>NC_029794.2:110350968-110363178 GCF_000816755.2 Arachis ipaensis | reverse complement strand
AGTGAGAATTTCAGATAAGCGTATAGAGATGCTTAGTTCCTTCTGAATCTCCGCTTTCCTACTGCTTTCATCCAATCATTCATACTCCCTTCCATGGCAAGCTGTATGTTGGGCATCACCGTTGTCAATGGCTACATCCCGTCCTCTCAGTGAAAATGGTCCAAAATGCGAAAAACAATAGTACTTTGCATTAATTCATGAGGAACAGCAGAGCTCCACACCTTAATCTATGGTGTGCAGAAACTCTACCGTTGAAAATACATAAGTGAAAATAGGGTAGACATGACCGAGTGGCCAGCCTCCCATGGAGGTCTCAGAACGTAAAAGTTACATAATGTGTTCCAGAGATCTAAAAATGATCCAAAGATCCCTAACACAATAGTAAAAAGTTCTATTTATACTAAACTAGTTACTAGGGTTACAGAAATAAGTAAATGATGCAGAAATCCACTTCTGGGCTCACTTGGTGTGTGCTTGAGCTGAGCATTGAAGCTTTCACGTGTAGAGGTCTTCCTTGGAGTTGAACGCCAGTTTGTAACCTGTTTCTGGCGTTTAACTCTGCTTTGCAACCTGTTTCTGGCGTTTAACTCCAGAATAGGGCAGAGAGCTGGCGTTCAACGCCAGTTTGCGTCGTCTAAACTCGGAAAAAGTATGAACTATTATATATTGCTTGAAAGCCCTGGATGTCTACTTTTCAATGCAATTGAGAGCACGCCATTTGAACTTCTGTAGCTCTAGAAAATCCACTTTGAGTGCAGGGAGGTCAGAATCCAACAGCATCTGCAGTCCTTCTTCAGCCTCTGAATCTGATTTTTGCTCAAGTCCCTCAATTTCAGCCAGAAAATACCTGAAATCACAGAAAAACACACAAACTCATAGTAAAGTCCAGAAATGTGATTTTTATTTAAAAACTAATAAAAATATATTAAAAACTAACTAAATCATACTAAAAACTATGTAAAAACAATGCAAAAAAGCGTATAAATTATCCGCTCATCAGTAAGAGTTTCAAACATGTTGTATTTGTATGAAAGTTGTCGATTGTTGTTTGATTTTGTTAAAATATGTTTGTCTATTTGTTGCAGTTGGTAAATACCCCAGTGTGACTGCGGCAAGCTTGATAGCTCGGCTGAAAAGCAAGAATATTGAAATAGAGGTATCCTCGCTGATCCTGTGAGGGAGTTGGGAAAGGTGAAGTTAATCAACCAACCTAAAAAAGAAAACCTATGATTTTCAAAAAGAGAAAAACAGAACTGGTTGTTAGGGATGATGGTGTTGAGGAAATCGGAAAAGAGATTCCTTTCCCAGAATTGATTGCTTTTGTTAGGAACCAAGAAAAGTTGCACTTGTTCTCAGATGTGGGTGATGGTGCGTCAGTTTGGGATAGAAGTTTCCCTTTTATCGTGGTAGCCGATGAAGTGCTAAAGCAGGTCATATTTCTGTTGATCAATATATTCAGGTATGTATATGAATGAGTTGTGTTTTAATACTTGATAATTTCTTGTTGTTGAAAAGGGGTACCTCTTCTATATCAAGGTTCTCAGCTTGCGCTTGGCAAGCATTAGTCGGAGTCAGGAGAATAAACATAAAAAGATGATGGAAAACAAAGATTTTAAAGAGTTGAAGGAGGAAATTTCTTTAGATAAGAAATTAATAGAAGAGTTGAAGGGAAAACTCGTTAGTAAGGATGAGGAGTTGAGGACAATGAATGATGCTCGTGAGAAGGATGCGGAGCTGTTAAAGAAAAAGGAGAATGATATTGAAAGTATGAAGAATCAGATGATAGAGACTACTGTGAAAATGAAGAATTTGGAAAAAAGGTAAAGAGACTGAAATCTTGGATGCCGTTGCTAAAAGTTTTGAATGGGTGATTACTCAAGCCAAGTTTTTAGCCCCTGAGCAAGATTTTTCTGCTATGGATCCGACCAAAGTTGTGTTTAAGGGTATGCATTTTGATTTTATATTTTTTTGGGAATAGAATCATGTTCTTACTTGACTTTTAGGTATAGCTCGGCCATGTTGAACTCTGTCACCGAGCTCCTGAATGTTCAACTCCGAGCTTATTCTTGAGAGAAGGAGTACTTCGGCGTGGGACAAACAACAAAGGAGGGGAGGTACCTGCAAAAGGCACTCCGATGCTTAAGTCAGTACTTGTGTGTGATATTTTTCAAGGAAAAAGAATATTTCACATACCTCAGACGAGTTTCCTTGTTTTCTTTTATAGTCATCCGAGGTATCCATAATTTGTCCATTACCGAATTTATAGGAATGACGTTTTGAGGATCATAACGTTTTGATCTGATTAATTGTGATTCTAATTGTCGACCTATAACGTATAAGCCGAGCTTTTCGTAACCGATTTGTAACGGTTATATCATAGCCCCTAAGCTGAGCCTGATGAAGTTTTAATGAAGCAGGTTGAGCTTAAATATAGGTCGGCTTGTATACTGTGGAGCCCCCAGCTCAAACTTGTTTATTAAAACTATTTTTTTAAAATAAAAAATACAAATTTAAGAGTAAAAACTAGAATGCAAAAAGTTTGGAGAGAGAATAAAAAATCATTTAACGAGGTGTGTGCTTATTGAGTTGACGTTGGTTATGTTTCCCATGTCGTAGATGCCGTTAGATTGAATGAATGGTAAAGATTGAAAGTATGGTTTCAAGAATTTAATAAACTTAGTTGGAATTAATACATTTTGGAATCACAACTGTGTTCATAAAAACAAAAGGTGGAACTCAACTGTTTCGGAAGGTATTAAAGCATGAGTAAAAGAGGTTAGTGCAAGTCATTGTTTTTGAAATTCTTTTCGTTCTTTGAGTAATGGGTGTGAAAAAAATGAGTGAGGCACAAAAGAAAAATGATGGTTCGTATGATCGGGTGGGGGAGGATGTAAAAATTCATGGTTTGTTATTTGTTGATGAGGATAGCATAAATGAAATTGATAAACATAAGGTAACCAGGGTAGGTTCTGGTATTAACCTGTTGTTGTTGCCATGTTTGAGGTCTGAAAGAGTTTTTCACCGTAAAAATAATTTTGAGTATTTTTATATTTACAGTTGTTTGTTGCAAGAGTTGTATGTAAAATTGCCTTTTACAGAGTTTGAGTGTTCCATGTTGTGGCAATTGAACTGCGCCCCCTCGTAGCTTCATCTGAATGGATGGGCATTTTTGAGATGTTTCGAAAATTTGATGGAGTTTTTGGAGTTGGAACCAAGTTTGAGTTTGTTTTTTTCGTTGTTCCAAGCTAAGGGGGTGTGGAAAGGTGTTTGGGTGAACCTTAACAGTTCTCCAGATATGGGTATTTTTAAGTTATATAAGTCTTCATTCAAAGATTTCAAAAAAATGTTTTTGAAAGTGAAAAATGTGGAGGAAGAATATCCATTTTACCTAGATGAGCATTTATGTGAGAAGTTCCCTTTGTATTAGTGTTCCCAGCCTGAAGGTTGTAGTAGGCTTAGAGAAGGGGGTTGAATCTATGCCTTCCTTTTAAGTTGCTGTTATTACCCTTTTAAAATGAACTTTCAATTCAGGTTCTGTTTGAACTCAGCAGCGGAAATTTATGAGACAATTTATTTTTGTCTCATGAATATCAGAAAACAGAACTCAGCAGAAAGAGAAAAGCTAACACCAGCATGTATCCTGGTTCGGTTGCCTTGTGCTATGCAACTTACGTCTAGTCTCCTCCACAACTATGGAAGAATTTCACTATAGTTAACAGTATTACATACACCAATTTCACAGGATTGACCCAATCCTTTCACACTCAAGTTCTAACCTAACTTGACGTTGGCTATGCTAATACCTAACTATTGCTCTTAGTGCTAACCCAACTAAGAAAGGGATACCTTACAGGTACAAGATACAAGACACTTAACCAACCTAAAGAAATCAGAAAATAACTCTAGGCTTTTCTCTTAAGTGTATCTCTCAGCCTTTTTCCACTCATGGCTTTTTCTTAAGCTTTCTCACAATGCCTTTTCTCTCAAGAAATTACAGAAAGATAAACTTAGAAAAGTACATTACAATCAGTAAAACATGAAGGAGATTGACTTCATCAGCAGCCTCTTTGCTATGTGTAAAACCAGATTCGCAAACCTCAGATGCAGTTCTTCAGTATTGGCCGAATGCTTCTTTGAAAGAAAGCATTATCCAAGTAGAGAAACTTCTAAGCATAACACTGTTCACACACTCTGGTTTTCTCTCCTTGCCTTCTGAATGAGCAGCAAGCTTCTTTTATCTCCTTGCATGTTGCTTGGTTCTGCTTCCAAGGTCAACACCTTGAGCCTTGAGCTTCACCAACCCACAGATTCACTTTTTCACATTAAACCTTAGAGTAGAAACTTTGCTTCTGAATCCTTCATCTTGACCGAAAGCCATAAAGCAGTAACCATAGAAATCTTCTCATGGTCAACTTGATCTTAGCCATTGAGAAACTACTTGGTCCCCAAGTATCACTTGTGACCGTAGATGTGAAGCAGAATAGGGCAGAGAACAAGTTTCCCTTGAATGCCATTTTCGGATATAGCAGAGAGTTGGGGAGAAGAGAAGAAGATCTGATGCATGCAAGATGAGATGGATTACCTTTAAGTTAAGCTTGATTTGGTTTGGATTTTCTGTTTTAGCTTCTGTGCTTCAAGCTTAAACTTTCTCTCTCTTGCTTCTTTGGTTACTAGCTTAGGGAAGAAGCTTTTTCTCTCTTTCTCTTTCTTACTTTTCTGAAGCTTTGATTTGACTTGATTAGAGAGGAGAGGAACGTTGCTTCTGGTAAGGCAAGATGGAGGGAATTGAAAATCAATTCGGGCTTGGATCGGATTCTTCTCAAGTTCAGCCCGTTGGTGCCTTGCCTTGCTTCTTGGAAGACTTTTTGCTTGAGATGAATGACTTGGGCTTGTCTTTATTTTCACTTACCATTCAGCCCATTAGCATATATCTTTTGTTTGATGTTGGGCTGCTGTAACACTTGTTTTTAGCCTGCATCACTCATAAAAAATAATCAAAATTAATTGGGTGATTAGCCCATTAATCAAATGTTTGTCATCATCAATTTTATTAATTAATTTCTTAACTCAACAATCTCCCCCTTGATGACAAACATGATTTAAGCAATAATCAAAAGGAATGAATTTGAGTAAGGTTTAGAAACTCCCTTTGATTGTCATTTGCTTTTATGTTGCTCCCCCTTTCCTTTTCAAGATTAGCTCCCCCTGGATTTATACTTTCCTCTTTGTTCCTGTTTTATATTACACTTAAAGAAAGCACAATAAAGAGCTATACACATTTATCTTGGCTAAAGGGTATCAAATAAGCAACATCACATAATTAGCCCAACATCAAGCTAATATCATCAGCAAAAGGATTCAGCATGTAAAATCAAGTTTCAATCAGACAAAATCCCAAATGACATACTAGTAGCTGCAGCAAATGCCCAAAAAAAAATCCTAAGACACATTTACCAGTGCTTGCTTGCTATTACTCCCCCTTTTGTCATCAAGGGTGGATAATAAGCATGATCAACAAAAAACATCAGTACAAATCCTGCAAGAAAAGGTTAGATCACAGTCCAAAGTTCTAACTAAACTAAAAGAAGTGCAGCAGTATTTAGAGTTATTACAGTCATCCAAAATAAAAACAGTTCAATGGTAACAAGATAAACAGAATTCATGAGACAAAAAGAGAGCAGCAGTAGCAGTTTTTATGAAACAAATCCTAGGCATCAGAACCATTCCCCTCTGAAGCAGCTTCCTCTTCTATATCAGTGGCAATGTCTTCATCATTTTGAAGGTTATCAATGAAGGTCATGAGCACAGCCACCCTATCCCTTGATTTCTTCAGGAAGTTTTCATGCTTGCTAGCTAGCTTCCTTTGTTCCTTGCTCATGGCAATCATGTGATTTGATTGGGAAACAAATTCTTGAGCGACATCCTTGACCACATTCAGCAGAGCAGATTTCTTCCCAGTGGAGATGGAAGTACCCTCGGTGGAAGGAGGAGGAGAATCATCTGGAATGAACTCTTCATCATCATCATCTAGAACCACTCTCTTAGATCTAGTTGGTCCTTTTTGCTGTTTCACTGAACCACCCCCTTTTAGGTATGAATGTCTGTTTTCATAATCCTCATTTTGACAGATCAACACCAAAATTCTCAAATATGCAAGTTAACAATATTCCATAAGGTAGTGCTTTATCTTTCACACTTCTAACAGAATCAAACATGTATCTAGCCATCAAATAGGCAAAAGAGATTTCTGTTTTAGTGATTAGGGCATACAAAACAAGTGTGTCCGTGTGTCCGTGCTAGAGTTATTACAGTCATCCAAAATGAAACAGTTCAAAAGTAGCTAAAGAAACAGAATTCATGAGACAAAAAGAGAGCAGCAGCAACAGTTTTCATGAGACAAATCCTAGGCATCAGAACCATTCCCCTCCGAAGCAGCTTCCTCTTCAACATCAGTGGCAATGTCTTCATCATTTTGAAGGTTATCAATAAAGGTCATGAGCACAGCCACCCTATCCCTTGATTTCTTCAGGAAGTTTTCATGCTTGCTAGCTAGCTTCCTTTGTTCCTTGCTCATGGCAATCATGTGATTTGATTGGGAAACAAATTCTTGAGCGACATCCTTGACCACATTCAGCAGAGCAGATTTCTTCCCAGTGGAGATGGAAGTACCCTCGGTGGAAGGAGGAGGAGAATCATCTGGAATGAACTCTTCATCATCATCATCTAGAACCACTCTCTCAGATCGAGTTGGTCCTTTTTGCTGTTTCACTGAACCACCCCCTTTTAGGTATGAATGTCTGTTTTCATAATCCTCATTTGACAGGTCAACACCAAAATTCTCAAATATGCAAGTTAAAAACATGCCATAAGGTAGTGCTTTATCTTTTATACTTATAACAGAATCAAACATGTATCTAGCCATCAAGTAGGCAAAAGAGATTTCTATTTTAGTGATTAGGGCATACAAAACAAGTGTGTCAGTGTAAGAGACCTTTTGATATGAACCACTTTGAGGAATCAAGATGTGATTAACAATTCGGTGCAACTGAGCACGTTCATATCCTAGGGTTTTGTGAGTGGGTGTGATGCCATCAATTAGGGAAACATGTTCACAAATGTGAGCCAAAGCATCATGGTAAGAAATACCAACACCTTCATCCCATTTCACAGAGGTATAAGCACACGGCCCAACATTAGTGTTGTACTTCAAGTCACTGATGGTTTCATTATTCAAGATAATGTCTCTGCCCTTAACATACGAATGCACACTTCCTTCATGGTGGGTCATGTTTGCATAAAATTCTTTGACCAACTGAGGATATACAGGTTTTTTTATTTTGAAAAGGTGATTCCAGTCTAAAAATTCCAAATTTTTAACAAAAGGAAAACCTTTCTTTTTCAAATCAGGTAAATCAGCCAGAAAAGATGGACATAGAGTACGATACTGAATAAATCCCTCATAAAAATCGTGGTTCATGGCAGATTTGAAACGATGGGGTTAAAGTCTGAGTGAGATGTCATGTAGTGTGATTTGTGAGCAAAAGGATCAATGTCTGGTTCTCTAACAGATTTGAGAGGGCGATGAGGGTTACCTCTTTGTGATCGAACAGGGACAGACCTTGACTTAGGTTTTGCTGTCTCAGGAACAGGTTCTTCAACTGCAGGACGCTTCCCCTTGGGTGAGCCAGGTTTCGAAGAGCTTGGTTTGGAGGGCGTCATTTTAGGTGGTGCCGTCGGCTTGGCAGGAGCAGGGTACCTTGGAGTGGTTTTGGTTCGCGCCATGGGAACAGAGCGAGGAGGAGAGGTAAGAGGAGAAGGAGATGGAGTAAAGGTCCGGTCTTGGGAGCGAGTGGAAGGTTTTGAGGGAAGTTTGTAAACTTTTTCACGAGGAGCCCTTTTAGCAATGGTTTTCTTCCTCATTTGGTTAGTTTCAGTCTTTTGAGGGAAGAGAAGTAGTAAAGTGAGTGGGAAGAAACTGAAGAGTGTGAGGAGAAGTTATGGAGGGAAGAGAGGGAGTGTTGGTAACCGTACCCAAAAGTGAATTTCCAAAACCATGCAACTGCATCACCATTTGAAAAGACTTGAAAAAACATGACCTCATAAAAGAAAGATTTGATTTGATTTTAAAAACAAGAAAATTTTAAATTTTAAATTTTCGAAATCCTTAAAATTAAAAAAATCAAACTGAAAATCTTTTTGGACAAAAATATTAAAAGAACCCTTAAACAAAATTAAACACACAAGTCAACCAAAAAAATTTTAGCAAAGAATTGTAACATTCATATTTGGGCCTTGAGGTGATATGGATTTAATGAAACACATTTGGACCACTCTTGATCTGAATTTTGAAGTTGGCCCAGATTGAGTTTCACTTGAAACAAGCCCAGAACACGCTGACTTGAGGAAAACGTTCATCACCTGCCCAGAATTATCTCATGCCTGTTTATGAGACAAAAAGCTCCAGCAAATACATCAGCATTTTTCAAATAAAGAATCATAGCTCAAAATTCCTAGACAAGTCCTAAGCACGCAGAATCTATCCTCAGCTAATGGTTTTGTAAAAATATCTGCTAATTGAAATTAAGTTCACCCATCATACTCATGTCAAATTCACTTGTCATGAGTTTTTCAAATTCAGAACAAAGGGATTCATTAGCTGATCCAAAAATAATGTCATCAACATATATTTGGACTAGAATAAAAGAATCATTAGAGTTCTTAATAAATAGAGTTGTGTTAGTGGTGCCTCTTTGAAACCATTTTTCAAAAGAAAAGAGCTAAGTCTCTCATACCAAGCTCTAGGAGCTTGTCTTAAACCATAGAGAGCTTTAGATAATTTGAAAACATAATCAAAATGATCTTTATTTTCAAAACCAGGAGGCTGCTCTACATACACTTCTCTATCTATTACTCCATTCAAAAATGCACATTTCACATCCATTTGATATAATTTAAAACCACAAAATGCAGCATAAGCTAAGAGAAGTCTTATGGCTTCTATTCGGGCAACAGGGGCAAAGGATTCATCAAAGTCTATTCCTTTTTCTTGGTCATATCCTTGTGCCACTAGCCTTGCCTTGTTTCTTGCAATGCTACCATCTTCTCCCAACTTGTTCTGAAAAATCCACTTGGTGCCGGTCACTTTCTTTCCACTTGGCCTTGGAACCAAAGTCCATACTTAGTTCTTTTTAAACTCAAGAAGCTCATCCTCCATAGCTTTAACCCAAGAAGGGTCACTAAGTGCTTCCTTGACGTTTTGAGGCTCTATTTGTGAAAGAAGGGCAATGTTTGATCCTTCATTTGCCTTTCTAGTGGAAGACCTTGTTTGCACTCCATGAGATACGTCCCCAATGAAAAATTCCTCAGGATAATTCTTCAAGAATCTCCATTCACGAGGTCTGGTGGACTTGGAGGCAGATTCAGTCACTAAGGGATTCTGAACGCTGCTGGCTGCAGGATTTCCTTCAGATTCATGAGACAAAATGGAATTGTCTCTTGAATTTTTAGCATTAGCAGTTTCTGGTTCAGCTTGTCCAGAATTTTCTTTTTCATGATTTTGAGCAGCTTCATCTTCCTTTTGAGATTGATTTCCTGCATCACAATATTCCAAAATGCTTTGTACCAAGTTAGTATCACAAAATGTAACATGTATGGACTCCTCAATAATCCTAGCATCTTGATGATAAACCCTATATGCTTTACTAGTTGTAGAATATCCTACAAACAAACACTCATAAGTCTTTGGATCAAATTTACCCAAATTTTCTTTGTTGTTTAAGACAAAACATTTGCATCCAAAGATGCGTAAGTAATCTAAGTTTGGTGGGTAGCCTTTCCAAAGTTCATAAGGGGTTTTCTTCAAAAATTTTCTTATGATTGTTCTATTCAAAATGTGGCAAGCCGTGTTAACCGCTTCAGCCCAAAGAAATTTTGGAACATTACTCTCACAAAGCATAGCTCTTGTCATCTTTTGTATGCTTCTATTTCTTCTTTCCACAATACCATTTTGTTGTGGTGTTCTTGGACAAGAGAAGTTGTGAGATATTCCAAATTCCTCACAAAAGGATTCAAACAAATTATTTTCAAATTCAGTTCCATGATCGCTTCTTATAGAGGAGATTTTCAAATCCTTTTCATTTTGAATTTTCTTGCAAAAAGGTTCAAAGACCGAAAATACTTCATTTTTGTGTGCAAGAAATAAAACCCAACCAAACCTAGTGTAGTCATTCACAATTACTAAACCATAATGTTTACCACCTAGGCTTTGAGTTCTTGTTGGACCAAATAAATCAATGTGTAGCAACTCAAGTGGTCTTTTAGTAGAGATGTCTTCCTTTGGTTTAAAAGATCTTTTTGTTTGTTTTCCCATTTGACAAGCATCACAAGTGATGTCTTTGTCAAACTTTATCAAAGGAAGACCTCTTACTAATTCTTTCTTTACAAGTTTGTTTATTTGAAACATACTTGCATGGCCCAATCTCTTGTGCCATAACCACTTTTCAGATTCTTTAGAGTGAAGACAAGCTACATTTTGATCCTTTAGTTCATCAAGAGTAAGTCCATACATATTATTGAAACGCTTGGCAACAAACATCACTTCATTTGTCTTTTCATTAACAACACAGCATTCAAGCCTTTTGAAAACAACTAAATATCCTAAATCTCACAACTGACTTATACTCAAAAAATTGTGCTTTAAACCACATACCAAAAGTACATCATCAATGAAAGTAAATTGCTCATTACCTAATTTTCCAACAGCAATGATTTTACCTTTACCATCATCTCCAAAGGTCACAAAACCTCCATCATACTTGTTTAGTTTGATGAAGTCGGTTGACCTTCCAGTCATGTGCCTTGAACATCCACTATCCATGTACCACATGTCCTTTTTGTTCTTGGATGCTAGGCAAATCTGCATGATGGGTTTCAAGTAGCCTTAGGTATCCAAATTAATTTGGATCCTTTGAAGTTAATCCATCTTGGTTGCCCAAGTGCATTGAAATCACAAACAACATCGTAGACTTTGTTTCCTACAACTCTCTTTTCAATAAAACATTGTTCATATGAGTGACCAACTTTCTTGCAATTAACACAATGATTTTTTGATGTGTGTCGCTGAAACTTAGGTGAGTTAAATTGCTTGAAGTGATTAAATGGTTGAAATTTTCTGGTTTTTGGAGGAGACGCATTTCCTTTAACAAACTGATTTTTGTTATAATTGTTCCTCTTTGCAAAAATATTTTCACCAGAATTTTTAAAACTCTTTGGATTTTTCGAAAATGAGGTTTTGTTATAGAAAAATGGTTTCTTGAAAGCAGCCTCATTTTTTGAAATATAACCCAAACCTGGCCGGTTTGAACTCAGATCAGTTCTTGGTGAAGGCTCAGTTTCACTTGTATACTTCATCAAATTTTTATTCAAAAGTTGAAGCATATCGAATACCTGATTTGTTTGGTATAGGTTTGGTATTTGATGAAGAAGCCACAAATTTTATAGAGGAAGTGTTGGAAACTACATCTTCCTTGGCTATGTAGCCTAAACCAGATTTTTCAAACAATGGTCTTTGACTTGCAAGTAATTTGTCCAAGTTACTAGAACCTTGAGCAAATTTTGCTAAGTCACCATTCAGCCTTTTAATCATATCATTTAATCTTTTATTTTCAGCAATTAACTCATGAGAAGGATCCATAATGTGCTTTCCTTTTAATTTTTCAAGTTCAGATTTTAGAAATCTGTTTTCTTCAATGATGTCCAAAGCACATTCAGTTTCCTTCACCTTTTCTTTTAAAAAATCATTTTCAGCTCTTAACACATCTCTTTCAGATCTGCATTCATTGTATTTATCAAGCAGTTTTGATGTGTTTAAAGTGAGATCATCAATAATAGCATGCAAGTCATCAATGGTCAAATCATAATAGTTTACCTCATCAAGATTGTTGTTTCCAGCCATGAAGCAGTCTTTGTCATCTCCTTCAGATTCTTCTTCTTCATTTGAGTCTTTCTCAAGATCCTCCCAAGCTGCCATGAGTACTCTCTTCCTTTCCTTCTTTTCTTTGTCCTCCTTTTTGAGTTTTGGACAGTTTAGCTTGAAGTGTCCAGCCTCCTTGCAGTGATGGCACGTCACTTTGCTCAAGTCGATCTTGTGCTCCTTTGAACTTGAACCTTTGTATTTGCCCTTGTTCTCTTGTTCTCTTCTAAATCTCCTAG
>NC_029794.2:110340719-110350790 GCF_000816755.2 Arachis ipaensis | reverse complement strand
CTTTCGGTTAGGACAGTGGCAGTGGTTTCCCATTCTTTTGTGAGGCTTCTAAGGAGTTTTCTCACCAAGGTTTGTTCTGCATAGTTTGTACCCATAGCATCAAGGTTGTTGATTATGATTGAGAATCTCTCAAACGCTTCATCAATGCTTTCTCCATCCTTCATGTTAAACATCTCGTACTCTTTTCGCAGCATATCAATCCTCGTTTCTTTTACTTGTTTGGTGCCTTCGTGTGTAACCTGGAGTTTTTCCTAGATTTCTTTGGCTGTCTTGCATCTAGACACCTTCCGGTACTCATCAAAGCTGATAGCACAGTGAAGAAGGTTGATTGCTTTGGCATTCAGCTCTATCTTCTTCTTATCATCTTTATTCCATTCAGCTTCTTCTTTTGGAGTCACCACTCCATCAGTACTTGTTTTTGTTGGGATCTTGGGACCGCTCACAACAATCTTCCATATGTTGTAGTCAATGGATTGGATGAAAATCCTTATCCTTTCTTTCCAGTAGGAGTAGTTCTTTCCGTTGAAGAAAGGTGGCCGGTTGTTTGACTGGCCTTCAGTGAGGGTGTAGGCAACTGTGGTTGTGCCCAAGTTGTTCGCCATTGGATCTTTGCTCCAAGCGATTAAGCTTGATTCTTGAGACCTTAGCTCTTGATACCAATTGAAGGTTGTAGTAGGCTTAGAGAAGGGGGGTTGAATCTATGGCTTCCTTTTAAGTTGTTGTTATTACCCTTTTAAAATGAACTTTCAATTCAGGTTCTGTTTGAACTCAGCAGCGGAAATTTATGAGACAATTTATTTTTGTCTCATGAATATCAGAAAACAAAACTCAGCAGAGAAGAGAAAAGCTAACACTAGCATGTATCCTGGTTCGGTTGCCTTGTGCTATGCAACCTACGTCCAGTCTCCTCCACAACTATGGAAGAATTTCACTATAGTTAACAGTATTACATACACCAATTTCACAGGATTGACCCAATCCTTTCACACTCAAGTTCTAACCTAACTTGACGTTGGCTATGCTAATACCTAACTATTCCTCTTAGTGCTAACCCAACTAAGAAAGGGATACCTTATAGGTACAAGATACAAGACACTTAACCAACCTAAAGAAATAAAAAAATAACTCTAGGCTTTTCTTTTAAGTGTATCTCTCAGCCTTTTTCCACTCATGGCTTTTTCTTAAGCTTTCTCACAATGCATTTTCTCTCAAGAAATTACAGAAAGATAAACTTAGAAAAGTACATTACAATCAGTAAAACATGAAGGAGATTGACTTCATCAGCAGCCTCTTTGCTATGTGCAAAACCAGATTCGCAAACCTTAGATGCAGTTCTTCAGTATTGGCCGAATGCTTCTTTGAAAGAAAGCATTATCCAAGTAGAGAAACTTCTAAGCATAACACTGAGAAATCTTCTCATGGTCAACTTGATCTTAGCCATTGAGAAACTACTTGGTCCCCAAGTATCACTTGTGACCGTAGATGTGAAGCAGAATAGGGCAGAGAACAACTTTCCCTTGAATGCCATTTTCAGATATAGCAGAGAGTTGGGAAGAAGAGAAGAAGATCTGATGCATGCAAGATGAGATGGATTACCTTTAACTTAAACTTGATTTGGTTTGAATTTTCTGTTTTAGCTTCTGTGCTTCAAGCTTAAACTTTCTCTCTCTTGCTTCTTTGGTTACTAGCTTAGGGAAGAAGCTTTTTCTCTCTTTCTCTTTCTTACTTTTCTGAAGCTTTGATTTGACTTGATTAGAGAAGAGAGGAATGTTGCTTCTAGTAAGGTAAGATGGAGGGAATTGAAAATCAATTCGGGCTTGGATCGGATTCTTCTCAAGTTCAGCCCGTTGGTGCCTTGCCTTGCTTCTTGGAAGACTTTTTGCTTGAGATGAATGACTTGGGCTTGTCTTTATTTTCACTTACCATTCAGCCCATTAGTATATATCTTTTGTTTGATGTTGGGCTGCTGCAACACTTGTTTTTAGCCTGCATCACTCATAAAAAATAATCGAAACTAATTGGGTGATTAGCCCATTAATCAAATATTTGTCATCATCAATTTTATTAATTAATTTCTTAACTCAACACAGCATGTTCATGTTTTAGGTCCTGATGTTATTAGTGGTAGGGATACATGTATAATAGAATTTTTATTGAGTCACATTAAAAATGGAGGTTTGATTTCGATTTATGATATTCTCCCGTGGGAAGAAGACAAAGAGTCTGTTGTGACGTATATGGGTAAGTGATTTTGATTTTAGTTATGGGAATGGAATTTCTCTTATGACGTTCTAATTTTGGTTTTAATGTTCCAGGTGGGAAATATCCCGGCGTTACGGCAACTGCTTTAAGGGCTCGACTAAGGAGCCAAAATATGGATAAAGAGGGGTCATCCTCGAACCCCGTAATTGATTTGGAAGGGGAGGTCAATCAACCTAAAAGGAAACCGATTAAGTTTAAGAGAGGAAAACGGATCTGTACCCTGTGATTGATGGAGTAGATGGGGTGGGTAAGGGGATATCACTGGACGAAGTTACAAATTGGGGTGTGACTCAGGAGAAGTTGCATTCTTTTTCTGACGTTGGGGACGAGACTTCCATATGGGATAAGAATTTTCCAGTTGCTGTTGTTACCGTCCGTCAGATGTGCAATTAGCTATAGATATTGGTGATGTTGTAATTGACCAGTATATGCAGGTACAACAATATGATCTGTTCTTTTTTTTTTTATATGTGTGTATAGAAAATAATTTTTTGTCTTTTAGGTACTCGAACTCCGGTTGGCTAGTATTGGTCGGAGTTAAGAGAAGAAGCATAGAAGTTTGATGGGAAATAGGGATTTTGAAGTTCTTAAGAGTGATCTTGCTGAAAATAAGATGTTGATATCCAAGCTGAAGGAACAGATCTGTTTGAAGGATGAGGAGCTAAAAACTTTAAGGGATAGCTGTGATAAAAGTTCCCAGTCGCTGATGAAATATGAAAAAGATTTTGAAAGTGTTTAAAATCAATTAATTGAGACCAATGGTAAAATGAGGAATTTGGAAAAAGAAAAGGAAACTGAGATTCTTGACGCCTTTGCAGAGGGATTTGAGAGAGCTGTTAGTCAAGCTAAACTGTTGGCACCTGAGCAGGATTTTAGTGCAATGGATCCGGCGAAGCTTGTGCATAATGGTATGCTTATTGATGATGAAGAGGTGGCTCCAGAAGAGGAGGGTGAGACTGAGGCAAATAACTAATCTTTTAAATACAAATGGAGATTTGAATTTTTTGAATTTTGCCTAATATAGTTTGGTTGTAATGTATTGATCATTTTGTTTGTTTAGTTTGATAGACTAAATGTTTTTGGATGTCCTAATATTATGTTGATAACCTTAGGAATGTTTAAATTGTGTGACCGACCTTGTTAGTGTGTTTGACAGGAAGTTGATATTTGTATTGTTAGAAGCTCCATGAGCTTAATTGATATTTGGAGTGTTTGAGGATAGAGTATATGTCAGGGAATTGATTGATCCTGATGAAAATAGATTTTTGTTGATTGCATCGTCGGCTAACGTGCTGAGCATGTATGAAAGAATATTTGGTAATTGTTAATGAAGAGACAAAATTAGACATAGATCGATAAAAAGATGATGTGGGTGCTTCTGAACTAGCGAGCTTTGATAAAATATCAGCTCGGTGGTTGCTTTCTTGGGGTATATGATTGATGTCAAATTTTGAAAAATTCGAAATCAATGTTTTCACAATATCAAGGTATTTTCCCAACAATGGATCTTTGACTTGAAGTAGATTGTTTACCTGCTGTACCACTATCAATAAATCACAGAATACCTTGATTTCCGAGATATTTAACTCTATTGCTAGTTTGAGGCCGGCGATAAGGGCTTCGTATTCAGTCTGATTGTTGTTGGCTTTAAAAGAGAGATGTAGAGACTGTTCGATCACAAATCCTTGGCCGTCTTCGAGCAGAACCCCGGCACCACATCCTTTCAGATTTGAGGATTCGTCCACATAGAGTGTCCACTCTGTTAGCTGAATCTCTGGGCATGGGCTAGTGAATTTGGCGATAAAGTCTGCTAGGTATTGGGATCTAACCGGCCCCCTGCTCTGGTATTTGATATCAAATTCTGAAAGTTTGACCGACCATTTAATAAGTCAGCCTGCAAGTTCGGGCTTGTGCAACACCTGTCGGAGGGGTTGATCTGTTTTGACCGTGATGCTGTCACTCTAAAAATATGGCCGAAGACGTCGCGCTGAAAAGATCAAAGCTAGAGCTATTTCTCAATTTTCGGATAGTGAAGCTAGGCATTTTGCAAGCATTTGCTGATAAAATTAATTGGTTGTTGTTGCTTTTGTCTTTCTGCTACAAGTACAGAACTTATTGTCCAGTTAGTAACAGATAAATATAAATAAAGCTCTTCCCCTTGTAGGGGTTTTTGTAAAATAGGAGGCTTTGAAATTATCATTTTTATGCTAGAAAAAGCTTTTTTGCATTCCTGAGTCCACATAAAATTGTTTTTCCTTTTTAAGGTTTGAAAAATGAAAATATTTGGAGGCTAAACATGGTAAAAATCTAGACAAGGTAGCAAGTCTCCCTGTTAAGCGTTGGACCTCCTTAATCGTTTGTGGGCTCGTCATGTCCAAGACTGCTCGGCATTTTTCTGGGTTAGCTTCTATGCCTCGATTTGTGAGTAGAAATCCGAGAAATTTGCCCCCTGTACTCCAAAAGCACATTTCTCAAGGTTGAGTCGGATGTTGTATTGTCGGATTTGGTTGAAGATCTCCAGGAGGTCGTCCAGATGATTATCGCCGACCTTTGTTTTAGCCACCATATCATTGACATACACTTCCAGGTTTCTGCCGATTTGATTTGAGAAGACTCTGTCCATTAGACGCTGATACGTGGCACCTGCATTCTTAAGTCCAAAAGGCATAACCTTATAACAATAATTTCCATAGGTAGAGATGAATGCAGTTTTATTTTGATCAGGAGAATGCATTAGAATCTGGTTATAACCAGAATATGCATCCATGAAACTTAAAGTCCTATATCCTGAAGCATTATCTACTAAAGAGTCAATAGAGGGTAAGGGATAGGCATCCTTGGGGCATGCTTTGTTGAGATCTGTGAAATCAATACACATGCGCTATTTACCGTTGTGTTTTTTTACCATTACGACATTCGCCAGCCATGTTGTGAACCGAACTTCTTTGATAAAGCTGGCGTCAATGAGCTTCTTCGTTTCCTCCAAGGACGCCTGTTTCTTTTCAATGCCCAGATTTCTCTTCTTCTGAGCTATAGGTCGGGTAGATGGATTTAATGCCAGTCTGTGGGAAATGACCGAAGGGTCAATTCCGGGCATATTAGCAGGTGTCCACGCAAAGAGGTTGGCGTGTTGTTGCAGAAACTTCTCTAGGGAGAGTTTGTCTTCCAAGCTGAGAGTTGCACCTACATAAGTGAATTTGTCTTGATTATTATCAAAATAAACTTTCTGCATGTCTTCTGTTGGCGTAGGCCTTTCAGCTAACTCGGCCCTTGGGTCAATGTCAACTAGTGCTGGGAGCTCGTTGGTGCTGCTGACGTTGTTGACATGGGCACCTATAGTTCGGCTTGATTGTTTCAGGCTGATGTTGTAGCATTGGCAAGCTTCCCGATGGTTGCTGTGAATGGTAGTTATAAGGTTATCCTGCACGAAAAACTTGACACAAAGATGAATTGAAGATACTATAGTACCGAACTTATTTAAAAAAGGTCGGCCAAGTATTAGGTTATATAGACTGAAACAATCAATAACCAGAAACTGAACATCAGAAGTTTTAAACAAGGGATGCTCACCCAGTGTGGTTTGTAACCACACAGATCCCATCACTGGGACACGTTCACCTGAAAAGCCGACTAGGTCGCCCGTGCTGGGCTGGAGTATATTATCACTGAGTTTCATCTTACGGAAGGTTGAGTAACATAGGACGTCTGCACTACTTCCTGGATCTAGGATTACTTTTCATACCAACAAGTCTCCGAGCTGGATGGAGATGACCACAAGATCATCTAGGTTTGAAGCATTTGTGTTAAGATCTGAAGCCTGAAATGTCACTTACGGGAATTGGGACGACGTGTGGTTATCACCGAGGTCTCCTGCAACCGATAACATAGCTCGGTAGGAGCGTTTCCTTACCGAGCTTGTTAGTCCTCCACCGGCAAAGCCGCCTGAAATACAATTGATAACCCCACGTGGTTGGTCGTGGTGACTTGATGGTGCTCGCACTTTGTCTTTGGAATGATGCCCCGCCGAGGTAATGTCAGTGGACAATGGCGCACGTCTTTGCATGTGGCCAGTGATGTATTTGTCTAAATGACCTTGCCGAGCTAATCGCTCTAGAAGGTCTTTAGCGATGACACACTCATCAGTGGTATGCCCATGTTTCTGATGAAAAGAGTAATATCTTGATTTATCCATATTCTTGGTATCTTGATAGGTGCCGGCTTTGCGTGGTGGTTTGATCAGTATTGAGTTTAAGATCTCCTTGATGATGTCGTCCTGTTTGGTGTTATACTGAGTATATGATTCATATCGAGGTGTTAATTTTAAAGGTCTTCTTGTTGTCCCGAGCTTTATCGTCTTCTTTGAGTTGCGACTTGTCCGCTTTCCGAGCTTGGCAGAGTTCTTCGATATCGATTTGACCTTTTGCTTTTTCACGAAATTCAGCAAGAGTCTTTAGTTTGGCGACTGCAATGGCCTCTTGGAACTTGCCTGGTCGAAGGCCGCTTTTGAGAGCATGTAGGTGGACTTCAGGGTGGAGGTCTGGAATGCTCATGGCCACCTTTGTGAAACGGGTCATGTAGTCTTTCAAAATTTCATGATGGCCTTGCTTGATTGTGTTCAGATAATCCGAGTCATGCAGGTAGATAGCAGATCCAGCAAAATGATCCTCAAAGAGCTTGGCTAGTTCCTGAAACCGAGAAATAAAACCTGCTGGCAAAGCACAAAACCAATCAAGTGCAGGACCGTCTAAATAGGAAGAAAAGCAACGACATAAGACAGGATCGGAAGCACTGTTAACGATCATTATTGATCAGAATTTTTTGAGGTATTTGTTTGGGTCTCCTAACCCGTCATAAGGAGTTAGAGTCATTGGTAGGATAAACCTCAGCGGCAGTTCAAAGTTCATCACATCCGGCGTGAATGGTCCTACAGAGTTGTCGGGCTCCTTATTCTCGTCTTCTGGTCGGGCCTCTTCATTTTGCGGAGGACGAGTTTCTTGTGCCTGAACAGTTTCGGAAACATGGGATGGGCCAGATTGGTTCTCCTCATCTTCCAGTTGTCCGTGACAACCATTATTATTTTCGATTCAAGTATTATTCAACTCGGCAATTTGCTCAGCCATTCTCTGATTTTCTTCTGTCATGCGCTGGTTTGCCTCTGCCATTCGTTGATTGGCTTGTTGTAGTTCGGTCACCATCCGGAAAAGCTCGGACGGGGAAGGTGGATGTGCGTCAGCCATAGATAAAGGTGGTGGTATTAGGGCTGAACAAAGGGAAGGGTTTTATATTGTTTTCGGCCCCATAGTAGGTGCCGATTGTTCTTACTTGACTTTTATGTATAGCTCGGCCACATTGAACTCTGTCACCGAGCTCCTGAATGTTCCACTTCGAGCTTATTCTTGAGAGAAGGAGTACTTCGGCGTGGGACAAACAACAAAGGAGGGGAGGTACCTGCAAAAGGTACTCCGATGCTTAAGTCAGTACTTGTGTGTGATATTTTTCAAGGAAAAGGAATATTTCACATACCTCAGACGAGTTTCCTTGTTTTCTTTTATAGTCGTCCGAAGTATCCATAATTTGTCCGTTACCGAATTTATAGGAATGAAGTTTTAAGGATCATAATGTCTTGATCTAATTAATTGTGATTCTAATTGCCGACCTATAACATATAAGCCGAGCTTTTCGTAACCGATTTGTAACAGTTATATCAAATCCTTTTGTAGAAGAATTATTGTAATCAGTGAACTCTGCTTTTGTTATGTTTGAATTCTTTTGTGGTTGAATATTATTATCCGAATTGGGGCACACATAGTGTAATCTTTCAATGGATTTGATTTGTAGGTTAGTGATGTAGGAAACAAGTTTGAACTTATTTTTAAATTTTGAGTTTTTGGTTATCATATAAATGACATATAAGCTTATAGATCGTTCAATTTTTATTTGAAGTAATAGATGACGTTGAAGCCGTTTTCACCATATTGGAAAAAATGGTTTGATGATTAATGTATTTTGAGATAATGAATTTGTTCGGAAAAAGAAAACTCATAGTTGCCGATTGGTTTCATAATTACCAATGTTTTGGTAAATAGGACTTGGTTATTTTGGAAACCAAATTAAAATTGTATCACTTAATGGATAAAGTTTTATTGTTTTTGAATGTTCATCATTTTGATTGAGAACTAGAGGAGTCATAATGTATTGTTGATAATCATAAGTCGGATTTAGAAATGTAATAAGATTTATTTGACCTTTAGTTACAAAGGTGCAGGTAGGCATGTCTCGTTAAAACCTTTCCAAAAAAAATATTTTTTTTGGAAAAAATTTTGTGAGTAGAAAAAAGAGTACAAACATACCCTTGTCTTTTAGCTATAATAATGCTTTAAAGAGGAAACATTCCAGGTATTTGGTAAGACTATACCATCTAAATGTTGAAGAGAGCATGCTCCATGGCCAAGTATTTCAATAACTCGGAATGGACCTTCCCACTTAGCTGCTAATTTTTCATGAGATGAAGGTTGTCTTACTTGTTCGGTTCTTCGGAGTACAAGGTCATTTTTTTGAAATGATCGAAGATAGACCTTTTGATTATATCGCTGAGCTATATTATGTTGCATTGCTCGGTGCCAAAGGGTGGCTATATCTCGGACTTCTTCAATTGAATCTAAATCTAGCAATTGAACCTCTGAATGTGAGCGATGATCGGTGATTTGAGTGTGTAACAACGATTGAGAGATCTCCAAGGGGATCCTGGCGTCGGACTTAGAGACCAAGTGAAAGGGAGTTTATTTATTGGTAGAATGTATAGTGGTATTGTATCTCCAAAGAATTTTTGGGATTAATTGTGCCCACAATCCCTTAGCCTCATATAGTTTCTTTTTTAAAGCGTGTAAGATGACTTTGTTTGCTCCTTCAGCTAATCCATTAGTTTGTGGATGTTCTACCAAAAAGAAATATAAATGTATCTTTAAGTTATGTAAAAAGTAGGTAAAATTATGATCGACAAACTGACAAGCATTGTCAATGATAACCTGTTGAGTTATACCAAATCTGCATATAATATTTTTTCAAACAAATGAAACCATTTGTTGAGATGTAATGTTAGCTAATAGTTGCACTTCAATCCATTTTAAGAAATAATCAATGACAACTACTAAAAATTTGATCTGACCTGGTGCAATTGAGAAAGGGCCGATGATATCAATTTCCCATTAGTAAAAAGGCTAACTTACTTCCGAATTGTGTAGGAGATCGGCTGGCATATGTATTATTGGAGCATGCTTTTGGCAATTTGTGCAAGTCTTCACTTTTTGGAAACACTCTTTTTCTAAGCTCAACCTGAAGAATCCTGTGAGGAGTATTTTGGAAGACAAACTCTGAGCTCTAACCTGTGTACTGCAAATGCCTTCATGGGCTTCTAGTAGAGCAAGGTTGGCTTTAGATCTATTCAAGCATTTTAAAAGTGGGCAAGTATAACCTTGTCTATATAGGGTGTTATTTAACATTGTAAAGAAAGAAGATTGTCATCGAAACTTTTTTAAATCATCAACTTCTGGTGGTCTAGTTCTAGTTTTTAAATATTGGATATAAGGCCATCGCCAATCAAGAACCTGATCAATACTTAAGACATCGGTGAGATGTATGCTTGGTGTTACTAAAGTAGATTGCAATAAGGTAGTAGTATGTGATTGCGTGCTCGCTAGCTTAGATAAAATATTAGCTCTATAATTTTGTTCCCTTGGGATATGATGAATTTCAAATTTTAAAAAGTGAGAGATAAGGGTTTTGACAATATCAAAATATTTTATCAGCAAA
>NC_029794.2:110313055-110340623 GCF_000816755.2 Arachis ipaensis | reverse complement strand
AAAGAATCACAATGTACCTTAAGTTCAAAAATTTGTAGGTCTATTGCTAACCTTAAGCCAACAATGAGCACTTCATACTCAACTTAATTGTTGCTTGCTTTGAATGAGAAATGTAGAGAGTGTTCCAAGACAATCCATTTTCATCTTCAAGGAGGATTCCATCTCCACATTGTTGTGGGTTAGACGTACCATCAACATAAAGGGTCCATTCAATGTAGGGATCCTCGGGATGAGGAGTTGTAAACTCGATGATGAAGTCTGCTAGGTATTGGGATTTGATGGATCCTCGACTTTGATATCGAATGTCAAACTCAGAGAGCTCAGCAAACCACTTAATAAGTCGGCCGGCCAACTCTGGTTTAGTCAGTACTTGTTGTAATGGTTGTTCAGTCCGAACATTAATGACATGACTTTGGAAGTAAGGTCGGAGTCACCTAACTGAGAATACCAAAGCCAGGGTGAGCTTTTATATCTTCGAATAATGAAGCTTGCGATGTTGTAATGATTTACTGACAAAGTATACAGGCTTTTGGATTTTATTCTTTTATGTAACAAGAACAGAACTAATAGCCCAATTAGTGATGGATAAATAAAGATAAAGTTCCTCCCTATATTCAAGTTTTTTTAAAATTTAGGGTTTTGAAATAATAGTTTTGAGGTTTGAAAAAGCTTTTTCTCATTAATCATCCCAATTAAAATTATTTTTCTTTTTCAATGATTGGAAAAAATAAAAAGATTTAGAACCTAAGTAAGGTAGAAATCTTGATAAAACAGCAAGTCTCCCTGTTAATTGTTGGACCTCCTTTATTGTACGAGGGATCTTCATCTCTAACACAACTTGAAAAACTAAAGATCAAACAAGGAAAACTAAAGATTTTTCTTATTCGAAAATGCACAAGAAAAACAAGAAAAGACACAAAACAAGAAAAACTAAAGATCAAACAAGGAAAATAAATAAGAACAACTTGAAGATCAAGAAAGAACTAAGAACATGTAATTCGAAAAATTGAAAGAAAAATAAAGGCATGCAATTGACACCAAACTTAAAACATGAAACTAAACTCAGACAGAAGACTAAATTATGAGGTTATTGGTTTTTATTTATTTATTAAAAATTTCGTAAAGAAATTCAGAAAAATAAAACAAGGATTTTAAAAATTTTAACAAGAACAATAATAAAAGACTCAAAGACAAATCACAGATAATAAAGAAAAATAAAAATTTTTGAAAGTTTTTTGAAAAGAAAATAAAAGACTCAAATTTAGTGACTCTAAACCAACCAAAAAGGTAAATTCTTCATAATCTAAGCAACAAGATGAACCGTCAGTTGTCCAAACTCGAACAATCCCCGGCAACGGGGCCAAAAACTTGGTACACGGAATTGCAATCACACCTTTGCAACTCCGCACAACTAACCAGCAAGTGCACTGGGTCGTCCAAGTAATACCTTACATGAGTAAGGGTCGATCCCACAGAGATTGTCGGCTTGAAGCAAGCTATGGTTATCTTGTAAATCTTAGTCAGGAGATTAGTGATCAAAATGATTTTTGTTTATGAAAAGTAAATAATATGAATTGAATGTTACTTGTGATTCAGTAATGAGGAACAGGTTGAGGTTTCGGAGATGCTCTGTCGTCTGAATCTCTGCTTTCCTACTGTCTTCTTCTCCAAACACGCATGACTTCCTTCAATGGCAAGCTGTATGTTGGTGGATCACCGTTGTCAATGGCTACCATCCGTCCTCTCGGATGAAAAATACCAGGCACGGTTTTTGTACAGCTAATAAACTGTTGGATCTCTCGTCTCGGATGAAAAATACCAGGTACAGCTACCGCACGGCTAATCATCTGTTGGTTCTCACTTGTGTTGGAATAGGATCTCTTTATCCTTTTGCACACTGTCACTGTGCCCAACATTCGTGAATTTGAAGCTCGTCACAGTCATCCCATTCCAGATCCTACTCAAAAGACCACAGACAAGGTTTAGACTTTTCGAATCTCAGGAATGCTGCCAATTGGTTCTAGCCTCTACCACGAAGGTTCTAATCTCACGGATTCGAATGCTCTGTTGTCAGGAGATGCAAGTCAAACTCATGAATTAGAAACCCAAGAGATACGCACTCAAGCTGTCGCCCAATGACTATGTTGAGCTCAAATAGAATGGAAGTGGTTGTCAAGCACGCGTTCATAAATTTGAGAATGATGATGAGTGTCACGGATCATCATATTCTTTATATTGAAGTACGAGTGAGTATCTTAGAACAGAATCAAGCGTGATCGAATAGAAAATAATAGTAATTGCATTAATCCATTGAGACACAGTAGAGCTCCTCACACCCACCTATGGGGTTTAGAGACTCATGCCGTAGAAGATACAATATGAAATGTAAAATGTCATGAGTTTCTAAATGTATCTCTAAAAGTAGTTTTTATACTAAACTAGTAACTTAGGGTTACATAAAATGAGTAACTAGGTGTAGATAGTGCAGAATTCCACTTCTAGGGCCCACTTGATGAGTGTTTGGGCTGAGCTTTCAAGCTTCCACGTGCATATGCCTCATATTGGAGTTAAACGCCACCCTGGGTGCCAAAATGGGCATTTAACGCCAAAAATTATGCCAGTTCTGGTGTTTTACGCCAGAAAGTTTTTGGCTAGCTTTTAACGCCAGTTTGGGCTATTGAATCTCAAGCAAAGTATGGACTATTATATATTGCTGGAAAGCCCAAGATGTCTACTTTCCAACGCAATTGAGAGCGCGCCAATTAGGCTTCTGTAGCTCCAGAAAACCATTTAGAGTACAGGAGGGTCAGAATCCAACAGCATCTGCAGTCCTTTCTCAACCTCTGAATCAGATTTTTGCTCAGGTCCCTCAATTTCAGCCAGAACATACCTGAAATTACAAAAAAACACACAAACTCATAGTAACGCCCAGAAATGTGATTTTTGAATAAAAACTAATAAAAATATAATGAAAAGTAACTAAAATATACTAAAAACTACCTAAAAACAATGCCAAAAGGGTATAAATTATCCGCTCATCACTAATCAAGTTGTAAACCTGATTTTAGGTATGAAGCCGGAATCAATGAGTTTTTTTTGTCTCTTCTATGGATGCTTGTTTTTTATCCATACCAAGGTTGCGCTTTTTCCGTGCTATAGGTCGGATGGATGAATTTAACGCCAGCTTGTGAGAAATAATAGAGAAATCGATGCTGGGCATATCTACAGGGGTCCACACAAATAAATTTGCATTTTGTTGAAAAATTTGTTGGAGTGTATCCTTCTTATGTTCCTTCAGAGTTGTACTTACATAAGTGAACTTGTTTGGATCGTTAGTTAAAGAGATCTTTTGTATGTCCTCTGTTAGGGTAGGTCGATCTTGTAGCTCGGCTCGTGGATTAACTCAGCTAATGATGGGAGATCAAGAAAGTTGTGGACAATATTTATTTGTGCACCTATAGCTCAGTTTGAAGCAGGTGTTTTTAAATTGATGTTGTAGCAATGCCGAGCTTCATGATGATCACTGTGAATAGTTGCAATAAGGTTGTCCTACACATGAAACTTAACACACAAATGAATTATGAATTATAGCATCAAACTTATTCAGAAAAGGCGGCCAAGTATTAAGTTATAAGGACTAAAATAGTCAACCACAAGGTATTGAATATCCAAAGTTTTGGTTAGAGAATTCTCACCTAGTGTGATTTGTAACCACACAGATCTTAAAACTGGTACACGTTCACCTGAAAACCTTACTAAGTCTCCAATAGATGGTTGCAATATTTAATTGCTCAACTTCATTTTCTGAAATGTAGAGTAGAAAATGACATCGACGCTACTCCCGGTATCTATCAATACCTTATAGACTATTAGATCCCCAGTTGAATAGAGATTACAAATGGGTCATCTAAGTTGATTTCATTTGTATTGAAGTCGGATGGTTTGAACATCATTTATGAAAAGTTGGGAAGAGGTTAAGGATTGTTAATGGTACCTTCCACGGAGAGCATAGCTCGGTAGGTTCATTTACGACCAGAGCTCGTAATTCTACCATTAGCAAAGCCCCCAGATATACAGTTAATGACGCCTCGGTGTTGATTAGGTTGAGCATTAGTTGTTTTTTCCTTGTCGTAAGAAAATTGTCCGACAGAGCAATGGTTAGCTGAATATACTGTGCACTTTTGAATATGGCCGCCGATATATTTATCCAAATATCCCTGCCGAGCTAATCGTTTTAGCAGGGCTTTGGCAACAACACACTCGTCAGTAGTGTGTCCGTGTTTTTCGTGAAAAGCATAATATTTCGACTTATCTATGTTCTTCAGATCTTGATAGATCCCAGCCTTCCGAGGAAGTTTAATGAGTTTTGCATTCAAGATTTCTTTAATTATCCCCTCCCTTTTGGTGTTGAATTGTGTGTAAGAATTATAACAAGATGTTAACCGAAAGGATTTCTTGTTGTCTCGAGCATTATCATCATCTTTATTATTTTGGCCTTTCTCTGACTTTCAAACTTCGTGTAGCTCTTCAATCTCCATCTGACCTTTAGCTTTCTCTCAAAACTCGGTTAATGTCCTTAGCTTGGCCACAGTTATGACTTCTTGAAACTTTTCTGGGAAACGTTTGCTCTTAATATCATGTAGGTGCACCTCTAGGTGGAGGTTTGGGATGCTCATTGCTACCTTAGTGAATTGAGTAACGTATTCCCTAAGGCTTTCATGTTGTCCCTACTTGATTGTGTTTAAATAATTGGACCCATGTAAAATATATGGAAGAGGTAGCTAACTAATCTTCAAATAACTTGGCTATCTTGAAAGCGTGAAATAGAATCTGCAGGCAAAGAAGAAAAGCAATCAAGTGCAAGGCCGTCAAAAAAAGTAGGAAAATAACGATATAAAATAGGTCAGAAGCACTGTTTACTATCATTATGGAACGAAATTTTTTGACATATTTTTTTGGATCACCCAAGTCATCATAAGGGGATAGATTCATTGGTAATAAAAAATTTTTAGGCAATTGAAAATTTATGACATTTGCCGTGAATGGTCCAACTGTGTTGTCCAATTCATCGTCTTCATTGGCTGGTTGATTTGCTTCTGGTTGCTGAGTTTCAGAAATATGTGTTGGATCAGAATTGGCTTCCTCATTATTTGGTTATTTGTTGTAATCATCATTATTAGCTATCCTCCATGCATTGATTAGCTTGCTGTAATTCTGTTACCATTCGAAGAAGTTTGGATGGCGTGGGAGGAGGTTGTTCAACCATGAACAAATCTGAAAATTTTGGGGCCTAAAGAGAAAGGGTTTTTTCTGGGCCCCACGGTGGGCACCAATTGTTCTTGAGGGTTGACTGTGATATAGTTCGTCCTCCAACGATTGTTTGCAAGCTTTCCGTCTGGACGAGTTATACCTTAACACCAAGAGAACAAGGAGGTGAGCACCTACAAAAGGTACTACAACGCTCAAGTTAGTGAATGAATAATAAGCTTTGTATTCTAGTATTTCTTAAATCAACCTCTTACCTTTTGTTTTTGCTTATCCCTTTTATAACAGGGATAGGCGTTTTGTGGTTACCGAGTTATACTAGTAACGTATGAAGATATATGGTAACGTTTTGATATTTTTATGATATTAGTAGCCAACTTATAACGTTTATAGCTGACTTTATATTTATGTAACCGATTTATAACAGACATATCAAAAAAAATTTTACAGAAAACTAACTTAGGAATGTGTCTTAGGAAGTCGCTGAGATATGAGAATTGTGTGAGTGTGTTTTAGAAGAGAATTTCTAACCCTTTCAATCTTCACTTGATATATATATATATATATATATACACGCAATCTTTATTTAACATGTAATCTTAGCCGTTATCAAAGTTAACAACTATTCGCGTCAACCTCATTTACTTCTCTCGACTTTGACCATACCCGAACTTGACATTTTCTGAATCATGACTTCAATAAAAGTCAAGGCTATAATATCGACCATGTAACAAAATGCCCCCTTTTACTACAACCTATACTTGAAGTGCATTTAGGTTTTAAAGATGCCCCATGATATATGAAGCTATAGAGTCTAGAGTGTTTTTTCCTCTCCCTGTTAGTATTTTCTTGAGGTGTAAGACTTTACTAGCCTGGGTGTCAACTAGAGGCTTTTTGAATGGGACAGGACTTATGGTGTCATATGTTTATAAGAGTCTATACTATATATATGTAAGGTAATATACTAAAAGAGTCTAAGTCTGGGTTAATACGCCTTACGTTTGTATGAATGGTGTAACTTTTAACTTCTTAATGTATGTATGAAGCCGTTGCAACATTATGTGATATATTTGGTTGTTATACGTTGCTATGTACATTGAATGAATGCCTGATCATCATCTTCTTTATGTAAGCCGCAAAACTAAACAAATACTACTAATCACTAACGTGCACATTCATAGTCAGTGTGATAGGCTCAATAATATATGAATTAAATAAAGTCTAGAGTCCATAGGTTGACAGATTAATAAATCCCGGCAATTAGGTTAAATTCTTATGAATTGTGTGGTTTTATAAATCAGAAACGTTCTTCAACTCTTTTCTTGATTAATTGACTAAGGGATTAATTTTTAATGAGATTAAAGAGAAATTAAATCACCAAGGGATTGGAGGTTGATTACTAACGGTTTGTCATAAAAGTATTTTTACATAATCAAGGTGGAAAGTAAAAAGTATTAATCCAAAAGCTTTAACATCTCCAAAGCCTTAACTCTTTTATTCATATTATTTCTCATATCTACTATTTTCTTACGCTTGCCTTTATTTAATTCCTGTTTATGCTTAAAGACTTTCAAAACCCTAATTTCCTAGTCTGACTAGATTAATCGATTAATTTTTCTTGCTTAATCCGTTAATCCTCGTGGGATCGACCCTCACTCACCTGAGGTTAATACTTGATTCAACCTAGTGCACTTGTCGGTGTTTTGTGGATTGTGAAATCTACCATCAAGTTTTTGGCGCCGTTGTTGCGGATTAATTGTGGTTAACAAACTATCGATCAATCTATTACCTAGATTAGACCTTTTAATTTTTATTACTATTTTTGTTTTTATTTCCCCCTGGGAAGTACTGTGAAGAGAGTTCCAATTTAATTTTCTTGTTGTTTTTGCCTATACAGAATAACAGGAATAGAGAACCACTTCAGTATGATCTTGAGATTGAAAGAATCTTCGGCAGCAGAGACAACAAGTTAGAAATCAAAGAGTTGAAGAAGAGACTGAAGAAGTGGTTGAGGAAGAATTCCCTGAGCCACAAATGGCAGAGAATGTGAATAATAATGTCGACACACCAAGGAGGATTCTCAAATCATACATTAATCCTAATCCAGATAGTTGTGGAAGCAGTATCATTGCACCTACTGTCCGAGCCAACAATTTTGAATTGAAGCCGCAGCTTGTCACATTGGTTCAACAAAACTGCCAATTCAGTGGAAGCCCACAGAAGGATCCAAATTTGTTTATTTCCAACTTTTTACAAATTTGTGATACGGTCAAGACAAATGGCGTCTCGGCTGAAGTCTATCGTCTGTTTCTCTTCCCTTTTGCTGTAAGGGATTGGGCTAAGCAGTGGTTAGAAAATCAGCGGAAGGAGAGTATAGCTACATGGAGGATTTGGTCACTAAGTTTCTAAACAAATTCTTCCCACCTCAGAGGCTCACCAAGCTCAAAAATGATGTTAAGACCTTCAGACAGCAAAAAGGAGAATCCCTATATGAAGCTTGGGAGAGGTTTAAAGAGATGCTCAGAAAATGCCCTGATGATATGTTTGCTAACTGGGTCCAGCTTTAAATTTTTTATGATGGGATCACCCTCACCTCATGGATAGCACTGGACACTTCGGCTGGAGGATCTTTGTTTATGAAGAAAACTACTAAAGAAGCACAAGAATTGATTGAGATGGTGGCCAATAATCAATATCTCTACTCATCTAAAAGATCATCAAAGAAAGGAGTTAAAGAGTTAGGTGCTTTGGATATACTCTTAGCTTAGAATAAAATTATGTCCCAGCAAATAAATACAATTACTCAGCTCCTAAGAGGAATACAAGTGTCGGCAGTGAGCTCTCAAGAGAATTCCTATGGTGTAAGTAATGGATTCTCTCAAAGTGAAGGCATAGAGTATTATGGACAATCGTCTCTAAGTGAATTACATGGACAACCCCTCAAGATACCCTCAGAATGACCCTTACTCCAACACCTTCAATCCAGGATGGAGGAACCACCCAAATTTTGGATGAAAAAACCAGAACCAAAGACCTACCTCGTTTAACAACACCCACCAACCCCATCAATTCAATAACACCCAACAGAATACCTTCAGCTATCACAACACCAGTAACCCTTCTTTGAATTATTCCCATCAATCACTATCCAACTCACAACCAGCCCAGCAAAATATCCAAAGGCTTTCTAATCTTGAGCTTGTCCTAGAAAAATTATCTTAAAGCACGCTAGCATTCATGGAAGAAACCAGAAGCTTTAAGGAGGAAACGAGAACTAATTTCAAGAATTAAGATACTTCAATTAGGAATTTAGAGGTGCAAATAGGCCAGATTACTCAACAATTGGAAAAGGCCACAAATGTACTTCCCAGTGACACCGTTGCAAATCCACGGGAGGAGTGCAAAGCTATTTACATGAGAAGTGAAAAGGTGGTAGGAGATGAAAAGAAGGAAGAAACCAAGAAGGTTCACTATTGGGGTAAGAAAGGAAGCTCCAGAGGATATTAATCTTCAAGAAGAACATGTACAGCCTACTCTCCAGCAACCTATTCAAGCCACATAAACCCTACCAAAAGAGAGAATCCCAGTGCCTGAGTACGTACCAAGAATTCCATATCCTCAAAGGCTCCAAAGGGAAAATACGTAGAAGCAATATTCTAAATTCTTGAAGATATTCAAGACTTTGCACATCAACATCCCATTCATAGAAGCTTTTGAAAAAATTCCCTTATATGCCAAATGTGTGAAGGATTTGTTGTCCGGGAAGAAATCCTTAAAGGGAGGCCAAACAGTGGTGATGACCAAGGAGTGCAGTGCCATTATTCAAAGAAACTTGCCAACAAAGAAGAAAGATCCAGGGAGTTTTCAAATTCCTTTCACTATTGGCAATACTACCTTTAACAGAGCTTTATGTGATTTAGGGGCAAGTATTAATCTAATACATTTATCTGTGATGAAGAGGTTACAAATTCAAGAGTTGAAACCCACCAAAATAGTTCTACAAATGATAGACAAATCAATCAAGCATGCACATGGAGTGGTTGAAAATGTCTTGGTCAAAGTGGAAAAATTCTTTCTTCCAGTGGATTTTGTCATTCTTGATACGGAGGAAGATGAGCATGCCTCAATCATTCTAGGAAGATCTTTCTTAGCAACTGGAAGAGCCCTTATTGATGTTGAAAAGGGTGAGTTAATGCTGAGGGTGCATGATGAATATCAAGTCTTTCATGTTTTCAAAACTAAGCATCATTCAAGTGATCAAGAGGATTTTATGAAGGTTGAAGCCAAGGATCTAAACTTGCAAGAAGAACCTAATGAATCACTTCCAAAGATCCTACCTTCATGCCCAAGCAAAATAGAAGAAAAGAAGGAGGTAGGGGAAGCTGGAAATTCAATTGAAATTAACAAGAGCTTGCAACTGAAGCCTCCCTTTGCAATCAACAAACCTCCTGACACCAACCTTAAGTTTGGTGTTGGGTGTACATCAAATACAGCGGAGGCCCCAAAGAAGAAAGTTTCTAGAGGGTGGAGGAACAAGAAGATTCCTACTGAAGACTTTTTACCCGGAGACAAAGTAGTTCTATCTCATCACCCACTATTGCCATACACAGTGAGTAGAGTTCTCTCCTTTGAGCATCTTGAGCTAACATATGATGACATAGGAAGGAAATTAAAGGTGAGAGGGGAAAGAGGTGAAGCACTATCAACCTCAACCTTAGCAAGGAATAACCGTCAAGCTAGTGATGTTAAAGAAGCGCTTGTTGGGAGGCAACCCAACATTTGGTATCTCTTTTCATTCGCATATTTTTGTTTTTCTTTACTGAATTCTTAGCAATTATCTGTTTTACATTATGCATAAACACTAAAAAGAAGTTTGGTGCAAGAGATTCAACTATAGACACATGATTTCCCATTAAGTTTGTATTGGTGATGCCCCTAACGTTGTACGCGAAGGCACTGCATACTACGCCAAAGAGGAGTTGTACGTACGCATGCATGCGTGTGTACGCAAAGCTAGGAATTTTGGGAAAGTGTGCATACGCACAAGCCTGTGCGCATACACAGAAAGCCCTCACGTACAACGTGGGAACTTCACGTATAATGTGAAAAAGGGGCTCGCTCCTAGGATTCTAATTTTGGTAAAGTGTGCGTAGGCATAGAAATTTTTCCACTATAACATGGAGGATCTCACTTACTGCGTAAAAGCTAAAGGTTTAATTTTATGCAAGTGTGCGTATGCACACACCTCTGTGTATGCACAAAAAGCAATTCACGCATAATGTGAATTTTCTCACGTATAACATGACAGTGGTAACTTGTTTCAGGGAACAAATTTAAAATCACATATAACGTGAACTATGTCAAGTAGTACTTTAAGGCATAAAATCATAGCTACTTCTTTCACTTAGCCCTACTGTACCATGTTCCACCTGAGCCACCATCCAATCCTCATATCTACACGTACGCTTGTGCTTAAGATCATTATTCTCACACCACATCCAAACCTAAGTTTGGTGTGGTGGTATTCATGCATGCAAGATAAAGGGCTACACCTCACTCTCTTCCTACTGCATCTCATGCATAAGTCCTTCATTCTATTTCATCTTATCATACTTCTTTATCTGGTGTTTCATAATTTTTTTCCAACAATAACTATCGCTTAAGCTTGTTTGTAGATGCAGTATTTGTAACTACTCAGGAATTTAGGAAATCTTGACAAGCTCCATCATCAAGACTATTGTTCCTATCAGGGTTGCATATATGTTCATGGAGTAAGTTTGGTGTGCTACACCAAATTCATATACCACTGGATACTTGGCCTAGTTCACATAGATGGCACCACACCAAGTTTGGTGTTGCCACATTCACCATGTAAACACAGTAACAGCCTCATTATCTTATTTTATTTGGGCTTACTTTTCATTATGTTATGATTTGGATTCTTTTAATTGAATAAGCATATGCATTAATTGAATTATTTCACTTGATAAACCTGCTCCATCACCATTATTTTTTCTTTTCTTTGATGCTTGAGGACAAGCAATTGTTCTAAGTTTGGTGTTAGAGGCTATGCTCTACATAGCCTAAAAGTTGATGAAGAAGATGATGATGAAAAGAAAGATAGTGAGAATTAAGGTTGTTTCTCTCTTTTTTAATAATATGCATGCGTATCAATTTTTTTTATCTTATATAATGCATTTAAGGCTTCTAATGGTCAAGTACATATTTTCACTTGTACATCACAACCCACAATTATAATTGTTCTTGCTTCTGAATATGAGTAATTAATCATGTGTTGAGAGGTTTAATAAAAGAATAGGGAATGATCATAAAAGAGCATGAAAATTTGAGTTTGGGAAACCAAATGAACTAAAAGTGTTCAACATTATTTGAGCCACATTGCTTGAAGCTTTAGTCTAGAGGACTATTATGGAATCTTTATATTTGATAAAACCTTGAAGAACCAACAATATAAGAGATAATAAGCAAGAAAAATGGGTTATAAGGGAAACCAAAGGCTCTGAGTACCATTGACTAAGGAAACTGAAAGAAAATAAGCTCAAATAGCATCCTATTCAAGTGCTTATGGTGCTTATATATCAAGCTAAAGGGATGAAGAACAAAGCATTTAGAAGTCACGGTTAGACTCATGGTGCAAAGCACTCCTCTAAAATGAGAAATCCAAAGGCTCTGAGCACCAATGGTGGGGAAGAATGAAAAGAAAAAATAAGCTCAAAGAGCTCCCCAACTATGTGCTTGTGGTATTTGTGTATCAAGCCAAAAGTTTGAAAACAAAATAATTAGAGTCACGGCTAGGCTCAAGGTGCAAAGCACCCAATGAACTTAAATGAGGGAAAGATAGTAAACAAGCTTGCTTCAAGGTGATGATTCAAGAAAGCGTTCCATAATCTAATCTAGATAGAAGCCTTGAAAGATTTTAGTCAATTGTATTGAACTGTGCATAAGTGAAACGGTTGTCCAGAATCATTTAGATTGCAATCTTTTATTCCTGTATCATAAGGTTAAGAATTTTTTATTAAGCCATGATTCTTTGGTCGCTTGAGGACAAGCAAGGTTTTAAGTTTGGTGTTGTGATGCATGCGCATCTTTAGTGTTTTTTCCTCTTGTTTTCAAGTGATTTATTGAGAATTTATGCTAATTAATCAAGGAATTTGAGATTTGAATGAATATTACTTTGATTAGTTGAATTGATTGATTACAAGAAGCTTCAGAAGAAAAACACAAAGAAACAGAATGGAAAGCATGCATACAGAGGGCTTTCTGGAAAAGAATAGAAGATGGAAACAGAAAGCCCCCTAGAACAGAAAGCTCTGGAAAGCAAAAAAGGGATCTTGGGCGTTGTACGTAAACAAGAGGGAAAATACTACATGAAAGGAGAAAAAGGAAGTGTGCGTATGCACAACCTGTGCGTACGCACAACTGACTATTATTAAACATTTCACGTAGTACATAGGCAATTTCACGTACTACGCAGAAGATGCGCGTACACACATGCATGCATACTGGTGCACGAAATTGTGATCACACTTTTCACAACTCCGCACAACTAACCAGCAAGTGCACTGGGTCATCCAAGTAATACCTTACGTGAGTAAGGGTCGATCCCACGGAGATTGTCGGCTTGAAGCAAGCTATGGTTATCTTATAAATCTTAGTCAGGAGATTAATAATAAAATGATTTTATTTATGAAAAGTAAATAACATAAAATAGATGGTACTTGTGATTCAATAATAAGGAACAGGTTGAGGTTCCGGAGATGCTCTGTCGTCTGAATCTCTGCATTCCTACTGTCTTCTTCTCCAAACATGCATGGCTTCCTTCAATGGCAAGCTGTATGATCCTCTCGGATGATATGGAAAGCCCAAGATGTCTACTTTCCAACGCAATTTAGAGAGCGCCAATTGGGCTTCTGTAGCTCCAAAAAATCCATTTCGAGTGCAGGAGGGTCAGAATCCAACAGCATCTGTAGTCCTTTCTCAGCCTCTGAATCAGATTTTTGCTCAGGTCCCTCAATTTCAGCCAGAAAATATCTGAAATTATAGAAAAACATACAAACTCATAGTAAAGCACAGAAATGTGATTTTTGAATAAAAACTAATAAAAATATAATAAGAAGTAACTAAATATACTAAAAACTACCTAAAAAACAATGCCAAAAAGGGTATAAATTATCCGCTCATCACATACGCACAGGTTGGATTTCAAGTAATACGTGGAGTTTCTCACGTACTACGTTAGATCAAGCATCTTAAGGAAATTGGCTCACGTACAATGGAGCTACTTCTCGTTGTACGTGAGCCCATAAATGAAACTCCAGTATCACTCTCTCAAGTCACGTATAACGTCGAACAACCCACGTATTACGTGGGCCTCACTGCCCCTTCCAAAACCTCAATTTAAGATTTTCTGTTCTTCAAAATTTTAACTCTTGCGGATCATTCACAATTAATGCTAACAGTTATTAAAGATCACAAGCAATCAAGAAAGATATCTTCTCAGTGGAGAATAATTTGAAAAAGATTTTATTCTGTTTTAGATTTTAATTTTTTTTTTAAATTTTAATTTGATTCAACTTTAGCTGAAATTAAAAAGAAAGATAAGATAACAAAATTTTAAAAATCAAAGAAAAAGATAAGATAAAGATTAAAGATAAAAATATAAACAAAAAAATTAAATTAAATGAAAAGATAACAATGAGACACCAAACTTAAAAATTTTGAAATTAAACAACAAGAATTTTAAAAAATTAAAAGGAAAAATACTAAAAGACACCAAACTTAAAAATTTTGAAATCAAAGACACTAATTTTCGAAAAATTAAAAAGAAAAAACACTAAAGGAGACCAAACTTAAAGATTTTGAAACCAAATAAGGAAAAACACAAAGAAAAATTCGAACACAAAGAAAGAAAAACAAGAACAATTTTCAAAGATTCAAGAAAAGAAACAAAAACCAAAGGGACACCAAACTTAAGACTTGACACAAGACTCAAACAAAAGAAAAAGATGACTAAAGATAAATTTTTGAAAAAGATTTTTTATTTAAAAAGTTTTCAAAAATTAACAAGAAAAGAAATTAAAAGAAAACTAGTAAAAAGTACCTGTTCTAAGGAGCAAGACAACCGTTAGTTTGTCAATCTCGAACAATCCCCAGCAACGGTACAAAAAACTTGGTGCGCAAAAATAAAACTCGCACAACTGAACCGACAAGTGTACCAGGTCGTCCAAGTAATATCTCAGGTAAGTGAGGATCGATTCCACGAGGATTGCCGGATTGAGCAAGCAGTGGTTATCATGCAGATCTTAGTCAGGCGAATAGAAAGTTGATTGTTGTTGTTGTAGGCGCATAAACAAAATAATGACGAAAGCAATAAAGAATTGATGTAGAAACAATAGTAAGAAATCAGTTAAGGCCTCGGAGATGCTTGTTCTTCCGGATTAGTACTTCTTACTAACTACTTTAACAATGAGTGATTCATTCAATGGCAAGGCTATAAGTGATTAAGCCAGGGGTAGTGGTCATTAATTTCCTCTGATCTAAACCAAACGCCCGAACAGGTCGGTCAATCTGGACGAGGGTGAAGCTTACGCAATTCAATCTCTGATGATCCTACTCAAAACGCTACAAACAAGGTCAAATCTTCTGGATCAGAGAATGAAGCTCTATGATTCTAGCCTTGACGCCACAGGGACCTCAATTACCCATGACTAACGAGATTTCATGTCACGTATCCCAATTAGCCCAAATAACTTGTTGGAACTTGTGATGTACTCTCAAGATGTAGCTCGATGCTATCTGGGTCAGGACTCGTAAAGAACTTATGTAGAATAAGGGGTCATACTTTCGTTTCACCTCAGCATAAAGATGAAGAGCGAGAATACATCATAGAATTGAATCAAACATATATTAAAGTAGAAAAGTAATGATATCAATCCATAGGAATGAGCAAAGCTCCTATCCTTAACTTAGGAGGTTTAGTTGCTCATGTTTTACAAAGAAGGTGCAAAGTACTATGTCTGTGCTTCTCCCCTCCTAGGAGACATAATCCTCAAGAGGAAGGAAGTTCCTTATTTATAGTAAATAGTAGACCTAAAAGATGTTAATTTAAATTTAAAAGTTACAAAAATATGACTAAGTAAGCTAAGGGGTGCTAAAATCCACTTTAGGGCCCATTTGGAGTGATTTGGGCTGAAGACTGGCATTCAACTTGGATTCTGGCACTGAACTTCGCTGGTCCTGCTCCCTGGCTGGCGTTGAACGCCAGTTTGGGCATTCAACTTGGGAGGTTGGTCCTGTTTGGGCGTTGAGGAGTAAGTTGGGCGTTCAACTCCCATTTTGGACAGTCCTTTCCAAAGAAAAGTATAGACTATTATCTATTGCTGGAAAGTCCTGGAAGTTGTCTTTCCAACACCGTTAAGAACGCATCAATTGGACCTCTATAGCTCCAGAAATGCTTATTTGAATGTTAGGAGGTCAGGACTTGACAGCATCTGCTATCCTTTCTTCAAAGTAGCATCCAAAATGTGAATTTTGCACTAAAACCTACTAAAACATAATAAAACTCAACAAAATATAACTAAAACACTAAGAAAATAGTACCAAAAAGGGTATAAAATATCCACTCATCAGCGAGTTAGTTAAGAATTAGAATTGACAAGTTTATTATTTAGACTAAAGATAAACTATCAATTCAAAGGGGCATATATTACTCGAGCAACATAGTTTCTGTGGTTGATGTGCAAAAACCGATCACAAATTGAAGGGCGTTAAGAGGGAGACTGTCGAAGGAGAAATCAAAGAAGAATTTTAAAATCCATGAAATTGGGCACGAACAGTTTTTTGGTGAATCTGGTGAGCAAGTGACGTGTCACAAAGTGATTGGGAATCAAGGTTGGAAATTCTTTCCAGAAACACACTCTAACAAACTCTCACATCCTAGTGACTTTTTGAGACGTTTGTCCTGAGTTAGTTTCTGTAGGATTTCTTCTCTTTCCTTCATCTTTACCAATTCTATATTTACATTCATATAATTTACTTTTTTTGCAAAGTTAATTTTATTTTTCTAGTACTTTAAATTCTTCATTTTTATCTTTGATACTTTTGAATTTCTATGAAAGTTCTTTATTTTTACTTTTGTAACACTTTAAGATCATGTGAAGTATTCTTTATGTTAAGTTATTTTTCTTTTTTGTTTTAAGTAAAGTTGATTCGTTTTATCTCATTAGTTTTTTTTTTTTTGTGACTTTTTATCTCATTAGTTATTTTTTGTAAAAGTTTTTTTTCTTTATTATTGACAAAATAAAGATTTTGATGCACATAAAACTGATATTCATAATGAGGAGTAGATTTCATTTTTAAATATTAAATTTCAAATCACTTGAATTATTCACAATCATCAAAATTATTTTGACATTTTAATTTGTTAATAATCCACATAAGAGTAATATATACCCACATCTAGGTTCTCTTACCTTTTTTCTACTCTTGGCCTCACTTCTCTGTACCTTTGATGAACTTATAGACTTATAGTCTTGTCTTTTGTATCTTCTATCTCTCCTTTTGAATCATTAGATTTTTCACTCTCCAAATTTTCTTTTTAATAAACCATATTTCACTTTGCTAGCAATGACTTTCCACCACTTTTAGAGAATTTTAACTTAGAAGCCGCCGTGTTTGGAATTTCTTTCTTATAAATTAAAATATTTTCATCATTAAAATATGAAAATTCTATGGCAAGTGATAAAATAGATATCGAATTTTGCTTCAACTTGCACATTTTAAATAGTTATTTAAATATTGTTAAGAAGAATCAGATTAAATGACCAAATTATTTGTTAAATATAAAAAAAATTATTTGTAAAATAACATAATACTTATCGTTTTTATCTTTAAAAATTATTTTTATTAACAATATAAATTTTTAGATACCATTTTAATTATGGATTTAGTTTTGATACACTGACACAGTTGTGCAATCACATCAATTTTTTTAGATAACTGTTTACACGGTCAATGTAAAAGATATTTATTTTTGTTGATATAGCATTACATAATTAGATGCACATGTAAAATTACTTTATACTAAAATATTACGTAATTAAATACACATGTAAAATTACTTTACTTTACACTGACAGTGTATCAAAATTAAATTCTTTAATTATTTACCCTACTTTTAGTAACGACTACTCCTTTTGGATCATACACACACACGATATATGACTCAGCTCGTAGACTCGTACGAGTTTACCTGTAATAAATTTTTTATAAAAAATATATATAATGTATAATATATATATATATATATATATATATATATTTACTCAAATATAGGCATTCAAATTTAACAATTTTAACATCAAAACACATAATAAATTAACATAATACTATAATTATAACAAGTATTCTAGACCACACATTCAAATCCTTCACAAGTAAGCATCTAGTTCAACATAAAACACACAATCAAAGTTTCATATAACACAACCAAAAAACAAAAGAAAACAACAAAGCAACAATTAAATGTTCTAATAAAGTAAACGTCTAAAGCTGAAATCCTCCAATATCTTCATCTTCCATGGCATCAACATCATTATCTTTACCATCTTCATCAGAAACATCATTTCTTTCAGATTCAGGTTCGACACGGCCAACAAAATCATCATCATTCACATGTTCATCTTCTTCCTCCATTAAATTTTGTTGTGGATCCCCAATGAACTCATTCCCACCTCCCTCACCCATATTGAATTCATTACTATTCATACTCGGAATAGAAAATTCATTACTATTTGGATCATCATTAGTATTTTCATTTGTTGGTAAGTGAGAATGCTCAACACTTTCAACAAGATTCTCATTAACATCTTCAGTTATCCACTCATCATCAGAATGCACTGCATTAAATTCAAGTTTCGGAATTTTTCTAATTTGCTTGCCCTTTAATTTCAAATTATACATAACATACACTAAATCATTCATTTTCTTTTGATGCAACCGATTTCTTCTCTTTGTATGAACCTAAAAACATATAATACCATTAGTTAATAAATTATAAATATACAATAATTAAAATTGAAATAAATAAAGAATAGTTCTAGGAATCACCATTTCAAATGCACTCCAATTACGCTCACAACCAGATGAACTACAAGTTAAGCTTAGAACTTGGATAACAAACTTCTTTAATTCTAGACAACTATCTCTATAAAAGTCCCACAACTGCAGGTAGCATGGTCTTCCTACTACTTTTTGCAGTTTCATTGCCAAAGAAGCCTCTAGCATAATGAAAGTCAGGAAGTTGTAGACCAATCTTTTTTCTTTCTTCCTGGTTAGAAACCAATTTTTTCAAACAACTATATAGACCAATCTTAATGTCAGCATCATCAACCATGAAATTATGATCATAGTGATAATGATTAATGAGGATTAAAATAATACGCAGCAACATGCAATGGCCTATGGAATTGGCTTTTCCACCTTCCATCAATAATTTTCCATATAGGTTCATAACTAAAAATAACAATGCAAATGAATAAGAATTAAAAAATAAAATAGATAATTGAATATAATAAGAAAACATGGTAACATGATACATTGATAATCAAATATTAAAACCTTTAATTAGTCAAGATTACCTCTTTTTAACATAACTAAAGTTAGTCTTAATTATTTCTTTGGCTTTTCTCATACCTTTAAATATGAAACCCATGGCTGGTTTTTCATCTGAATCTACCAAGCGAAGGACTGTAATGAGAGGAACAGCAGCCAAGGTAGTGAACTCGTAGTTTTTACCTTGACTCGAAAAGTTAGTTCAAAATCGTAAGTCATTGAATCATAAGAGAGAACGTAAACATGACTCGTAAAATATAAAATTAAAATTATAAAAAATCTGATAACACAAATCTACAAGTCAAAAGTCACAATTCATAACAAAGCTCAATAACTAATTACTTTGTGCATTATACCATAATATAAAATTTTCAATCATCTTTCATAGAGTATCCCTTCACTTTGTAGCATAAGTATTTAGTTTCTGAAATTTTTTTTAGAAGCAATAGTATTTAATAGTAGCTGGTTTATCAGTATGTACAAAAATGATCATATGAGGACAAATTCCCAGAAAGGGAAAGATCTTGGACAAAAAATGAAAATTCAACACTGCACATCTCTGAGTACAAAATAAAATCATGTGATGGTGATAGTGTTTATGGCAAGTTTTCCTTGCTAAGGTAATGCATGATGAATCTTCATCTTATGTTGCTTCATATGGTTGAGTTTATTGCAATGCTTAATTAGATTAATTCATCATTAACTTTGAAGCTTAGTTGATGAACGCTTTGTTGCATAGTTCCAAAAGCAAGATAACAAACTCCCCATGCCTTCACGTGCTGCACTGCTTTTTCTTCTTTGTATAACTTTAATAAACTCATCAGCACTCAAGTTTCCATCCCGGTTAGCATAAAAAACATGAAAAATTATGTCAGCAACTGCATCTGTAATAGTGATGCCACATACCAGTGATGCTGCTCTCTGAAAATCAGATTTTGTCAACTCTCCACTAATTTTCCCATAGTTGAATATGGCTAGGGAGAAGAATTCCAACTGCTTGCACAATTCTGCAAAGGCTTCAAACTCTTGAAAAGTGATTTTTATGTTTCTGAGATACGAATCATCGTTCATTTTCTCCACCTTATCCAACAGTTTATTTATATGATTGATATCAGTAGCTGCAACCAAGGAAAGTGCGAAATCTTTGGCTGAAATTATTCCTTTTCTGTTGTAGTCATAGTAAGCAAACTATGTCCAATGCCATGATAATAAATTAACAATTCAAGTTTTCAGCTAAATAAAATTCAACAAAAAAATTTAACCTGCAAAGAAGTAAAGAACAGCTTTATCGTGACTTGTGAACACAAACCAGTAAAATGAACAATCACTGAACAAGGGAGGCGAACCAGATTTAAGGCTTATCTAAAATCACTAAACAGGGGAGGCGAAAAGCGTAGTAGGCAGCAACAACCAACCATGAACACCGATAGTCAATGACACAGAGCATCAGCAATACTAAGTCAGCAACCTTCCAATGCAGTCACAGTTGCAATCAGAGAGAGCCAGAAAGGCAGAGATACACTCACAGGGGCACCGCGACAAGCCTTAGGTGTCACAGTAACACAATTTTTCTTCTCCGATTTGGTGATTTTAGAATTCAGAGGGAGTTCAGAGTTTAGAGGGAGGAAAAGTGATAAATTGAATGAGGTGAAAATTGAAAAGACAGTTATAGATTAAGGAAAAATTGTTAGGCTAAACGATTCAAGAAGAATTTGTAGGGACATTTACCTTCTTCACTTCAGATTGGGCTCTAAGGTTTGAATTGGTTGCAATTTGGGACAAAAAACCCGCTTCTGAAGCTTTCTTGAAACTGGAACGCAACCTCGCTGGAAAACTCGCGATTCTAGCGTTTGAGCGTGTTTCCTCGGCGATTCAACACGGAGTTGCTTCCTGGAAGATGAGAAGCATAAACGAGATGGGAGGGAGAAACAAAATCGCAGAATCATGCGATTCTACAAGTAGAATCGCGATTTTAACTACTTTGGCAGCAGCCTTAAGGCATATGACAATATTCTTCCATATCCTACTATCCAAGGCCATGTTTTGGACTCTTATTCCTTCAGGCATTAATACAATCTTAGTTGTCTTCCAAGCATCAGAAGTAAACATAGTCATCAATGGTCCTTTATTATCATGAAGACAAGTGGGAGTCAAATAGGCAGTGGCAAATCTTATGGCACCTGGTCGAATCAAGTCCTTTTCCTTTGTAAAATTCCTCAGCATGCTAATGAGCATACTCCTGGAGTAGATAAAACTGGTGATTTTTCTTCCCTTTTTTATAGTTGTTTCATGCACCTTTAACTTCTTTTCAAAATCTTCCAATATCAAATCAATGCAGTGCGTAGCACATGGTGTCCAGTACAAAGTTTTTCTAGTCTCCATTAATTTTTCTCCAGTAACCTTATAATTAGCAGCATTGTCTGTAACAATTTGGACCATATTCTCTTCGCCAACAAATTCTACAGCATCTTCTAGCATTTTGACAACTTTATCCGTTGTTTTTGATATGTCAGAAGTGTCCAATAAATAAAGGAAAACTATTCCTTTAGGCTTGTTCACCAAAAAAATTACAAATACTATGCTTTTTTTATCTGTCCATCCATCCGACATGATTGAACAACCAGTTCTCTTCCACTCTACCTTAAATTCTGTAAGTATTTCATCAGCATTGGTCACTGCTTTCTTTAATTGGGTTTCTCTTAACTCATGGTAAGAAGGGGGTTTGTAGCCGATTCCATATATCCCAACCATCTCACAAAACTTTAAAAACTCAGGATTCTTAATAACATTGAAAGAAATAGCACTTGTATAGAAAAATATAGCACATGGTTGATCACATCGTTCCTTTAGATCCTTCTTCATCATTTGATTTATTGTTGATTGAACTTGAGCCCCTTTTTCTTTTGTGACAAAGTTGCGAATATCTTTCCCCTTTTATTGAGAATTGTCCTTCTCCTTTTCTATTTGCTTAGGATAATCCTCATCGTCACCTAATCTTCTCTTTTTCAATGATGCTTTTTTAGCCTCCACACAAACTTTCAACATCACAGCCTTAACTTCTTCAGGTAATGAAGCACAAAGCTCTGAATCCTCTTTAGTACTGGCAAGATGATGCTTGAACCTATGAATTCCTCCCTTTATAGTCTTTGAGCAATAATTACACTTCACTTTTTTACCATTGCCTTGAACATCAATCCCATGTTTTCATCCTATATCACTTCTATTTTCAGTTGCATTTTTTCTCCTAGAAACAGTAGGTCTAGGAATACTAGGAACTGAAGACCCTGCCTCTAAACCAACAGTCTCAGACATTTTGTATTTTTGTCTCTAAATCAACAAATCAACAAACCAAATAATTAATTTAGCAAAGTTATCCACTTATCTTTATCCATCTCTAAATAATAATTAAAAATTATTTTAGAGTTATCCACTAAAATACAGAGTTTCAGATTCAGTTGCAAAGTTATCAAAGTTGATAAATAATAAATTCAAATTTCAGATTTCAATTGCCAAGTTATCCACTAGATTACTATCAAAGTTAATAAATTCATAACCAACACTAACAAGTAACAACTACAAATTACAAGAAGCTGCTATTAAGAACAAACTAAACTAATACTAACATTTCAGAGTTTCAATATTTCATATATTCAGATTTATTAACAAAAAATAACTAACTAAATAACTAACAGTCTAAGTGTTTAACACTAACATCTAACAACTAACAAGTCCAGAACCAATCAACCTATTATCTATTGATATCAGTAGTTTAGAAAAAATAATTAAGCCACACATTTTAGTTTTTTTGATACATTATTAACTTATTAAAGCATCAGTTTAATTTTTTTCCATCAAATTTCAATAACCAATTCTGTGTATGACTTTTTAATCCATATTTCATCATTTATGACACTAGAATTTAAACTAAAAAAAATTTAAAAAGTTAATATCAGAACCAAAATGGCAAAATTCATACCAAAATTATTGATATTTAAATTTGTTTAAAAAAATTACTTTGGAGAAGGAAACTCGGGCAGAACCGAAAAAGAAGAGAGGCAGCTCAGACAACCGGAATGGCGATCGAAACCCCTTGCCGAAGTGAAGCAGAAGTAGATCGGCAGTGCATAAGAAAGAGCCGCAGAACAGAGGCGAGGAACGCAGACCAAAGGCGAGGAACAACGTGCCATGAAGCGTCGAGTTCTCCGGTGTGGGGAAGAATGAGGCATCGAGAAACCTTCATCGTCAGCCTTCACCTTCACCGAGGAAGTGAGGAGTGGACATGAACGATGGTGGCGGCGATGTACCACGAGGAAGAAGATGGCGGGGGATCCGTTCGGCCTCCGACGTGGCGGCGCAGACAACGGTAGATGGCGGTGCAGACAATGGTGAAAAAGAACGATGAGCTTGGAGAAGAGAGTGTTAGCGCCGTTTGGGATTAGGGTTACCTTACATGAATGACGCCATTTCTCTCTCTCTTTTTTTTTTGGGGCCCAAAACGACGCCATTTTGGCGAAAATGGGCACCCAAATCAAATTCGTTGACTCGCCCTCAAACACGCGAGTTTGACCGAGTTTACCCGAATCTATCCAAAAACGAGTTTGTGTCCGAATTAACTCAATTTTACTACCTAAACTCGTAAACTTGTACAAGTTTAAGGACAACAATGACTGGGATGCTTATCAAGCATCTTTTCACCGCTCAACAACTTAATCACACTCGAGTCACACTTCTGATTCTCGCCTTCCCTACCAGATTAGCTCTTTCAAAGGCTCATTTTGTCTATTGAACCTGTTTTATGATTTCTGTATTTGGTTGATTGGGTCTTCTATAATTGTCTCCATGAACTTCTTTATTGCGCCATCCTCAAATCCTCCCGCAGGTAGTGAAATAGATATCTTTCCACCCTATGTTTTTATTTTGCCCCAATTGTTTCCTGAAATTATTGAAACCCAGGGGGAAGTGGGACACTGTTCCTGAAACGATGTGACACTGGGCCATGTCATGAGTTTTTCCTCTCTATGAGACGATAACCTGCATACAATGTCTCACTGGGCCCTAATAAAAATTCAGTCCAATATTGACCTGAACTGGGAAAAAATTTCTTCGGTCCAATAAGAGAAAAAAAGCATGTGTACCCCTTTCAGGCGTCAGTCCCCGTTATTTGGCCAGATATATCCAACCACTGATTTGGTTCCACGTATTGTGACCAGCCACGTGTTCAATATTAATTGGGCAAAGACATGTCACAACTCACAAAGCGTAATAGTGTGGAAGTCAAGCACAGCGTGTTAGAAGTGGTTAGTTAATAGTTAGTGACTTGGCGTTTGTAAGTCGTTCGTAAAAGAAAGCAAATCTAACGTGAAGAGTCTTCGAACCCCAGTTTCCGGTAACAGCTTTGAACCGTGGCTTCCTCAGGGACCGTCTCTCGCAGAAAACCACCTTCTTCTTCTTCTTCTTCCCAAACACCCGGGTCGACCCGAATCGTGTATAGAGAACCGGGTAGGCATTCGGAGTCCGAATTGCCGATCTGGCAGCGGAACTGGTTCATAGCTTTGCTGTTCCTCATGGCTTTGGGATTCTTCGGCCTCGCTCTCTTCCTCTTCCTTACCCTCGATTATGACGTCGGTGCTTCTCCATCCGCTTCCGCTTCCGCCTCTGCTGCCTCCTCGGAAGGCGTCGAGGTTCCATTTCTTTTTTCTTTTCTCGATTTCGTTGTTTGGAGAAGTGAACCTGTGATTAGGGTTAGGGATAGGGATGGGGATTTTGTTGATTGATTTTTTGACAATAGCTGCTCGATTTGGGGGGATCGTACAGGTGCACATCACTTATGGATCGGTTATAAAGCTTATGCACGAGAAGACCAAGTTTCGTTTGCATTCCCATGATGTTCCGTATGGTTCTGGCAGTGGACAACAATCGGTTACTGGTTTTCCCAATGTTGATGATTCCAATAGTTACTGGGTATGAAATTCCTTTCTTGCCTTCTACTAGTTTATTTTTTATTTTTCTATAAATAAGAAAATTGGTTTGATTAACTGGTGTGTGATGGTGTTGTGTTTTGAATATTGTGTCATGGGCAGTATCCGATGTATGATTATAGCTTAATAAGGACAAAGCAGTAACTAATAACTATTGTAGATTACTATGAGCTGAATTGTTAGGTTATAATAGACTTTGAAGCTTTACGGCATTTGGTCTTGACTCTTGAGACTTTAGCTGAGGTATGTGCATTGTTTTTCAGATTGTTAGACCTGAGCCAGGAACTTCTGCTAAACAAGGTGACACCATTAAAAGTGGTACAATCATTAGATTGCAGCACATGAGGACCAGGAAGTGGCTGCACAGCCATTTGCATGCTTCCCCAATATCAGGCAATCTCGAGGTATGTGGATGTTTTTCTGTGTGGTGTTGTATTTGCCTTGTCCATTTTATTGTTAATTGATTGATAATAACTGAATGAGGACGATTCAATTGCAATCTATTGATCCGTTCTAATTGATATACCTCCATCGCAGTCTGCGATTTTGGTTTCTGTTGTGCTTGTTAGGATTGAGGCTGGACTTGTTTTTATTTTGATTGTTTCACTTCTTTCCCCCCAACTTACAAGGGATCATGTACCTCATTTATGCACCAGGACATTGGTTATTTCCGTTATTAATTCCCTTTGGGATGCTATTTGTTCTTCAAAATTCAAATCAACGCTGACTGATATATGATTCATTGAAAGATTTATCGGGATTATCAGTTAGTGAATGCACATGTTCATTGCCTCACCTGCATCACTTAACTCTATCTAATAAACAAGCTTTAGTCCATTAATTTTGTGATTTTTTTAGTAAATCTTATTATGTTATGACTGGCATTTCCAAGAGTTATTTGCCTTTTCAATCCTTTTAGATTTGTTAGCACAAATGGATATCTGACTTTAACTTTCTGAATTGAAAATAGGTGAGTTGCTTTGGAGGAGAGTCTGAGTCTGACACTGGGGACTATTGGAGGTGAGCAACAATGAAAGTTATTATAATTTTTACATCTCAATATTTTGTTAGGTTCATAACATTATATTGGCTTCATTTTTATTAGGCTTTTTATAGAAGGAAGTGGGAAGACATGGAAACAAGATCAGAGGATCAGGCTTCAGCATGTGGACACCGGAGGCTATCTACATAGTCATGATAAGAAATACTCTCGGATTGCTGGAGGGCAGCAAGAGGTAAGAATTGGCATAGAATTTGAAAATATCCTATTCTCCTTTAATGAACTATTTTATTGATTTATTTATATGTTTATAATAATTTTTTTTGTATGGAAATTTTAGGACAGGCTAGGTAGAGAAAATCGAGAATTTTATGTGAAATCAGAAAAGTGAATTAAATACATAAACCATGAAATCATAATGAGATTTAAATCATAAAATTTTCTGACCTAGTAGAAATTTTGTAAATTGATTGATTCATTTAAAATTGTAATATCAAAAATTTTAAAAGTTAAATCAAGATTCTAGCTACCTTATGCCTTCAGCTAGTTATATATATTGATTACTAAATCGACTTTGGTTATCATTTGTTCTTATTTTCTTATGTAATGTGTTGTAAACTTGTACTAGGTTTGTGGTTTACGTGAAAAACGTGCGGACAATGTCTGGTTGGCAGCTGAAGGCGTCTACCTTCCTGTTACTGAAAGCAAATGAAGTTGATTACATTGATGCTATGTCGAACAGCACAATGGACTGCTGAAATTTTAGCTGCCAGCATTGGTTCAGATGTTAGATAGATGTAGGGAATAGGCTGTCTATTGAATCTAAAAATGAGGGGGGTGAAGTGAACGATTTTAGGATGATATGACCATATGATAGTAATACTTTGTCATTGGTTCACTTGTTATGCGATGTCCTAAGAGAACGGCAATTAACAGCAATTACTTTAATTTTCAAGTGAGTTTACAATTTTACTGATCAAATGAAACATTTGCTTGAACTGTTGAATTTAATTTAGTGATCCTATATAAATGTCACTTGTCATGTTTTTTGTTCTCTTAATTAAGTTCGAATGTATTTTTTACGTTCTATTTTTCTAACAATGATAGGGTGTTGCCTTGTTTTTATATAACATTAAGTTTGATAGGATACTAATATGTACGAAATACAAACTATTTTGAGTTCAACAAAAAATTTTCTATTTTGTGTGGTTAATATTATGCCATGAGGTTTTTGAAATTGTTAGTATTCGGTTTGCTATTGGGATTTTGAGGATGGTTGTAATACTTTTAGTCTTCTATTTTTGGCATGCATGCTCTTAGTCTTAGGCATATTATTCTCAAGAAATCCCAACCTTTTTGGTGTAATTGGATCGGAAAGTTAGCTGAATAGTTGATATGAATGACAGACAAATTTCCATATTTAAAGTTAGAAAATGAAAAACGTTTGGAAATATATGAATGGGTAAAGTACTGTTTTGATCTCTAACGTTTAGGGTGAATTTTATTTTGGTCTCTAATATTTTAATCATTCTATTTTTATTTCTAAACTTTTAAAATGGTATCAATATTATTCCACCATCAAATTTTTTACTAATATTTAACGAAATTGATGTACTATTAATAATATTGTTGTTAAAGCTATTATATGATATTTATTAATATTATTTTTCAATAAATACAGATAGTATATAAC
>NC_029794.2:110312442-110312957 GCF_000816755.2 Arachis ipaensis | reverse complement strand
TGTAATGTTAGTATTGTGATTAAAATTATTTATTTTATGCTAGTGTTAAAATCTACTGATATTATAGTTAGATGATAGGTTTTGTGAATTAATTGTTACTCTTATTGTGTCAAATTAAGATACTATTGTAGTAGTATTGACAAATTTTGTATTTTTCTATTAGTTATTTTTAGAATTTGAGAGTTGATTCTTCATAAAATGTTAGTGAAGATATATATTTTAAATTTTAATTTTAGGTTTTTGATTATTTTATATTTTTTATTTATATGAGACCGATTTTGCCAATTCAACTAGTAACTCATCAGTTGAACTAATAAACCAATAAATTCGTAATTTAATCGGTTTGATTGTTGGTTCGGTTCTAACAACTATGTCCAAGAGCGATTCTTGATTATACTGTAGATTATTTTTTCCGCTATTAAAATTTATGCTAAATAAAAAAATCCTCCTTTTCCACTTTTTACCCATATTTTTTAGTTATTTTGTGTAATTTTTTTCTTCCTTCCTCAGACTTA
>NC_029794.2:110310987-110312360 GCF_000816755.2 Arachis ipaensis | reverse complement strand
CTCTATTGTTTTCCAAATTTTTAAGTATTGGTTATTATTTTTACCTGATCCAATACACCCACCAATCCGATTCGGCCCTTTAGTGCGACTTCGACCTTACCATACTAAACGAGCCCCATATTTGAGTCTCTAAACTCGCATTTGACCCAACTTAAAAAGCAATTTGCGAGTTATATGGGATTCAACTAGAGTTGTACACAGATCGGATCAGATATAACATATAATTCTATCCGATCTGCACTGCACTCATTAAATCGGATCGGATACGATATCTGCCTTTTTTAAATTGGATCTGTTCCGGTCCGATTCGCATACTTGTGGATTGGATTAGATCGGATATAGGGTATATTGTCCTAATTCAAAAAAATAACTTAAGGCCCTGTTTGGCTATTTTTACAAAAAAATGTCCAGATAATCTATTTTTTCACCTGTTTAAGCCTATTTACTCCTAAAATATTATCAATAAAAGTTCTCTTGAATAACAAAAAAAAAATAATAACGCAAGATCTAAGTTTAATTATTCTGAGTTGAAGTATAACATAAAAAATTAAAAACAAGATATCATAAACTATGCTATTTATATGAGACGTGCGGATATGCAGATTGCGGAGAAGAAAATAGATCGGATGCGGATAATTACCGCAGATATGCGGATATTATTTGATTCATGTGCAGCCCTAGACTCAACCTCCTACCATGAAATAGGAGTGACAACACTACCCGAATTTGCAGATACCCACTCTATCCCTATCCACTCGGGGCAAATAATTACCGGGACGGGTTTTCTACGGGGCGGGGTCTTGGGTGGGCAGGACGAAGTCGGATATATATATAATGTATGTAATATATGTAAAATAGTTAGTAAAATGATTAATAATATTATATCATATTTAAGTTTTTACTTTAATTTATGTTATGTGTGTGATAATGGTTATATAAATTTTGATATTTAACTCTATTTGTCGGATTTTAATAATTATAGGAGCAGATAGGCACGGGACGGGTTAAGGTTCAGCTTTTTACTACCCGCGGATAGGAGTGGAACGGATTTTATACGAGTTATTGTAGAGCGGAGCGAAGTCGGGTAGGCAAAAACCCGCCCCTACCATGAAGAAATAATCTTTCCAATTCCCAACTATAAAGGAGGTAATTGTTGCACCACGACTTGTGATGGAATCTCTTATCCAATAAGTTTCTCAAATACTCCTGTGTTCAAGTAATTTTTTGCTCCAAATTAATTTTGCTCTACTAAATTGGCGAAAGTTAGTGCACTCCAAAAAGAGTAAAGAAATGCAACACTCCTTAAAGGTTAACTTGCTATCAAAGGTTATCAAATAAATTGATTTTATTATTATTATTATTATTATTATGTC
>NC_029794.2:110310165-110310812 GCF_000816755.2 Arachis ipaensis | reverse complement strand
GAGACAGAACGACTATTACACCAGCGAAAAACTCAGCTGAACTTGATAAAACTCCTCTATTATTCCATAGTTGCTGATATGATATCTTCAAACATTTTTATTGTTGGCGGCGGCACTTCGACGATCGTTCTGGCTGGCAACAAATTTGGAGGCTCTTGAACCCACTACCTTCTGCTTCTGACCTTCCAAGCGTGAGAAATCATTGCCACCGAAGAGGAAGACGCATCTATCCATTGCCGCTACTGCTTTGCTAACTCCAAGCACAAAACCGATCTTCGAGAAGAACTCCTGTCTCCTCGAAGATGCATGGCCGCACTGATTCTCAGATGACGACACCCATGGCCAGCAGACTCCGTTAGACCTCCGCCGGCAACAAAGGGACACCTCGATTCGCCAAGAATTTTTCACCACTCTCCCCTAAATTGGAATGGTCGCTAAGAAACTTAGTTTGATGTGTGGGAGTCTCTGCCGCTATGTTTGGTCCTCTGAGTCTCTCTAATTTTATCTCTCTTGTTGGTTGGCTAAATTACCCGCTGCTATTTGATATTATTAGTTGTGAATGTTCGAAGTAATGAGATTCTAGCGATTGTATATGAGTTTGGTGTCATATATTTATTTATTTTAGATTTTAATCCAATATCTAAAAC
>NC_029794.2:110285381-110310093 GCF_000816755.2 Arachis ipaensis | reverse complement strand
TAAGATTTAATAAATTAACAAAGAGTGTAATACTCTAAACTTAATAAAAAGTGTTTAAGGATGATTCCTAAAATACCTACTAACTTTAGTAGTTGAAGTACTTTGTAGATATCTTCAATTGTTTTTAATTTTAGAGCTTTGAAGTTTGCACCATCGTCACTTCAGTCCAATCTCCATCATCAGATTGGAAAACAACCTTGGAACAGTTATTACAAATTTGTGTTGGAATAAGATTGACTGATTGAGGCGGAAAAAAAAAAGACATAATTACAAAAACATTTCTTTAGTGATATTTCTCTAAACCATAAACCCTTATGCAGTTTTATGAGCAACAGAAGTACAATATCCATTGTACGGTATTAGCAAACAAAATAATTTAGTTACCATTGCATAATCACATTGCATTTTACATTAACCCTTGATGGCCCCTGCCTCTTTATTGCACTTTGCACGAATCTTTAATGAATTGGTCCATCGGCACATGCTAAATGTCCAAAATATGCTCAATGATTCTATATACAAAAAGAATTAACTAGTTGCGTGTTTAATCTGAAACTTTCAATGATGTAGTTTTATTCGATAGAGCAATCTCAACTAGATTATGTCAAGCTACTACCTACTTTCATAAATTTCTATTTAGTGTAAAGTTTATTATTATTACTAACGTTTAATTATTGTTAATATATATAATTTTATCAAATTTTTAATTAAATTTACACAAATTAAAAAGTTTATGATTGAACTTCTATGCTAATTAAAAATTTATAATTAGATCATTATTATTTTTTACTTTTTTAAAAAATATAATAATCTTGAAATATTTACTTTTAGAATATTTCTTAATTCATCTTATATCAAACACTTAAACGAATATTTTAAAGAAATTGTATTTTTTGTAAAAAAAAATAGTTAGAAGAATCTAAATGAATTTTCTTTTCTAATATAAAAAAAATAATTTTTGGATTTTCAAACTAGAAAAACCTAATTAAAAATAGGATTTAACTAATTTATGTCCTAAAGAAGAATTTTAAATATATAATAGGGTAAAATACTAAATTGGTCCCTTATATTTGGGTGTAATTCTATTTTGGTCCTTAAGGTTTAAAATGTCTTATTCGAATCCAAAAAAGTTTCATTTAACTTCAATATAATCTCACCGTGAGGTCAAAACTAAATAATTAACAGAATGTCCTACATGACGGCAGTATAAGAACAAAGTCAATAATTTGGAGAACAAATATAAGCTTCAGAAACACAAAATCAATCATGAATGCATTAATATATTTATTTATCATTCTCCTTAGTTCTATAGAAAATATTTCATTTAAATTGTAAGAAGAATTTTAAATAAATATATTGATGCATCCCGGTTGATTTTGTGTATCTGGAGCTTGTACTTGTTCTCTAGATTATCGACCTTGTTTTTGTACTGCTGTCATGTAAGATATTTCGTTAACGGAAATATTTGGTAATCAAAGAAAATCAGTCAAAAATAGCCATAACTTGCCTTATTTAGCATTCATTAATTGTCGCGACAATTAATGAATGCTAAATAAGGCAAGTTCTGGCTTTTTTTTTATTTCCCTAACATTACCCTTTCGTTAATTATTTAACTTTGACCTCATGGTAGGACTACATTGAAGTTAAATGAAACTTTTTTTAAATTTAAATAAGACATTTTAAATCTTAAAAACTAAAATAGAATTACGTGCAAATATAGAACCAATTTAATATTTTAGCCTATATAATAACAGAAACTTTTTAATTCTTTTGATGTATTCAATGTATTGAATACGTTAAAAAATTAATATTTATAATAACTTTTATAGAATATTTCTTTATATGGTATGTTTATCAAAATAAATAACTTAACTAATTTATAATTATATTTAATTAATTTTATTTATTTTTAATTTATAATATTTGATATTAATTGATTCTCATCCCAAATTAAAATTCTGAATGATACGTTGGAAAAATAGGAGCAGGAATCATGGAACTTTCAACAATCCCAATTATTAGTATATAAAAAAATTTATAAAATATATAAAAGAACATCCATTTAGAATGAAAAAGAAACATTCTGATACTTAGCAGAAAAAACATCCATGTATATTAACTTATTTATTTATGATTTAAAATATTGGTTATTAAATGTTTCACCACATTCAAATTAGGAGGAGATACGTTCACTATCATTCCAACGTGAACACCCCAAATTAAAATTCTAAATGATACGTTGGAGAAATAGAGGCGGAGATCACGGAACTTTCAACAATCCCGATTCTTAGTATATGAAAAAATTTATAAAATATATAAAAGAACATTCATTTAGTATGAAAAAGAAACATTTTGTAGAAAAAATATCCTAATGCCTAGCATAAGCACCATCCACGTAGATATTTTAAATTCATCCAAAGGCATTTAGCTGGTTTTTGGCTGATATCCTCTTAGTTCCTAGCACTGTTGAAATCCTAAATATGATAAAACTATAATTTCGTAAAGAATAAATGAATAATTAAGTCTATTATTAATACATAAAAACTGAACTCTTGTAATAAGAGCACCTATAATGGTGAGTTTCTCTTTTACTTTTTTCTGACACATAGGAACTCTAACCATTGGAGGAGAGAAGGAATGAGTTTCCGCACGGGTCTCAAGGTGAGGGAGTCCCTCTAAACAGGAACTCAAGTTAACCAATAATAACTTGCCATTTGGCAAGTTATTTTTAAAAAATAATAATATAAAATCTGAAATAATTAAATAATTATATTAAATAATGAAATAATAATTAAATTAGTAATAATTATAATAAAAAATTATATTAAATAATTAGACTAAAGTTAGTTCCTCCTAATGGAGAAGAGAGAGATGCTTTGAGTTCCTATTTACCGTTTATAAGGCAAAAGCTGATGTGGAGTTACTTTTTATGACATGTAGATCATAAATAAGGACTGAGATGAGTTCCCTACTGGAGATGGTCTAATTTCACTCATCCAGCATTGTACTGTGTTAGTAAAGCTTTCTCTAACGTCAGAGCCATACGCAAGTAAGCAAGATGGAGATTTCATATTGAACCAATGATCCTCTTTAATCTTTATTGGGAATGAAATGCCTTTATAATTTTGGAAGCAAAAGGGGATCACGTTCAAGCCATTTAATTATGTTCATTATTAAGCGAGGTCTTTTTATGGCAAGTGGCTTTTCTTATTCACATTTCACACGACTGAATATTGATCCCTGATTTGTGTATTATCATTATGTTGAATCTATTTTATCACTTAAACAATTCAAGACTTAGCAGGCTCGAAAGGAAATTGGACAAATTTTGAGAAGGAGATTCGGTGCCCAACATTGTAGGAGCATTTTCTCGAAAATTTAAAAGGTTAGGTAAAAATAGATTAACGATTTTGATATTTTGTGCCACAGATATATACTTGTTAACAATGGTTTTAACTTTTAATGTCCACCAAAGTGCACATGCAGAATTTCCAATATTATGATATGAATGCATTATGGTAGTAAAGCATCATGTGGTGATTATGTAAAATACAACATGATTTATGGGTGGGTCTGTGCTGCTTTAACTCTATGGTGTATATCTTTAAATTGACAAAACAAGGCTATGCAACATACTTAGTGTAGGATCTATAGCTAAAAGACTGAAATGGAATATGGCAGCATGGTCCTTCCCTAAGAGCATCTCCAATGCATCAATTTTTCAAGTTTTCATTTCCTCTTTTTCTGACACAATAGAGTTTCAACTGTTGGAGAGAAAGAGAATAGCGTTTCTGACCTTTCGGATCTAGCGCTCTAATACCATGTCATAATACCATTCATTCCAAAAGCTTCAGCTGATGGAAAAAGATAACATTAATAATTATATCTCTAATACTTCCTAAACCTCCATTGTACACATTGTATAAATATTTCATTGGCTCCTCATACTTTCCCTAAATTAAAATATACAATACAAGGGGGCGTATTATACTGTTCCCACAATTTTAAAAAACACCATAAAATCCAATAATTAAGTATTACACCAAGATTTTTTCAATATACATAAAAATTAACTGTGATTTGCAAATGATGCAACCTTTTTCTGTCCGTGAGGATCCCACCAAAGCGCCTTCTAATTACTTTAATTAATTAATTAAGTGGGACTACAACAGGGACTAAAGTTAGTTCCTTCTAATGGAGAAGAGAGAAATACTTTGAGTTCCTATTTACTATTTATGACGTAAAAGCTGATGTAGAGTTATTTTTTATGACAGGTAGAGCATAAACAAAAACTAAAATGAGTTCCCTATTGAAAATGGTCTAACCTTTCCTATTAAAAGTTTATCCTTTGTTTTTGGCTATTTGCTTTATTAGATTTTTCACTAGACAAGCAATCATCTTTAATTGCTTAGTCAACATACACCTATGTTATTTTTGTAATCACCAATTATCTGCCACATCTATATTGACCTTGATCACCTTTGTCCTGCATGATATATATATAGTACACCTCAGTAGATGAAAGTTAGGGGAATTGAAAAAAATAATAATAATAATCCATGTACGATAAACTGAACCGTATTACGGTCTGGTTTGTGATTGAATCGGCTGATCGATCGGTCCGATCCAATTTTTAGAACGGTCCAATCCTTCTTGGTTGTCCAACCCCTCTCCAATAGTTTAACCCGCTTGCTCTTAGTAGTCAGTTAGACTTCTGCCGCCATTCGTCATTCTGCTCAACGGTCTTCGACTCTGTTGTGCTTCTGTCTTTCTTCTCAGACGGCTCAGAACGAAGACAATGGCTCGTTTTTATTTTTAATTATTCTTATGTTCTTTGTCCTTTGTTCAAAGCATTGATTTTTTTAATTCTGCTATTTTACTTAGATTGAAATTTGAATAGTTAAATAATTAGTTTTTCTTTAAATTGAATCATTGAATAATTAGTTTATTTTAATCTTTCGTTTTCATTCTCTGTATTATTTTTTGTTTCCTTGTTTTGGATTGAATCATTGAATGATTAATTAGTTTTAATTAGTTCATTGATTAATCTTTTGTTATTGTGCTAAAATTTTGTTAAAATTGTGATTACCTAAAAATCTTATTATTAATCTTAGATTCTTTATTTGAATTATGTTGAGTACATATCTAATACCTTCTATTTAAATCAATATAAATATAAATATTAAATATAAATAGTCTTCAAAGTAAATAAACATAATCCAATTATCTAAAATACTCAAGTCATAGTTATAAATAGTCCCATAGACAAAATAAATATATAATCCAAAGTTCAAAAACATAATTATGAATAGTCTTCAAAGTAAATTAAACTTAATTCAATACACTTAATTTTTATCTTCATCTTCATATAAGTCAATAACATCATTGGAACCAACTCCTGAAGAATAGCCTTCTCCTTTTGCAATATCTTCTTGATCTTTATCTTCCTCTAGAAAAAAGTAAATAAATATATTAGCAAAATAGTACATAATAATGTTCAAAATCACTCAAGTATGTATGTCATAAATATAATATACCAAAATCATCATATCCACATATCCAATTTCTGGTGCAAATCACCGCTTCAACATTATCTGACAACAAACGACTTCTATACTTATTCAAATCATGAGAACCCATGCTAAATGTAGATTCTGAAGCCACGGTAGTAATAGGAATGCTCAACAAATCTCGTGCCATTAGTGATAGTGTTGGAAAACGATGATGGTTGTCTTTCCACCATTGCAAAACATCAATGATTGCATCATTGCAAAATAATGTTGCCTCACTCAAATAAATATCCAGTTGGTTCTTTCCACTTTTCACTTCAGCTTCTTGATTACGGGACATCAAATCCTTGCATTACAAACAATATAAACATATCAAAAAGTATGAAAAATAAAAAATACATATAATCAAGTAGATAAAAATACTTACACCAACAATTTTAATAAGCTGAGTTTCAATTGCAAAAGATGTTGCTTGAGAAAAATTACTTGAAAGTTGGGAAAAACTCTCTACAGTTGTAGAGGAATTTTGGTCATAAACCTCAAAAAGCTTGTATAACTTACTCTTCACATGCTCCACTTTGTCTTTAGCACTAATAGGATCAATCTCATTATAGCAATGAACCAAAGTGTTGAGTTTAAATCTAGGATCAAGAACTGCCCCAAATGCAAGAACAACACTGTATTCTTTCCAATATTTCTTGAAATTAATCATCATTTTTTCTCCCATGTTCCTTATAAGCACTTCATCATTCTTCAAACTATTCATTAAAATAAGCTGGATTTACCAAACTTGTAAAAAATACAAGTTGGATATTGGGTAAGAAGTTCCAGACATCAACTTGGTAGTTTCGTAAAATGGTAACAAGAAATCACATATCTTTTCAGTTCTTCTCCACTCATCTGATGAAGGACAATACCCCCTAAACCCAGCTTCTTTTACTTTATACATCTCAAAAGCTTTCTTATAAGGAATAGCACTTGCAAGCATTGCATAAAGTGAATTCCACCTAATAGGAACATCTAAACATAATGCAGTCGTATACTCAAGTCCCTCAATATCTTCAAAACATTCTTTAAACTTAACCATTCGACTTTCAGATTTTCTCAGAAACTTAATACCCTCTCTAATCTTATACACTGCATCACCACATATTTTCATTCCATCTTAGACAATAAGATTTAAAATATGAGCAGAGCAACGAACATGAAAGAATTCACCACCACACAACAATGAACCATGCACATCCAAAGTACTTTTCAAATGTTCAACACAAGTATCATTAGAAGAAGCATTATCCAAAGTAATGGAAAAAATCTTTTTATCAACTTTCCACTCAGTCAAAAGCGTAAAGATTTTAGAAGACAATTCAAATCCTGTGTGAGGAGGAGGCATATGACAAAAATTGAGAATTTTACTCTGTAATTTCCAGTTCTCATCAACAAATGTGCAGTCAAACATATAAACCCCTCATTGGTACTGGAAGTCCAAAGATCAAATGTTAAGCAAATTCTATTTGGAATGGAAACTAAAATTTTTTTAAGTTCCGCAGCTTCTCTCTTGTGGACTTTCACTATGTCAGCCTTAACCGTATTCCTAGAAGGAAGTTTCAAAGGTGGACTAATATATTTCACCCAATTTCTAAATCTCCTATCATCAACCATATTAAAAGGCTTATCCCCAGCAACTACATACCCAGCAAACATATCTCTAGCCACTCCTGAATCAATCTTAAGTGAACCCATTTTAAGTTGCAATTCTGCTATAGTCTGACCAATATCTTCATGCTTAATTTGAGTACAACTATCAAGATGCCGTTTTATAGTAGAAGTGCCATATCGCTTATCTCCAGCTTTAAACACTTTCTTGCATCCTTTACACTCAGCACATTCTACTCCATCCTTATCTAGACCGAGCTTTTTGAAAAAATTCCAAACATCAGAGGTTGCTGGTCTCAGCCTTTTCGAACTAGGTTCATCAACCTTGACCGGAGCAGCCTCAGAACCAACTCCAGTAGTAACAAGGTTACTCACAGTTTCAGAATTCATATTTCCTAAAATAAAAGTAAATGTAAATTTTTTATATGAACTAGGTTTTTCAACCATTAGCAAACCATACAAAAAATAGCAAACAATTTCTGAATTCGCATCAGATTCAAGTATTCAGCCAAAGATCAACCATTATCAACCATAATCAAAACTCAACCATTATGAAACAACACAAAAAACAAGAAACAATTTCTGAATCCGCATCAGATTCAAGTATTTAACCAAATATCAACCATTATCAACTATATTCAAAACTCAACCATTATCAAACAACACAAAAAATAAGAAACAATTTCTGAATCTGCATCAGATTTAACCAAATAGGCAAATATCAACCATTATCAACCATCATCAAAATTCAACCATAATCAGATTTAACCAAATATCAACCATAATCAAAACTCAACCAAATATCAACCCTAATTTACCTATATCAAACAGCACAAAACACAACAAACAAACCTAAATTGATGAATCTCAAACCCTAAGCCAGAAAATTTACCAGAGGAGACGAGGACCAGGACAGAGCCACAGAGGAGGCGAGGAGCAGCCGTGACGGAGAGCGAGACCAGCAGAGTCAGAGGACAAGACCCAGGAGCCCAGGATCGAGACCAGCAGGCAGCAGCGACGACGGCCAGACGGAGCAGCAGCGGTGGCTATAACCCAGTAGGCCACGACGACCGAAAATCGACGGTGAGAAAACTGACTCCGACTCAGCGACCGTCAGGGGTGAGGACGGAACTCTGAAGTTCGAGCTGACGTCGATGGACGATGGAAGTGAGAGACTGAGAGTGACGGTGAGGAGCTGAGGATGACCGAGTGAGAGACTGAGAGTGACAGTGAGGAACTGAGGAACTGACGGTGAGGAACGCAGGAACTGAGGAACTGAGGAACCAAGTGAGAGGGTGAGAGCCGTCGAGGAGACTGGAGATGACTGAGTATTGACGAGGAACTGAGGAGTGAGGAAGCTGCAAATCTGGAATTAGGGATTAGGTCTTGGCTCTTAGGGATTCATTAGGCCATTAGGGTTTCGGCCGTTTCGCTGGGGATATGGGGAATGGGGATTGGGTCGGGTCGGGTCGGGGTGCCCGCCACAGCCCACGGTTTAAACGGTTTGGGTTAGGCGGGCTTTTGTCTTTCGGCGGTCCCAAATTTCCAGCCCAACCCGCCTTTTTTGGCGGCTTACGCGGGCCGGCCCGGCGGATTAAGGCCCGTTTACCACCCCTAGGGAGAACCTATTATGCCACTATATTTACAAGAGGTTGATGATGCAACATGAAGAAGATCAACTAAAATAAGAAAGTCTACAATTTCTAGTGACTATGTAGTGTATCTTGCTGAGTCTGACTACGATATTTGTGGTGAAAAGAACCCAACGACGTTTTTACAAGTAATGAAAAGTCGTAATTTCAATTTATGGCTAGCTTCTATGAAGGATGAAATGAAATCTATGGCGGATCGGATAACCAAGTTTTGGATCTTGTAGAATTGTCTGATGGGGAAAAGATCATTGGCTGTAAATGGGTCTTTAAGACCAAGAAGGATTCATCAGGCAATATTAAGCACTACAAGTCTTTACTTGTTACCAAAGGATCTGCTCAAAGGGAAGGAGTTGATTACAAGAAAACATTTTCTCCTGTTTCAAAGAAAGACTCTTTCCGCATTATTATGACGTTGGTAGCACACTTTGACATGAAATTGCATCAAGTGGATGTGAAAACGATATTCCTTAATAGAGATTTAGAAGAAAATGTTTATATGAGACAACCCGAAAGATTTATCCCAAGTGCTGGTAAGGAGTTAGTTTGCAAGTTTAAGAGAGCAATGTATGGTCTTAAGCAGGCTTCTCAACAGTGATATTTGAAGTTTTACAATGTGATTTCTTCATATATTTTCTATCAATGTATATACTACAAGGTTGGTGGGAGCAATCATATTCTCATCTTATATGTAGATGACATTTTGTTTGCAACAAATAATTTAGAGTTGTTACATGAAATGAAATAATTTTTTTTAGACATTTTGATATGAAAGATATGAGTGATGCATCTTATGTCATTAGCATAAAGATTCATAGAGATAAACATAAAAGAATTTTAGGTTTATCTCAAGAAGTCTATATTAATAAAGTTCTTGAAAGATTTAAAATGTAAAATTGTTCACCAAGTGTAGCACCTATTGTGATAGGTGACAAGTTCTGCTTAGATTAATGTCCCAAAAATGAATTTGAAAATGAACATATGCAAAATATTTCTTATGCTTCAGCTGTTGGAAGCCTAATGTATACTCAGGTCTGTATAAGACCTGACATTGCTTTTGTTGTTGGCATGTTAGGAAGATATTAAAGTAATCCAGGAATTATCCATTGGAGAGTTGCAAAGAAGGTCTTAAGGTATTTTCAAGGGACCAAGGACTTCATTCTTATATATAAAAGAACCGACAATTTGAAAATTGTTGGATACTCAGATTCAAGCTTGGAGGGATGTGTTGATTCTAGAAAGTTAACTTCAAGATACATATTTATGCTTGTTAATCAAGCAATATCTTAGAAGAGTGCAAAACAATCACTTGTAGCCACTTCTACCATGGAAGCTGAATTTATTACTTGTTTTGAGGCTACATCACAAGGTGTTTGGTTGAAAAATTTTATCTCTGGGCTTAAGATCATCGATTGAATCTCTAGGTCATTGAGAATATATTGTGACAATTCTGCTGTTGTATTTATGGCTAAGAATAATAGAAGTAGTAGTCGAAGTAAGCATATTAACATTAAGTACTTAGCCATTAAAGACTGAGTTAGGTCTAATTAGGTACAGATAGAGCATATTAGTACTAAAAAGATGATAGCTGATCCTTTGACAAAAGACATGCCACTAGAATTATTTAAGGATCATGTTACTAGTATGGGTTTATGTTCTGTAATGTCACTTATATGACTTATGTTGTATATAATGTATTATATGACATATTTGGACATGAAATTCTTATCATTATTTGTTTCTAATTTAGTTAGTATATATGCGCATACATGATTGAGAATGACATAAAATTTAGTGAAGGATCTAGAATAAGCATTGAGCTTATTCATACAGAAATACCACATAAAAAATTTATTCAATTAGGAGATGTTATATTGTAATACATGTAAGGTAATACTTGATTAATAAAGACCTACCACTATAATTCGTGTAATTTATTTTAATTGTTTAAACATAGTTTGTAATCACAGGCTAGATGTAACAAATATTGGACCAGGGAGAATGTTAGAATTTTATTCTATTTGTGGTCTAATTTGTTAATATACAAATTAGTCTATGTGGTATTATAATTGTTAAGAAATTATACTAGTTAATTGTATTAGGAGTTGGTTTCTTTTTTGATGGAAAGAACACGAGTGTTTATTCTTATCATTGCAACAACAAACAAACACATTCTGATTCCATTTGACTTGTTGATTCAAAAATTGAAAGTTCCAACTTTCAAATTAAATCAAAGATTTTATGACTATAACTGGAGGTACGTAAATTACTGATTTTATAAAATATCTAACATAATCAATTCAACCGTAATTTAACTAAAACTATTTTTATAATAAATAATAAATAAATTATAAATAAACATACTAAAATATAATTATTGTCTAATANAGTAAGATATTACATTATGGGTTATAGAACATCTAGACTCTAGCCTCCAAAATTGGATTAATTCAGAGAAAGCAAGAACAAAAGCACACCAGCTATAGTGACATATTTATAAAATTTTCAATATTCACAAAAGCACATCGGCATATCTTCACATCTTCAAAGAAATTGTAGTTCACAAGCACTCATCCTTATCTCATTAAGCGAAAAACATAGATCATTCAAATAGAAGCTCGTTAAATTAAAAGGCTAATTAATTTAATTGAGTTAATTTAATTCATATATATTTTTTATTAAATTAAAAATTATCATGATCAATATATGTTTTTTCCTATCAAAAGGTTGATAATAATTTTAATAATGATTAAAGTTTTAATAAAATTCACCCTCTAAGCTGGGACACCGTGTGTAAACCAAAAGATCAAGGCAGATTAGACATTCGCAAAGCTCAAAAAACAAATAATATTTTTCTCATGAAACTCGCTTGGGGACTCATGACGAAATCTGATAGCTTGTGGGTTAAGGTTTTCAAAGCCAAGTACGGCTGTGGTGAGAACTTAATTTCCAAAGTCCATAAAAAAGCCAACTACTCAAACGCTTGGAAAGGAATCGTGAAAGTCTGGAACCAATTTCAAAAGAATTTGATCTGAAGAATTGGGAATGGACAATCTATTACAGTTTGAACTGATCATTGGGTTCCAGGAATTACCAGCCTAAAAGATGTGTCTTTATGCCCTATTGCTGCAGATAGAATAGCCGAAAAGCTCTCAAGTTTTACTAATGGGGATGGGGAGTGGAATTGGGAGACGATAAATAGCTATTTCTCTGAAGATATTTCTGAGATTATTCGCACGCTAAAAGCTCCTCACTACTCTCTTGGTGCGGACTGTATTAGCTGGTTACCATATACTAATGGAGAATTTTCTATCAAATCAGCATATTCTACTTATTACAGTGGAGATGGAGAATCAGACACAAATTTTAAATTGTGTTAGAAAATTAAAGTTCCTCAAAGATTAAGAGCTTTCAGTTGGCTAATCTACAATAATGCTCTTCTTACAAATGCTAAGAGAAGAACAAGAGGTCTTACCATGGTTGGAAGTTGCTCCAAATGTCTGGATCATGAAGAAATTCTGTTCCATGTGCTGTGCGACTGTCCCTATTCCCGTAGTGTCTGGACTAGCAGGTCAACCAGTGCTCTTCCCCGAGGTTTCTTTAATCAACCTTTGCAAGATTGGCTAAAGATAAATCTCTTTAAGATCACTCAAAAAATTAGTGGGACTCCTTGGTCCACTCTCTTTGTTACTGTCTGCAACAATATTTGGAAAGCTCAGAATGATTTAGTTTTCAATTCGGAAATTTCTACCAGTCTTCATGTGCATAATCTTTCTAGTTATTTGGCAGAGCAATATGACAATATGATAAACCTCACCGAGAGCAGAAAAAAAATTCTCAACCCTACTAAAGCTTACCTTGTCAGTTGGGAACCTCCAGTGAATGGGTGCATAAAACTAAATGTTGACGGCTCAGTCATCCAACCCGCTGGTTCTGGAACTTATGGCGGCCTCTTTGGTAATGGAGATGGTAACCTCGTGGCGGGCTTCATGATGAAAATTGGAAGAATCACCATAACATTTGCAAAATTTGGGCCATCTACATCAGAATGAATCTAGCAGTGGAGCTGGGAATCAACAAATTACAGATAGAGACTGATTCTTCCTGTGCGTTGAAATAAATTGACAGGTCATCTAGTAGCCACCATCATACGCTTTCTCTGATTAGGGCCATTGAGGATCTCCGCAGTAAAATGACTTATGTGTCGTTTAAGCACGTATTTCGCGAAGCTAATTTCTGTGCTGATGCACTGGCAAAGCAAGCTCAGACAATCTCGACCGGCCTTCTCTGTTTTGCAGCTCCACCCCCTTTCCTGATGCCTCTCCTTGCTGATGACAAAGGTAGAAGGAAGAGTGTGAGAGTGTTGCCAGCGTAGTTGGCTTTTGTTTTGGGCCTTTGGCCCTCCTTTTTAATAAAAGAAAAAATATTTACAGTTAACTAATTTTTAAATTCACAACTTAAAAAATTAACTAAAGGCATCAAACTATAGTTTTAAAAATCGAATCGATTATCAAACCACTTTAATTATTAATTTATTTGTCTAATCTGTTAGAATTTTATTCTATTTGTAATCCAATTTGTTAATATAAAAATTAGTCTAGGTAATATTATAATTGTTAAAAAATTATACTAGTTAATTGTATTGGCAGTTGATTTATTCTTTGATGAAAAAAACGCAACTGTTCAAAATTTATATAATTTGGGTTTCTAATTCTGATCATTATAACAATAAACAAATATATTCTAATTCCATCTGGTTTGGTGATTCAAGAATTGAAAATTCTAAATTAAATTAAAGATTTTATGATTATGACTGGAAGTACGTAAATTGTTGATTTTATGAAATATCTAATATGTGGTATCAGAGTAAGATTACCTCTATCTTATCATTTCAAAATTGAATCATTGTGCGTTATTTTGATTAATTATTTTCAAAAGAAAAATACATAGTATAAATTTTAGAATAAGTAAGAAAAATCATTAAAATTAAAATTGACGCACCATGAGAAGAGGAAATAATAGATATTATTCTCTAAAAGAATCTTTTAAATTTGTGCCGTAGTTATTCTTCATAATGCCATAACTTTCTATGATTTCCATAAGTTTCCTCATTTTTGAATTAAAAAAATAATAAAATGGGAAACACTGTTTAATAAGAACCAAAAAGTGAAGAAGAACTGCTATAGCGTGTGTTACTTTAAGTTGTAATGGTTTTTCCCTACTATGTTTATATATGATTTTGTTAGTTCTTTGCCTCATTTCTTTTAATTTTTACGTTGGGCTGCATTTGAATTGCTATAAAATTGAAAATTTTGTTTTGGATGAGACTTGAACTTTGATCTTTCAAGTGTTATTAAAATGATTATTTACTGGATTATTTTCAATTTTGTTATTTCTTATGTCACTAAATTTATTTATTTGATGATGATGATTATATTTGCATGTAATAATAATTCTTTCGCTGCATATCATATTATGATTAATATATGATTTATTGATAAGTAATCATAGCATCTTTGATAATAATTATATTTAAAAAATCACACAAATATTAATATGATATATTTATAATTGTTGTGAATTATATAATAAACTTATTCACAGGAATTTATTATATTATTTACATATAATTAGGTTGAAATAGAAAATATTTTTTACTTCTTAATTAACCCACAGATATTAAAATGTAGTATTTTATTTTCTAGTTTTAACACGTGTATGTTAAAGTCTTCGTTTACAGGTAGATTTTAATGACACTATAATTCATAATTATTTTGATATGATTTGCATTGGCATGTATTATCATATGTTATGGATTTTGATGTGTCTATTTAAAGTTGAATAATGTTAGCATGATTTATTATTTGCAGCAGTAATGATATCTGAAACCGTATCTGAAGTTCGTTTGTTAAGTGGTGACAATTATAAAGAATAGAAAGATAAGGTTCTCTTTCACTTAGGGTGTGCAAACCTTGACTATGCTCTTCGTAGGGAAGAGCCTCCGACACCTACTGATGCTAGTTCTCAAGCCGAGGTAGCATTATACGAACGGTGGGAGAAATCCAACCGTTTAAGTATGATGTTCATTAAGTCTCGTATTTCAGCTAATATCTGCCTCCAGCACCTACTGATGCTAGTACTCAAGTTGAAGTAGCATTATATGAATGGTTGAAGAAATCTAACCGTTTAAGTATGATGTTTATTAAGTCTGGTATCTCAACTAGTATCCGGGGTTCAATTCCTAATTACGGAAATGTCAAGGATTACATGAAGGCTATTGATGAACAATTTGAGTCTTCTAGTAAGGCACTTGCAAGCATCCTAATGGCACAATTGTCATTCGTGAGACTTACCTGTGTAAGGGGTGTGCGTGAGCACATCATGAGGTTGAGAGACATAGCAGTACAACTGAAAATTTTAGAGGTTAAGATCTCTGACTCATTTCTGGTGCATCTTATTCTAAATTTTCTTCCTGCCTAGTACAGACCATTTAAGATCTCTTATAACACACATAAGAAAAAATTGTCCATTAACGAATTACTGGTGATGTGTGTGCAAGAGGAAGGAAGGCTAATTCAAGAACTTGGTGAAGACAAATGAGGGTGGTAAACAGCAAACTTATAAGAAGAAAGGAAAAGGTATTGCATCCCATCCTATAAAGAAAGAAAGTACACGGTGTTTCTTTTGCAAAAAGAAAGGACATATGAAGAAAGAGTGCCCAAAGTTTAAAGCTTGGCTTGAAAAGAAATGTACTAACCTTTGTGATCTTATTCTTTCAGTGTGTTTTGAATCTAATTTTGTTGAAATATGTCATGACACTTGGTGGATTGATTCTGGTGTTGAAATTCATATTTCAAATACCATGTAGGGTTTCATAAGGAAAAGGAAACCGATAGAAAGTGAATGAGCATCTATATGGGCAATCGGATGCGTTCACGTGTGGAAGCCGTTGTAATATTTATGCTTGTATTAAGTACTTGTTGTATTTTAGATTTAGAAAGAACCTTTTATATTCCAGATTTTTCTAAAAATTTGATTTCTTTATCTAAGTTTGTAAAACAAGGATTATGTATAAATTTTATGACGATACTGTTGATTTTATTAAAAATTTTAATATTATTGGACGTGATACTTTAATTGGTGATTTATTTAAAGTCTATTTAGCTAATAATATTCCATTAGGTTTAATGGTTATATGTATGGTAATGGTATGAATAAAAAATTCTCCATGTTGTGCCAGCAAAGATTGGGACATATTTCCATTGGGAGAGTGAAGAAATTAGTAAGTGATAGGATTTTTGAACCTCTAGACTTTACTGATTTTGATACTTGTGTGAATAGAATTAAGGAAACCAAACCAAAAAATCTCAAAAAGGTGCTAAGAGGAGTTCTGACATATTAGAAATAATTCACACTGACATATATTGTCCTGATATGTCCTCAAGTGATCAGAAATACTTCATCTCTTTAATTGATGATTATTCATGATATCTGTATCTCTATATGCTTCATAATAAATACGAGACATTGGACGCTTTTAAAGTTTATAAAGTTGAAGTAGAGAAACAATGCGAAAAGCAAATTAAGATCGTGAGATCAGATAGAGGTGGAGAATTTTTGGGAGATATACTGGAAGTGGGCAAGCACTTGGTCCATTTGCAAAGTTTCTTCAAGAGCATAGTATTGTGGCACAACACACCATGCATGACACACCAAATCAAAATGGTGTAGTTAAAAGAAGAAATAGGACTTTGTTGGATATAGTGCGGAGTATGCTTAGCAATTCCAATATTCCTTTATCCTTGTAGAGTGAAGCTCTTAAGACAGCCGCATATATATTAAATAGAGTTCCAACTAAAGCAGTTGATAAGACGCCATTTGAATTATGGAAATGTTGGAAGCCTAGTTTGAATTATATACGCATTTGGAGTTGTCCTGTTGAAATTTAGGTTTATAATCCACAAGAAAGAAAGTTAGACCCTAAGACAATAACTGCCTATTTTATAGGTTATGCAAAAAAGTGTAAGAGTTATGTTTTTATTGTCCCTCCCATTCAAATAAAATAGTTAAATCTAGAAATACAAGGTTTTTAGAGCATGATGTGAAAAGTGGGAGGAATCGTTCTCTTAAGGTTGTTAAGAATGATAATATTTGTCAAACCTCTCTATGTACAAGAGTGATTGTTCAATACAATGCTCATACAAATAGGGTGAATGTAGAATAACTTATTAGTGATGTTCCACATCATGAAGATAGTGTTCAAATAGATCATATAGTGGAGGATCAAACCCTTCATAATAAAAATATTGTTCAAGAACACATTGTTCAAGAGCAACTTCAAGAAGAGGGAGAACTAGGATCGGAACCTTCATAGTTTGCATAACATAACTTGGAATAGAAGATAAAACGGATTGAACAAGCGTTGCTCAATTGTTTTTTTATAAGGTCTTCATGTTCCAACTAGAGAGTTTGGCTTGCATCTTGTCAATGATATGTTGAAAATGCTGTTTACTACACTTCTCGTGGATTAGCGGAACACCTAAGTATTTTCCCAAATTGCTAGTGAGGGGAATCCCTAGTTCTTGGCTAAGCTCTTCTCTAATATTGTGGTTCACATTTTTAGAAAAGAAAACGCACGACTTATTGAGGCTGACTTTTTGTCCTGAAGATTCACAGAAGATTTTTAGTGCCTCCTTGACAACACCAACTTAGTCCCAATTAGCTTGCGCAAAAAGGACTATGTCGTCTGCAGAGCAAAGATGAGAAAGATTAGGGCCATTCCTAGACAACTTTATAGGTTTCCATTTTTTATTTTCAATAAAAGAAAGGATAAGATGTGATAGTCTTTCAACACAAAGTACAAAGAGATAGAGTGAGAGGGGATCTCCCTGTCTTATTCCTCTGGATGGTGTGAAGGCCTCAGAAGGAGATCCATTCTAAAGAAGGCTCATGCTAGTAGGCGAAATACAGAGATTAATGAGTGTGACGATTTTCTCCGGTATTCCAATATCCCTAAGCGTGTCAATAATAAACAGCTAGTTTAATCTATCATACACTTTCTCCAAATCTATCTTTATGGCCATAAGTAATGTGCCTCCATTCCTGGTCCTTATAGTATGAACAACTTTCTGCGCAACTAAAATATTATCCACACTAACTCTGCCTGGGACAAAGCTAGCTTGGGTATTAGCAATCAAACTGTTCAAGTGAGGTTTCAATCTGTCAGCAATAATTTTAGTAACAATTTTATAACACACATTATAAAAACTAATAGGCCTAAAATGAGTAAAATTTTCAGGGGAATGGGTCTTAGGAATAATAGAGATAAGAGTCCGGTTGACGTGAGCTATATTCTCTGGCTCTCTAAAAATCAACTTTATCCACTCAGTAAGGGACTCAGCCACAATGTTCCAAGAATGTTGAAAAAACTTGGCAGGTAGCCCATCGCTTCCTGGAGCTTTCCAACTTTCCATACTAAAAACTGTCATCTTTATTTCCTCTATTGTGATTTCTCTTAGGAGTTGTTGCTTTCCTTCCTCTGAGATAGTAGGGAACCAACCTGCAATAGAAAACATAGGCAAATCAGGATTATATTGATCAGGTGAATATAAAGATTTGAAAAAAAAGGCTCCCATAGTATTAAGAGTATTCACATCTTCAATCCAACTTCCCTCATCATTCTTTAGAGTAAGAATTTTGTTTTTTCGTCTTCTTCCGTTAGCTTTCTGATGGAAGTACTTAGAGTTCTTATCGCCAAAATTTATCACATTACATCTAGACATTTATTGCCAATAGCTTTTCTCCTGAATAGTAATAATCTCATACTCCTTCCAAAGATCCTTCTATAGCTTTTCTAAGAAAGGATTCGTATTGAAGGAGAGGCTGCAATTAATACCATCCAACCTTTTGAAAAGCCTACGCTTCTTTTAAAAAATATGGCCAAAAGTGTGAATATTCCAATATTTGGCATTTCTCACAAAAACTGAAATATTATCTAAAAGGTTTCCTTGTTTGTCCCAACTCTGTTTCACCAGATTGTTGTAATCTTCATGAATTAACCAAGGTGCCAGCAAGCGGAAAGGTCTCTCCCCTCCTTGGACAGTGGCGATGTTGAAATCGAGGATAAGTGGTAAGTGGTCAGACTTGAGCTTTGAAAGGTGTCTAACCCCCTGCTGTCGAAAACAAACTACAAAAATCATAATTACAAATGAATCTGTCCAATCTTCTCTTGACCTTTCCTCTCTGCCAAGTGTATGGTGGGCCAGAGAAGTCTAAAGAATTTAAATTGCAATTTCTCATGCAACTAATGAATCTATTGGTATCTTGTGAGAGGTTAGAGTTTCCCCCGGTATCATCCAAAGTGGCAACCGAGTTAAAATCCCCTCCAAGACACCAAGGGCCATTAATTCCCATAGCTAACTCTTCTAACTTATTCTAAAGGCTGCTTCTATTTCTTACATGAGGGCTACCATAAATAGCAGTAAACCACCATGGTTCTCCTTGTTCATATCTAACTTTCAAGTGCACAAACTGTTTCTCAGTGACCTCAGGTTCGATATTCCAAAGAGACTTGTTCCAAAGGCACCAAATGCCTCCTGCAAAATCATCAGCGTCACTAATACACCAGGAATCGAACCCTAGCTTCTTGATAGTAGCTTCCGCTTTATGCCCTGGAATATGAGTTTCCAGTAGAAAAATTAAGTTAGCATGATATCTATAAACAAGGTCTTTAATGATAAAAGAGAACCCTTTAGAGGCAGTTCCTCTGCAATTCCAAGAAATAATATTCATGATAACAAAGGGATAATGATAAGAAAAATCCTCCTAAAGAAACCAAGAATTTAAGCCTCCATAGGCCTGTGGTCAGGAGAAACAAGCTCCTTCTTTCTCTCGAGAGTTAAAGCAACTCCTTCTTGGGATTGGACATCCATCATGCTTTCATCCAGGTATAATTCTACCGGGTCTGGTGGCTCCTGTAGTTCACCAGCACTCTACTGTCCATAGGCTCCTCCGCCCATGAATTTTGATATAAGGGCAGTGGTGTGGGGGTCAGAGAGGTCAGTGATGTTCAGATGGGACTCTTGTTTGCTTCTAGCAATTTCTTTGCTTAATCTGAAAAACTGTCTCCAGTAATCTTGATGTTTGCCTTCCTTCTCTTTTGAAAAATTTTTATGCTCATTTTGAAGTTCTAACTTATTTGGTTTCAAACCTGGTTCAGCCTTCTGTTTCTCCTTTGTTTGATGATTTTGATTTGGTTTATTTTGTATTTTCTTGCTTATGTCAGCGCCCTTCTCCTTAATGATGGTGATGGCTTGTTTCTGTTTCTGTGCAGATCTTGCATTATTTGGTTGATTATTCTGTTTGATATGGACCTGCGTGTAATTTCTTTTCTTTTCCATATTTGGTTGGCTAGTTTTTCCTCCGTTGTGGGCCTGCTGACCCTCTTTTCCTTGATATTCCTCTGGCAAAATCTGAAATCTGGATGCACTTCCACCTTCCTTTTTTTTCTTTTGGAGTATCCTCCATTTTCGGCTTATTCCTTCTTTGACTTCTCTTAACTAACATCCATGGACCAAACAAATTTTCTGCTTGATTTTCCTCTCCAGCAGCAACGGTCTCATTATTTAAAGCAGATTCTTCTCCTTTTTTGGAAATGTTCTTTGGGATTTCAATGTCTGGATTCTGATTCAGTGTGACTAATTGCTCTTTCCTATTTTGTAGATTCTTGCTATTAATGGTTTCCTGATTTTGCTCCTTTTCCTTTTCAGCATTTTCCGCTAATCCTCTATCTCCACTAACCGCCACCGCTGCCACCGTGGGGCTGTCACCTGGTGATTCCTGACATTGATCAAGCTTGCGACCGTATCTCCCGCACTTGAAACAGATTTGATGAAGGCCGTCGTATTCGATGTGGAATTCTTTTCCTAAAGCTGAGAAAGAGGGAACTAACTTGTTCCTTAGATCAATCTCAATGCAAATACGAGCAAATTTTTCTCTAGAGTGGATGGAGGTTAATTCGTTAACTTTAAGCATTGTACCCAAAGATTTTTCAATCTTTCAGAGGAAATATTTGTTGTACAACTCTGCTGGTAAATTAGGAATTCGTACCCACACAACAATTTTCTGCACTTGTGTCTCCATTGACATAAAGAGGGGTCTCCATCTTTGCACAAGGTAGTGGTCCGCTATCATCCATGGCCCTTCAAACAAGGCATGTCCATAGTCTTCTTGACTTCCGAAGCTCACGAGAAAGAAGTTTTTCACTAGATCCATGACCCAGATAGAGCCTTTCTTAGCCCACCTTCGCTGCACCCGTTGGTCTATAGCCTGGAGATTAACCAGTTTTCCAAAAGGCTTGACAATTAAAGAGAACTTCCATGGTCGACACCATTCTTCATATTCTTCTAGAGACACCTCAATATTAGGCTTTGGATTGAAGGGAGCCTGATTCTCTATATTCATATCCATGGAGTCGGATTCAGCGATATAGTCCTCTGCCACAAGTTCAACAATTTCATCAGGATTTAGGTTTTCAAATCCATCGTTGACTACCACATCACGATATGATTTGATTGGCTGTTGATCAATTTCTGGGACAATGGTGTCCCTAATATGCTGATCGGTTGTAGGAGTTTCATCTGATTCCATCTCTATTTCTGTAGACTTGTCTTCAATGCCTTCTATGGGGTCGTCATACTGATTAGCCCCGTCCATTTTTACTTTTTTTGTGCTCCTGGTTCCTGGTGATGAGGTCTTCTTCTTTCGGCGATCTCTTGTCGACTTCAAAAGGTTGGTTTTCGGTGCTCATAGGAAGGTTTCTGATTAAATACTTATTAAACTATTCCGACGAGCGATTTTTAATACATTGATCGTTGATATGTGTAGTTAACTGTAAATATAGCAATGTAGGATTGAATATTTGAATGAATGCTTAAAACTTCAAAGCATGAAAATTAAATTCATTTTAATTTGGTTACTTCGGTTGTTGAAATCCCAAGACACAACGTTTCCCCTAATCAATGAAGAAACCACCATGATGAAATAGGTGCATAACATTTATATGATTTAGCTGTATAGTACAGGACTAACCAACCAAACCCCCTGGTAATATTAATTAGAAAAACAACTCAAAATTTGCAGAATTATTTTTAATATGGAAGTAGAGATAGTGTTTTATTTGAATATTGATATTTGAAGTGTATTATATTATTGTGAAAATATTTAACACGCTCTCTATGTGTTTTAACACGTTTTCTGCGTATTGACTGGAATGTTGCCACGTATTCAACACGCCTCCACATGTTCAACACGCCCTTCACGTGTTGTAACATGCTTCTTACATATTGATTTTTCACCTACAAAATTTATTCATATGTAATTACACCCAATAATCCAATTTTTAATAAAAACACTAATATTTTTTCTATATAAAAAGAATTAATCCAAAATTTGAGACCACTTAGCCCAATTAACAGTTTTCTCGGTGGTCCAAACTAAAAATATCATATACAATACATAAAAAATAACCAAACTCGTTGTTTCCTTTTAATGATATAAGTACATTTTCTAACTTCTTTGGGTTTGACGAAATGAAATTACAATAAAATAGAGGCAAAGCTTTTACCATCCAATCGATGGTTGTTGGAATTAGCTTCATTCTACATGCTAACATAGCATCTGAGTTCTGTTTATGCAGGATATGTTATGCAATGTTATGTACGACAATCATTAGGGTTTGTTTGGAAGAATTTTTAAAAAAATATTTTTTCGAGTTATTTTCTTTAATTTTATAAAAAAGTAAAAATAATTTTATGTTTGGATATCTCGTATAAAAATATTTTTTTATTTTTTTATTAATTTAATGACATTCAAACAAATACAATATTATATAAGATAAAATACTGTTTTAATTTTTAAACATTTTCGCTAAGTTCTAATTTTGCTTTTAATGTTTAAAACGTTTTATTTTTATTCTATTTCGTGCTATTTTTATTTTCTGAAAAAATTAAATGAATCATTGTATCCATTTACGTTCAATTCACCATCAAATGAAGCTTTAACCTAATCTAATTAAATGCATAACCTTAATTAGTAACTGAAATTGCATCAGCCACCACAATGTGATGACAATATGACATTGGTTTCAATGTCGCATGCTACAACAATACTAGATATATATTTAAAGGAAAAGTATGGTTGATAATGAAAATATTAAATAATGTGAATAATGAATATATTGAATATTCAATTTATTAGGTGTATGGATGGTTATTTTAATATTAAAATTTATATAGGTAATTTGGGATATATTGTATTTTTACTTTATTGGATCAATTTTAAAGTTCATTGTTCACATTGTTCACAAAAGTTATTGTCTACCTTGCAAAGTTTAAAACACACTAGCTAGAAATGGGTCCACAGTGAGCAATTCATCAGTGCTCATGAGGTTGTCATTAATAGTAATAATGCATAATCAATGAAGGACTTTTGTAATCATTATCAGTATAGGTCTGCAATAAAAATACCTGCCGTGCCCATACTGGTAGAGCCAACAAGAAGCCACGTTCCCAAAATGCATAAGCACAAACTGTACACAATTTAATACTAAGATGTGTTCAGTGTAAGAACATGCTTCAAACTGAAAGAAATCTAGTATATATGCAAATTTGGATGAAGGGTTAAGAATAGAGCATAAATTGTTATTCATGAAAAATTACCTTTCTCATTTGTCAATTGTTAACTTGTCAATTGTCGGTTTATACTTTAGCACATCCAAGTGTACGGTACGGAGCTTCTTGAAACTTGGCGTCTCTATGATTATAATAAGAGGGAAAAAACAGGAAGAAAACTCGAATGATTGTTTGACCTTTTCATGTTGAAAAACTTGTCTAAATATTAACACACAATTAGTTATTAGACACGGTTTTGTTTTGTATGAATTTTATAGCCAGAAAAGTTAATGGTAGCAATTAGTGGTCACATCATTGTCTGTGATGCAATTACAAATTCTCAACTTTACTCTGCCATCCAACTAGGAAAAACAATGTATCTCAAATAATTGAAGCCCGCTTTTGGAACCACGGGCACAGGGTATGTAACCAAATTCAAAGATAGTGAAAACCAACCCTGCATGTGATAGAAAAAGTAGCATAACAAATTCTTTTAAATCTAATAATCTACTAATATATTACGTTGATATTCACACCACAAGTCAACAAAATTTAAGCCCCCAGCAGAGGATAAAAATACAATACAAAGGACTATAGAGAATAGTGTACAGACCCCACAATAAACGTAATCTAACGTGTAATGTAGTGCGGAGAAAATGGCATTGATACATGTTTGAGACGAACAGCTCATTATTTCATTCAACCAGATCCAATATTAGATTATAGATCTATGGTCCGTCTGTGTAAAGGAAACGAGTTCGGCAACCTAGGTCATGTGGCTATAATAAAAAAAAAATCTAAGGTAATTAATGAATGAGTTCTTTATCTGACAAAATTAACAGGTAACAATCTCACTGCAAATACATAATTACATTCAACTATCTTAATACTAAGATTCCTGAAAAATCAAGTGTCAACACATGGGATAGATTCTCAAACGGCAGTGAACAGTTCCTGTTTATATGGAAGATGAAATATGACCGACACCTTTCCAATACCAACTACAATTTAGAAATAAATAATAAAACAAATAATCGAGCCAACAGGAAGACAAAAATGTGTTATGGTTGGAAAGTGATTCCTTGATCCTTCATTGTATGGATGCTTGTAGTTGTAGCAGTTGTATGAGTGAAGCAACCTCAAAAATTTCCAGTTTTCAAGCCAAAATAGAATCTATTGTTAGCGTTTAGCACATGCTCCTAAGAAACAAAAGAACAGAAAAGTATTT
>NC_029794.2:110283319-110285028 GCF_000816755.2 Arachis ipaensis | reverse complement strand
ATCTACAAAACCAAAAAGCTCAAAAAAAGACTACAATGAGAAGGCTATCTTTCATGGTTCTCAGCATCTATAGTTGGTTAAAATGGCAGGCTCTTAGAAGTTGAACTTGAAGTAAGTGAAGCCAAATGCTGGGATGGAACAAAATCTTGACGCAAGTTGGCCCTCTTGACAATTTTCCTCATGTTGTTTTGCAAACTCTGTTGGACTAATTGCTTCACTGCTTTCTTCTCCTCACTCATCGTATCTTCCTCCTCCTCCTCTTCCTCCAAATAGCCTTTACCTCCTCCACCCGAAGCCTTCGTAAAAGACGGCGACGCGCTGAAAATAGGCGCAGAGATATCGGCCCCCAAGCTTCCTCGACCATAGCTTCTAGAAACTTGTTTCCCTTTGTCCGTCCTCAAACATTCCAAGATCCTTGAGGCCCTTTTCTGTGCCAATGTAGAACCAAGAAGGGTCAATTCAAGCAGTGATGATCCAATCCCAGCCTCAATCATGACCTGCCTGTCGCTGTAGGATTTGTGTGCCATAATCATCAAAATGTATGACGCCTTCTCTTGGCACTCCGGCGAATCCGTCCAATTCAACACATCCACCAGAATGAAGATCGAATCCTTTACAGCACTGATAGCTTTCCTGCCCTCTGGAGTTGGAACCAGATTGCTTAGAATCACAAGCACTCTCTCACTCACTTCCATGTCTCCAATTGAACTAACCAAAAAGGGGACCAACTCAGTTTCCAAAATGAATGAACTGTTGGTTGGAAAGATTGATAGATTGTACAGAGCTCGAAGAGCATCTTGCTTGGCTTGGTGGCTACATTCGTAATCCAAATCTTGAAGGGTTCTAACTAGGAATGGAATTGCACCAGAGGATCCAATTATTGGTTTATTTGAATCCAAAGCACTCAATCCAAGGAAATTAGCAACAATTGCTTCAGAAACTGATGAATTAGTAGCATCCGGTGATTCAATTAACTTCAACATCTTGTGAACAGCACCAACTTTAACGATGGCTGCTTTGTTTCTGTTACAAGCCACCCAAACGAACATCAAATTTCACATTCATTGTCCATTAAAATCAAATCACATCAACTATTGACTAAGAATTGTTGTGTAAGCCAAAAAAATAAAATAAAACGAGTAATGTATGTTAACAGAAAATGACATTAAACAATTGAAAGAAAATGAATATACTCGTGATAGAAATAATTAGGGATTGAAAAAAAAAGATAATAAAATAGAACTTAAGGAGAAAACTCACGCATCGTTGCCGATCCCGAGATTGAGCAACGCATAGAGCGAAGCAATCTGAGAATGAACGTCTTCGGAATCGAGCATTCCGACGAGCGGAGGAATAGCTCCAAGCATAGCGAGCGTTCCCCTAACTTCCGATCGTTCCTTCGCAAGCGACCTCACCGTCGTCGCCGCCATGCGGCGCTTCGCCAAGTCCTCTCCCTGCTGCAGGTCCTTCACCACTTGCTTCAGCTCCACCAGCGCCTCTTCCTTCTTCTTCGCCTCCGCCTCATTCTCGCACCCCGTTAAGTTCAGCAGATCCGCTTCTGAGAATGGGAATCGAGCATTCCGACGAGCGGAGGAATAGCTCCAAGCATAGCGAGCGTTCCCCTAACTTCCGATCGTTCCTTCGCAAGCGACCTCACCGTCGTCGCCGCCATGCGGCGCTTCGCCAAGTCCTCTCCCTCCTCTCCCTGC
>NC_029794.2:110277379-110281147 GCF_000816755.2 Arachis ipaensis | reverse complement strand
AACACCGCAGAGATAAAAAAAAGGGTTTATTATTTAAGAAATAAATAAACTAATGTATTTTTTTATTTTTATTTTTTTGTTTCCAGTGTAGTGAAGCAGCTTCTCGTTATTGTTCTCTGCTCCTCCTTTTTCTTTCTTTTATTGAGAGTGCTGAATTAGTATTAGTGAGTGAGAGAATCGTTGAGTCCACGTTTGATTGTTACACTTTATATAGCTGTGACGTGTGTATCTGTGAGAGTGCATGCAGGGAGCGAAAATAGATTCTGCTACGAAAAATAATTTGACATCTTTGTAACGCAAAATAAATATAACAAGGGTTTTTTATATTAGACCAACTACGCATACAAACTTTTTTGCTAAATATATTTAAATAAATTAGTTTAAGTCTAACAAAAATCAACTTTAGATTAGAATGTATGTAAACATATCTTTTTTTTTTCTCTCTCTTAAATAGTGCTAATGTTATTATGAAAAACAATTCTTTTCTTAGAATCAAAATCGCAATATTTAAAATTCAAACTAAATTAAAAATCTCTTAAAATCGTTGCGAAAAGTTAAGAAATTTTCAAAGTTAAATTCGAGATCATCACCAAGAAACATAGAAAGAAAACACAAAAGATTCATCACCAAGATATTATTCACAAATAGTCCAATTTTCTCACTTTTTTTTGTTCTCATTTCGATCGCAAAACACTACATAGTCATAATTCTATTTATTTCGTACAATCATTTTTCATGTTCTTGCCTTGAAGTACGTATTACTGTTCTCATTATATGCTTCATTTGGTGATAACTATGTTAGATCGGTGTAAAAATATTACGTAGTGTTTGTCGTATAGTTTAACCTGTATTTACATGTGTTTGAGGGATTTGAATATGTTTTTGTGCATGTTTGAGTTTCGAACTGAGTTTGTCGATAGTAATTATTAACAACTTTCAGTTTGTATTTCGGTGTATTTCATTTGTGTTTCGGTGCATTTGGCTTGTTTTTCAGTATATTTTGTTTGTCTTTCAGTATATTTCATGAGAATTGAGCTTTGTGCTGTTATCCTCTTTATGCTGTAACTAGATAACAGAATATTGTTTTTGTACAAAATATGTACAAAATAACTCAAATATGTATAAAATAACATAAATGAACAATATTCTGTATATATTCATTTATGATCACATAAATGAACAATATGTACAAATATATACAAGATTCATTTATGATAATTTTTAAAACATGAGTGAGGTCAAAAAAATCATTGTTCAAGAGTTGGAATTTGGTGGTTTGATGCATATCTCTGCCATGAATGTGTCACATAAGCTATTGAACACAATTGACATATTCATTTGATCTGTCTCGTAACAGACTGGACACACAGTATGATGTAATCAACATCATCTAAGAAAATATAGCAGCTGTCCTTGACTTGAGTGCATATGGTAAAAATTTATTTTCTAATATATTCTGTAAATCCAATTTCAGTGTATTATCAAATTATTTCTGTGTTATTAAAATATTTTTGCTGCTTTTGCAGGGCCCCGCAAAAAAAAGATTGAAGAAAAAAAATTCATAAGGAGAATAAAGAAGTTGTTAGAAGCTTACAAGGCAAGACTTTATCGCAATTATCAATCTCTATAATGGTGATGAGTGTTGATGGGGAGGAGAATCAAATGAAATTAAAGAGGACATTCATCCTCTACATTCAGATGTCCTTCTTGTTGGTGACAATGGTAAACAAACTTTTTCCGATTTATATGCTGCCCATTCTTCACATGGAAGCAATATGTAAATGGAATTGGGGTGGTTGTGTGTTCAACTTCCTCATAAAAGGCATTAGAGAGCACACATTGAAAAAGAAATATGCTGTTAATGGCTACCTCTTTGCTCTAATGATGGTATATTTTCATGAATCAACACACAAAAATAGGCCGATGGATGCAATTTCTGGACAACCGTGAGTCCAACATTAGACCAGGTAATTACTGGTTGAAAGAATAAAAGCTGAGATCAAAGATGACATGGTAACTCAACTGAATTCCTTCCTTATTTTTGGTGTATTTGTTATAAATATATTGTGTAAACAAATATTTGTTCTGTTTTAAGAAATCGTAAAAACAGCACAGCTGAGAAAACAACTAAAAGAGAAAAAGAAGGAAAAAAGGAATGAAGAAAAGAAGGAAAAGAAGAAGAAGACAATTTCTTCTAAAAGTGAAAGTGTTGCTGAATCCGAGTCTGATTCTGAAAATGATTCAAAGGAGATACTTAAAAGAAGAAAACAACCTAAAAGAATGGCAAAGAAGTAAGTATTTTTTTTTGGTATATTTTTTACCATTTTATTGTATATTTGCCTGATGATTATTTACTTTTTCAGGATAGAATTCAAGAAAAGAAAGTACGTTACTAAGGATTCATCTTCCTAAAAGAAAGTGAATCTGATGATGAGTAAGATTCAAAAACTATCATTGAAATATTGTGTTTTGTTGTTTCGTCAAAATTTATTTATTAACAGGATTTTTTGAATGTATTGTCAGAAGTGAACAAAGTGAGGAAATAAGAAAAAAAAAAGATAGAAGAAAAAAAAAATTCACAAGTCTATAAGGAGTAAATATTATTTTTCAGTGTATTTGGTTTGTCTTTCGGTATATTTCATGAGAATTAAGGTGCACTTAGTGCTCTTGTTACCTTTTTTATTTTATCAATTTTATTGTGTTTATTTACTGGATGATTATTATCTTTTCCAGAATAGAATCCAATAAAAGGAAGCATGTTATTGTGGATTCATCTTTCGAAAAAAAAAAGTAAATCTGATGATGAGTAAGATTCAATAACTATCATTGTAATGCTATGTTTTTCATTTTCGTCAAAATTTTATTTATTGACAGAATTTTTTGCATGTATTGGCAGAAGTGAAGAAAGCGAGGAAATAAGAAAAAGAAGATTAAAGAAAAAATAAAAAACCTGCAAAAAAGTAATTATTATTTTCGGTGTATTTTGTCAATTTTATCATGTTCATTTGTTTGAAGATTATTTACTTTTCTAGGATTGAATCCAAAAAAAGAAAACATGTTATTAAGGACTCATCCTCCCAAAAAGAAACTAAATCACATAATGAGTAAGATTCAGAAACTATCTTTGTATGTGATGTTTTTCAGTGTATTTTTCAAAATTTTTTTTGTCTGATGATTGTTTGCTTTTTTGGAATACAGGAAAAAACTACCGATGTTCCACAAACTGGGCTCCACTCCACGGAAGCTCACTATGATTCTTCACAAATGTAAGATTCAATGTCTGAAATTCTTTCTTTGCTAAAATTTTTTAAAAACTGATGTATTTACTCTAATTTTACTGAATAATATTTATTTTATCTTTAGAATGCCACATGTAAATTTGAAAAGTAAAAATGATGCTGTGTTTTAAACACAATCAAGCTATTAGAGCAGTGTAAATCAACCAAGTGATAACATGTAATTTTTGTGTTCTCTTACCATTTTTTTAATTTTGTGCTACCATATTCTGCTTCTGAATTTCACAAATGTAATCTGAAATTCTTTCTTTGCTAAAATTTTTTAAAAACTGATGTATTTACTCTAATTTTACTGAATAATATTTATTTTATCTTTAGAATGCCACATGTAAATTTGAAAAGTAAAAATGATGCTGTGTTTTAAGTGTTTTAAAGCTATTAGAGCAGTGTAAATCAACCAAGTGATAACATGTAATTTTTGTGTTCTCTTACCATTTTTTTAATTTTGTGCTACCATATTCTGCTTCTGAAT
>NC_029794.2:110253586-110275867 GCF_000816755.2 Arachis ipaensis | reverse complement strand
TATATTTTTAAATTTCTTTAAGATTTTATGCAAGAAAAAAAAGTCAAGAAAAAAGAAAAAATTGCAACTATATAAGTTCTCACACAATAGAAGTTGTGTTTTTATTGAATGCTTGAGGTGTAGATGTGAGATAATTTTGGTGTATTTTAGGTTCAAGGAACAAGAAGAATTATTGAATGAACTAGCTCCTGTTTAGGAAGGAATAATAGAATCCTAAAGGACAAATGACTATTCTTTGAAAATAGACTCATTCTCAATCAAAATCACTGGACATGTGAGTTTTCCAATTCACTTTCAATGTTCTATTCATTGAGTTAATCATTTGCACTTGAATGTTTACTCCATATTAACTTTTTTATTTTTGTTTTCCTTAGAGTTCCACTTTAAGTATGTGCTCTTCCTTCGGAAACACCTGCCTCAAGAACTCCCCAAACTTAACAAATTACTGAAAAGTCTTTTGGAGAGAAAAATATAGAAGAAGAAACTATTAATGCATAAGTATTACTTAAATTCCTATTCTAATATTTTTGGTATATTTAGTTTCTCTTTTGGTGTATTGCTTCTGTTTTGAGGTGCACTTGGTGTTCTTATCCTCTTTTTGTTGTAACTAGGCAACAGAACATTGATTTTGTCTATTTTGAGGGACTTTGTTGATGTATTTATTGTAACTAGCCGATAAATATTTGTTGTAGTGCTTCTGTTGTCATTTTGTGAATGTTTTATTGAGTTTCATGTCTTTTTAAATAGCAGTGTATTTGGTTCATATTTCAGTGTATTTCATGTAATTGAGGTGCACTTGATTTGCTTGTATTAATTAAATTTCTTTTCTGTAATCCTGCAGTCCTCCATGACCTCAACAAGAATCTCATGAGAAATTAGCTCCTACTCATGTGCAAATTCTACTTAATAAAGTTCTTTTTCAATATTTTCTGTGTATTCTTAAACTATTTTATGTGTCACCATGCAGTCGTCCACCTACTCAAGCCGTGAATGATGGTATAATGTTGATTGCCAATGCTGCATTAAAGAATGACTTTTCTACACCATCAATCAAGTGAGAAAGCTACACTTACTCAAGAGGGTGAACCACCAGCAGACAAGGAAAAATCTCAAGACAACCCAATATTGGTGGAAGAGTTGAAAGAGTTAGTTAAGATTATGAATATTGGGGTTGCAACAACATTAAATTATGCTAAGCAAAAAAGTCCCTCACCAGAAAAGGTGAAGCCTACATTGAGTTTCCTTGACAAGTTCAAAACTCCCGTGAGGCAAAAGGAAATAACAGACGATCTTAAGGAGAAATGCTTTCATTGGGTCACAAATATCAAGACTAATGATGATGGATGCTCTAATGAGTGGGAGACGATTTTTAAGCTAAAGCATAAATCTCACCTGAAAATAACCAGAATGCACTTTAATTCTTTAAAAGTCAAATCAGATATAAAAAACCTGGTAATACTAGAATAACATTAATGATTTTGTTATGAGTTGTTTCATATATGTATTAAGTTTGGTTTTTTGTTTTCGTAGGTTGTCTCGGTAATGTGTTAAATTCTGAACAACAAAAAATTGAAAGATTTGGAAAACTTATATATTGTCTCCCCCTGATATTGTGGTAAGCTGTAGTACATTAAAATTTCGGTGTATTTTTAAAATATATTATTTGTTGTAACTGTTTCTTTCAGTGTATTATACAAATTTTATAGAATTCCGCATTGGTGAGTCATGAGGGCAAGTTCATTCATCCAAAGACTAACAAGTGCTTCCAGATTAAAGACTATCAAGACTACATTCCATTTCTAGACAAGAAAAAACTTGCATCTCCATCCATTTGTAAGCTTTCTTTTATAAAGCTTCTTGAATAATTCTTATATTAGGTACCAATTAAATTAAAAAAATTTTCTTTCAGACCAAACTTCAGATATTTCCCCAATTTGTTATGCGCAGCATTAGTGAATATGGAGGCGGATGCTGAAAAGAAAAAATTTCATGTTCTTGACACATTAAACAAAAACTCTCCTTCGAAAGACAGAATAGAAATTAATAAATTTGTTATAAATTTTTTATTTGATACAAATTTTTGGTTCTCTATAAATTCTCTTGTTTCTATCTGTTTGAAATAAGGTGCACTGGTAGTTCTTGGAAAAAGAAAAGTAAATTCTATAATACACCGAATTACTTCTGAAATACACCGAAATCTATTTAAATAAACATCAAATTCTATAGTTTGAAATTATTCATTTTGGTGTAATTTAGTGTTAAATATAGAATTTCTTATACTTGGCTTATTTTGGTTTTTAGAGCTTTATAATTTCACAAATGAGGGTGTTTGCCGGAGAAGAACCTTCGGTAGACAAGGATGTGAGTGTCGAAACACCATACATCAACATCAATGGGCAGCGAACACAGTATGTAATCTTTCTATTTAATAAAATTTACTGTATTTTTTGTTATTGTCCTATTTTAATGTGTTATTTTATTTTTTGTTGAGTTTAGCAAACAATAATAACATTTTGTGATGACAAAAATAGAATTAATTGGGTTAATAGTTCAAAGGTGTTTTGATGAAGTTGTTTAGTGTTACAGGTCCAAATTGTTAGTAAGCAGCCTAAACAATGAATCCAAGAATTTGAACCAAACTATAAGTCCAGCCCATTGTTTTCATGAAGGAAAAAGCAACCTCCAGCTGGTGTTGATGTAGTGCTTCGGGCAAAGTTCAAAAGGAAGAGAAGAGCTCACTTTTTCACCAAATATCAAAGAAGAAAAAGGTGCTTTACCTTTCATTAGGTATAAAATCAGAAGAAAGAAAACCTAATCTTGGAAGCCAATGTCTAATCGAAACACAATCAGAGGTTAAAGGTAATTTATTTTCATTTACATATAAGTCAATTTCTTGCTATTTTCTCCTTCCCTCTGCACCACCATTTCAAGCAATATAAGAAAAATAGTGGCTACTTTAATCTGATGTGGATCAATGGTCAAAATTATTGCTTGGAGCCAACGCACAAGATTAAGGGCTTTGATTTGGAAAATTCATTGAGAAATCCAAGATCTATGAAGCTGCCGTTACTCATCCTTCACTGCATTGCTTATTTCTGAATCCAAATCCCTAATTTTTGGGAATAATTGAAGAAAAAGGAGGTAAGATTTTAACTGGTTCAAGATTCAAGGAGTTGACTTGTGAAGCAAACCCTAGTTGAGAAAACAGAGCTAACACAAAAAGAAAAATCATCTTCATTTCTGCTCAACAAGAGAGAACCCGAGAAAAGAAAGGAGAGAAACCTCACAAATCTAAAGTTTGAAGTCTTGGAAGCATTAAACCTACACAAAAGGCAGCATTCCGCCACGATTGAAAGCCATATTTGAGAGTTCAGAATCTGGGTTCAGCATATAAAGTTTGAGCTGTTAAACATCATCTCTTTCATGGTTTATCATTAAGTATTTTGTTTGTATATTGTATCTTTCTTTGATTATATTCAGTGGTAAGAGGCATATAAGTGAGGCATTAAGAAAAAGTCATTGAGAGAAAAGGCATAGAGAGAAACTTGGAGAGAAAAGCCAAGATTTATTTCTTGTCTCTTTTGATTGTATTTCTATTTTACATCTTGTATCTGAAGTATCCCTTGCTAAGTTGGATAAGCACTTAGTCTGTTGAAAGTCTAGGAAGTCGCCTAGCCAAGTCAAGTTTAGGTTGAAGCTTGATTTGTCCTAGATAGGATTAGGTTGAATCCCAGTGAATTGGTGTATGTAATATTTGAAATGATAGTAAAAATTTCACCACTGTTGTGGTAGAGATTGGATGTAGGTTGCATTGCACGAGACAACTGAACTAGGATACATGGCTGTGTCATCTTCTTCATCTATGCTCTAATTCCGTTTCTCACGATTTATAAGACAAAATAAAATTATCTCATGTATAATCCATCTCACAGATTGAATAGAAGCTAAGTTTTATTTTCTAGTTCGAGGCAGAATTAATCAAGTTTAAAAGAAGGCTATAGATTCAACCCCCTTCTCTAGACCATCAAGAACTTTCAATTGGTATCAAGAGTTAGGTCTCAAGAATCAAGCTTCACACCTTGGAGGAAAGGTCTAATGGCTAACAACTTGGGTGAAAACGCTGTGGCCTAGACTTTAACAGAGAGTCAGTCAAACAACAAGACTCTGTTCTTTAATGGGAAGAACTATGCTTACTAGAAGGAAGGGATGATGATCTTTATTCAATCAATTGACTACAACATATGAAAAATCGTTATGAATGGTCCTAAAATTTCAACCAAGACAAGTGCTGATGGAGTGGTGACTCCAAAGGAAGAAGCCGAATAGAATGATGAACACAAGAAGAAAATCGAGTTAAATGCCAAAGTCATCAATTTGATGCTCTGTGCTATCCATTTTGAGGAATATAGGAATGTATCTAAATGCGAGACGACAAAGGAGATTTGGGATAAACTCCAAGTCACACATGAAGGTACCAAACAAGTCAAAGAAACAAGGATTGATTTGCTGCGAAAAGAGTGTGAAACGTTTTTTATGCAGGATAGAGAAAATATTGATGAGATGTTTAAGAAGTTCTCAATCATCATAAGCATCTTGGATGCTATAGGCATGACTCACACTGAACAAACTCTTGTGAAAAAAATCCTTAGAAGCCTTACAAAAGAATGAAAAACAAAAGCTACTGTCCTAGTTGAGAGCAACAGCCTAAGTCCTTTAACCTATGACGTGTTGAGAGGCAAGCTTCTAGCATATGAAACCACACACACCAGCCAAGACACAAAAAAGAAAGGAGTGTCCCTAAAATCAAAAGTTAAATCATTAGATGATGACTCCAATAATAGTTTCTAAGATGATGAAATTGTCTTTTTTGCTAGGAGATTGAGAAGGTTAATGAGGAGTAAAGTCAAGTACAAAGGATCAAGTTCAAAGGAGAAAAAGAAGGACCTAAGCAAAGTCATCTGTCACCAATGCAAGGAGGCAGCACACTTCAAGTACAACTGTCCAAAACTCAAGAAAGAAGACAAGTCGAAGAAAGAAAAGAAGAAAGTGCTCATGACTTCATGGGATAATCTAGAGAATGATTCAGATGAGGATGAAGACTCTGAATATGAAGCACAAATTTTTTTTATAGCTGGTCATAATCAATTAGATGAGGTAAATTACTTTGACTTGTCTATTGAAGATTTACATGTTATTATTGATGATCTCATCCACCATTCTAAAAAATTGTTGAATAAATATAATAAATGTAAGTCTAAAAATGAAACTTTGAAAGCAGAAAATGACTATTTGAAAGAAAAAGTGAAGGAAACTGAACGTACTATTGATTTTATTAAAGAAAACAAATTTTATCTGAAATTGAAAAATTTAAAGGAAAGCATGTGGTTAATCCTTTTCAAGAACTCATTGTTGAAAACAAAAGATTAAATGAAATGATTAAAGGGTTGAACAATAATTTAGCAAAATTTACACAAAGTTTCAGTAACTTGGACAAATTACTTACTAATCAAAGACCATTGTTTGAAAAATCTGATTTGGGTTATGTGACAAAAGATGATGCAGTTGTTTCAAAATCATTCATTAAAATCGAAGCATCAACCTCAAGAAATAAACCCTCATTTCTACTAAAAGACCTCTTGAATTGCTACATATTGACCTCTTTGGTCCAACTAGAACTCAAAGTCTAGGTGGTAAACACAATGGCTTAGTGATTGTGGATGAGTATACAAGATTTAGTTGGATTCTATTTCTTGCACATAAAAATGATGCATTTTCAGTCTTTGAAGTGTTTAGCAAAAGAATTTAAAATGAAAAGGATTTAAAAATAGCTTCTATTAGAAGTGATCATGGTAAAGAGTTTGAAAATTAATTTTTTGAATCTTTTTGTGATAAACTTGGAATTTCACATCATTTCTCTTGTCCAAGAATGCCCCAACAAAATGGTGTTGTGGAAAGAAGACATAGAAGTATTCAAGAAATGGCTAGGGCCATGTTATGTGAAAGTGAAGTCCCTAAGTTTCTTTGAGTTGAAGCCGTGAGTCCATGATGCTATTTCTACTCAAAGAGAGAGAACCCGAGAAAAGAAAGGAGAGAAACCTCACAAATCTAAAGTTTGAAGTCTTAGAAGTATTGCACCTACACAAAAAGGAGCATTCCGCCAAGATGAAAAGTCACATTTGAGAGTTCAGAATCTGGGTTCAGCATATAGAGTTTGAGCTGTTAAATATCATCTCTTTCATGGTTTATCATTGAGTATTCTGTTTGTATGTTGTATCTTTCTTTGTTTATATTCAGTGGTAAAAGGTATATAAGTGAGGCATTAAGAAAAAGCCATTGAGAGAAAATGCATAGAGAGAAACTTGGAGAGAAAAGCTAAGATTTATTTCTTGTCTCTTTTGATTGTATTTCTGTTTTGCATGTTGTATCTGAAGTATCCATTGCTAAGTTGGGTAAGTACTTTGTGTGTTGAGAGTCTAGAATGTTATCTAGCCAAGTCAAGTTTAGGTTGAAGCTTGATTTGTCCCAGATAGGACTAGGTTGAATCTTAGGAAATTGGTGTATGTAATATTTGAAATGATAGTAAAAATTCCACCGTTGTTGTGGTGGAGACTGGATATAGGTTGCATTGCACGAGGCAACTGAACCATGATACATGGCTATGTCATCTTCTTCATCCCTATTCTGATTCTGTTTCTCACTATTTATGAGACAAAATAAAGTTGTCTCCTGCATAATTCATCTCATAGACAAAATAGAAGCTAAGTTTTATTTTTTGGTTTGAGGCAGAATTAATCAAGTTTAAAAGAAGGTCATAGATTTAATCCCTCTTCTCTAAGCCATCAAAAACCTTCATTTTTGTTTTTAGATATGATTGTGTAATATATGTGATGAAATAGCTGGAGATTCATTGATCCGAAAAAGATCAAAAAGAGAAAATATTCATGGATGAATTGGAAATAGGTAACTATCTTTAAAAATAAAAAACTCTCAATTACTAAATTAACGGAGTTTAATAAAGAAATTTCTTTAAACTGCAGGAACAAGTTGGTCATTTCAGAGTCAAATATGATTCACTCATTCTATTTGACAAAATGAATTAACTCAGAGATAAAGCCATTCAAGAATGTGAAGCCATCAAACTATCCAAGCCATTTGTTGTATTATTAAGTCCTTACTTTATATTGAAATCAGGAGATATTGATAGTACTTAGTTTGAATATTGTAAATTGTTAAGAATTTCTATACTAGTTGTGTATTGAATTATTTATGCATTGTATAGTTCAATTTAAGCTTTTCATAAATTTTCTTTGTAAAATTAAACTTCTATGAGCCTGTCTGTACTGTATTGAAATGCTGTTAATCTGAATGAATCCAAGTTCAAAAAAATAGAGTAAAAGAAGAATAAATTCTATAATACACTGAATTGCTTCAAAAATACACCAAAAATTATTCAAATAAACACTGAATTCTGTGTAGTGTATATTTAAAACAAATAAATATCATCAAATAATTGAAGAAATTAATTTCAAAACATTGTGAAATATAACAAAACAAGAAAATATAAACACTAAACCTCATTTCCATAAAAGATAGAACATTACATATATTATACCGAAATTGTGTCAAATAACAATGAAATAGATTTGTAAACACCCCGAAAATCTATCTTATTCTCTTGAATCTCTGAACTGATAATTCATAATATGTCTATGATAATGGCTAAAATTTGACTACACCACTGAACCACCATAAAAAAGGTTCAACTGCAAAATGTAAATCATATATTAGCAAAACTATTAACATGCACAAACTCAATTTTTGCTGTTTAAAGAACATAAGTTTTACCTCATTTAGAGCTTTCTTTTTCTTTTTCTTTGCAGCATGTGCAATCTGTTTTTCAATTTTCGATCCCAATCTATTTTTCGGACGTCCTCTTGTTCTCACATGCAGAGGGCTTTGAAGCTCGTTAATATTTTCCAACAAAGCATCATCGTGAGATAACAAACATTTCTCTTTTCTTTTGGCTTTGTGTTCTTACATCTCAACCATAGCATGATCATAAGCGCGGTGCATAGTCTCAGTCAACTCCTCAGATTTTGATGGAAATTCATAAATATTTTGTGACCCAAACACCAAATCGTCAAATCTCCTACTTCTTGGCTCCAATAGAGGCTCGTCGTGGCTACTCTTGATATGTGTGTGCCTCCTTTTTACGTTCTTACTCTATCGTTCCAATATATATCTTGGTGATATTTTATTTACTCGTTCAAAGCTTAATGCGCTTAGAGAGTGATGGCACAATATCCCTTTTGACTTGAATAATAAGCATTGACATTTAACTTGAGATGATATCGCATCATATGTAACTGCAAACTTGTTGAATGTTGAGTTAGAAACCTGTTTTACAACTTCATATACCATATAGCCTAGAGCAGACTGCGTTGATCTTGTGATGCAATTCACCTTTTCTTTAAATTGTGCTTGGAATTTTCTGAACTTCTCATGGGTATATATATGCTGAAATTGAGCTTCTATTGAGGATTTTATTGCACAAGGGATGACAGTATAAAAATCTGCAACATTTGATTCTCTCTCTCTCTCTCTCTCTCTCTAGAAAATTATCGTAGTGTTTGATGAACTGGATAAGTGAGTTGTTGCGCGTAATAAACTTGTTAAAAAAAAGCATCATGCTCTCGCTCCTTTGTGTGCTTTTCATCCCGGTCCAGAAGTGGTGATCGAGATAAACTGTAATCCATAAATGACGATCTTCGAAAAGCTCTAAAAAAATCAGAAAAATACCTAAATCAAAACTAAAATACACCGAAAGACGTAAAGTTTGACACCTCTACTACACAAGCAAAATACATAAATATTCACACACTAAAAGTAATAACATCACTTAATCCTAATAAAGACGCCATTACCAAAAAGCCACTTGTTGTCCCCAACACCATATTTCTTTAGAAAATTATTCCAATTCCTATCAAATGATTCTTTTGTAAAAGAGTTCCAAACAACATGACTCATCTAATGTTTAATTTCTTTGTGTCGCTTGTAGCCATTTAGTTTACTTGGGATCTTCTTCATGATATGCTAAATATACCATCGATAAATTGTTGTGGACATACAAGCCTCAATAGCCCTTTGCATCGATGCGCATTGATCGGCAAGAATGCCTTTCGGAGCATTTCCTCCCATGCAACGAAGCCAACATTGAAATAACCATTTGAATGATTGAATATCCTCGTTTTTCATCAAAGCACATCCCAGAAGTGTTGACAGACTGTGGTTATTCACCCCAACAAAAGAACCAAAAATCAGATTATACCTGAATACAACAACACAGAAATAAAATCATATAAACACCAAAAAACTATCTAAATACACCAAAAGTAATACCAAAATACACATACACCAGAACATCATATTACCTGTTTGTATTGTAAGTGGTATCGAATGAAATAATATCTCCAAAATACTCACAGGCAGCCCTACTTCTTGCGTTGGCCCAAAAAGCAATCTTAATTGACTGATTAACCTCAAGTTCAAGTTCAAGAAAGAAATTCTAATTCTTCTTTTTCATTCTTAAATAAGTATTTTCCAAATTCTTTTACATTAGTTCCGAAACATTCTGCACTTCTCTTGTGATGTAATTTCTCACATCTTTTTCAATAAAATTTAATTCACGGTGACCCTCTTCTGTTGCGACAAATGATTGGTATGTTTTGCTTAGTCTGATTCTGGCTTTCTCGTTATTCTCTATTGTACCTCGTACAGACAGGCTTAATTGCCTGTGTTGTTTAAGCATCTCTACTTGATTTGGACAGCACGAATGTGAATGATGCAACACAACCTTCAAAATGATCCAAACACTAACATCCTTTAATATATGTATATAAATTCTTGCAGGATAATTTAATCCACCTGAGGGATTTGTCTTCTCAGTTGGAGATATATTTGATTTTTATTTTCCCTTTCTGATACATGTAATCAATTGGTTCTTAATTTTATTTTTTTTATTTGTGCTCCAAATTTTTGTAGAAAAATCTGCAAGTTTAGAATAATCAATGTAGAAATTTTCAACTTCTTCAAGCATGTTAAAAGTTATCCCAACCTTTGGAACAAGCTGCTCATCAACATCTCACAGAAACTAAAAAATATACCGAAATCATTCCAAAATAAACCATATTAGAACTAAAATACACCGAAACTGAGAATGAAACATATTCATCAAAATAATAAAATCACATTCAGAACTTGTACATTACATTCAAATTCAAACCATCAGCCATACACAACAATTTTCACAAACAAAAACAAATTGATTCAACTACAGAATCATAAACTACTAACAAACTACATTAACTAGATTCAAACCATAAGTCACCACTTGATTCGATTGAAAACAATAATACAATTTGTACTGATTCAATTGAAAGTCTGAACCTATAAATACACTAAAAAATGTCCAAAATACATAGAAAGAATTCTAAAATACACCAATTTATAATCAAAATATACCAAAACGTGACGGAACAAATTTATCACAATAATAATATAGATTTAGAACTCCTACATTACATTCAATTCAAATCTTCAACCATAAACAGCAATTTTCACAAACAAAAACAATATTATTCACGTACAGAATCATAAACTACTAACGAACAACATTAACTAGAATCAACCTATACATTGGCCACTTGATTGGATTCAAAATAATAATCCACTTCGCTCTGGTTCAATTGACAGTTTGAACTTGAATAATCCATTATCTTCGACAACGAAATAACTGTTCAAACCTGATTTCACAACTTGATTTCAAAAATTTTGATCCAAATCTTCATATCAGATAAAAGAGCATTGAACTTGAACGAAGAGAACGCAGAGAACATAGAGAAGAAAGAGAAATGCAGAAAACGTAGAGATAGAACATAACGTAGAGACGCAGAAAACGGTGAGAAAATTCGAAAAAAGAAACGAAAGTCGCATAAAAAAGGTAGTTATATATTCGCACGTTGAGTCAAAAGTTTGTTAGAGATAGCAGCACGTGAGGTGAATTAGGTCAAAGCTACTTGTTTGTTTGAATGACTTGTATATAGAGATTAATTTTTTTTATATACATTTTTCCAGAGTCGATTAAATCAGTAATAGAACTGTTTTTCACCAATTATTTAAATGGTTAAATATTGATTAAAAGTTTTTAAATTGTAAAAAAATATCTTGTACTTGGAGCAAATGATGAGAATCGAAAAAAATATTTATTTATTAAAAATTAATTTGCAAAAGATTTCTATGTTTTGTATACAGCATTTATAGAAACGATTTTAATCCGTACTATCATAAACAATTTAAATACTACTTATTGAATGAATTTCATCTATAAAAAAGTGATAATGCTACTCTCAAAATTACTAACTCCATTTTTTTCAATCAATTTTTTTAATTATTTTCAAAATATTCTTTTTAGTCTCATCAAGAACTTTTGTAACTGTCATGAGTTCTTGATGAAGAAAGCCCCTTCTAACCTTTATCTTGTAATTATTATGTAATTAATTCTTTTTTCTTTTAATTTTGCAATGAATTTGAATACTTTGATTTGCATTTTCTTTTTTTGAGCTTGTTATTCGATTTGTTGACTGGTTTATACTATTATTCCTTGATTTGCTCCACGGCCAGTAACAAAACCAAATTAAGATCACAATTTGTTTTTTAATATTCTACTCTTGAACCATGGACACCTAGCAGTTGTGCAAATGTAGAAGATGCATGATGGACACACTGAAGCAAAATTTGAGTTTAGAAGTGTACAAAAGGAAATTGAGGAAAAAGAGAAGGTATATTTTGGAAAAAATTATGAAAAAATGATTGAACAAAATTACGTTACTAAAATATATTCATATCAACGCATGAGATAATTCGGTGATGTCAGGAATAAAATATTTTACGACATAACTAAATTTAAAATATTAAAATCTAGGCGATTAGAATTATTTCAGACAAAGTCAATATGAAATCTAGAAATTGATTCTTATTTGCAGTTCAGAATACATAAAAGTGCAGAAAATAAAAAATGTACTACTATTACCTAATAAATGGACAAACTTCTCAATTGTCATGATTTTTTGTGTAGGGGTTGGACGACAGAGAAAACAGGTATAAAAGTTGAATGAAGTAATAATTTGGCCGTTGATTATTTTTTAAGAAGGATAACGCGATTTTTTAAAATAAAAATATTTTATTTTATTTTTTGTTTTTTATTTTCGTGACATAACGTAATTTTTATGAGTATTTTTACGTTAAGTTTTGACGGAAAATAATGACATGTCAGGTTACATAATTGAGCTGTTACATCATGTTTGTTGAGGTGGTTTTTATGTGTCAACGTTGGACAATTAAAAATAGACAGAGGCCTAATTATTTCTAAATTTAAATTAGTTGAAAGTTTATTTATCTTTATTCTTTAAACAATATCTTTTTCAAATTATTTTTATTTATTATATTAATATTTTTTAATAACCAATTTGAATTTAGAGGCAATTAGGCTTTTGTCTATTTCTGATTGTCCACGTTAGCACATAAGGGCCACCTCAGCAAACATAACGTGACAGCTCAGCATGTAACCTAACACGTCATTATTTTCTGTCAGGATTTAACGGAAAAACACCCACAAGAACCACATTGTGTTACGGAAATAAGGGACAGGGGCCAAAGTGAAAACGCTTTTATTTTAAAGAATTGCGTTGTCATTCTGAGAAATAGACAGAGACTGAATTAGTAGTTCGCTTTATAAAAGTTCTATGTAAGTGAAGTATTTATCTTTTAAAGAATTATAAAATTATTGGACAATAATAAACTAGGGTAAAATATGCTTTTTTTTCTTAGCGTTTGTGATTTTTTTCAAAAATACTCTTAACGTTTAGTTTTATTCAATTTTGTCGTTAATGTTTTCGATTTATGTCAAAACTACCCCTAAACGTTAATTCCATATAAAATTTTAGGGACAAAATTAAAAACTTTTAAGAGTAAGTTTGACACAAATTGAAATAGTTAGGGACAAAATTGAATGAATAAAAAATGTTAGGGACAAAATTAAATGAAATTAGACGTTAGGGATATTTTTAAAAAATATCGCAAATGTTAAAGACAAAAAGTATACTTTATCCTAAAAACTAATTAATATATCATAGTGACATTGTTAGTTTTTTATTTACTAATTAATACTTATATTGGTCTTTAAGTTACACTTAGGTCTTAATCTAATTCTAAAAATTATGTTGGATTAGTGTATTTTAGATAAATATAAATATAGACACAAATATAGAAAGAGACATAAACATAAAGGTAGACAAAATTAAGAAAATATTCACATGATGATATTTTCATATGAAAATGGTATTATGAATCATTAAATGATTCAATGTTATTTTCATGTGAAGATATTATCTTAAAAATATTTACCAATTTTTTAATATGTTTAGTAATAATACACAAAATACACTAATATAAATTAAATTATCTTTTACCATCATTACCACCACTGATACTTCAACATCAGTCCAAATTACTAATAGCAAAAACTTTATTTCAATAATCAATTCAAACATTCTTATTTTTTACACAAAAACAAAATAATTGGAGCAAACATTGAAAAGGAAAAAAAAACAAAGGTGAGAGGGAAGGGAAAGATTGAGCCAACAGATGGGGAGGAGTGAAGTGGAGGCGGTGTAGAATAAGGAATGCGACGGCGGTGGGCAACACGACGATAGTTGGCTGTTGCTTCAATACCAGGGACCTCACCTAAATTGAGTTTGGCGACTGAATTTGTAGATCTAAACAAGGATGGAACCAAATTTAAATGGTGGTAGAGTTAAGGCGAAAAATTTAAATAAATAATAGAGTGAGATAGAAAAGATAAAAAGAAGAGGACGCATAGGCGTGACGGAGAAAGCAAGAAAGAAGAGCAATGACAGAGAAAAGAAGGAGGGAGAAACAAAAAATAATGAGAAAATGAGAATTAAATTGATAATTTTAAAATTAATTAAAAATAAAAAATCAAATTCGTTGTTTATAAATTGTATCTTAATGTCCTAGTTTTAAGGAAGGACATTGAAAATGTTTATTTTATATGTAATTATATATTATAGTGTTTGAAAATTTATATCTTAATTAATAAACAGTGAAGAGTGTCCCTTATAAATATAGACATTAATCAAATGTTGCTTAAAATTAATTCATTGAATTTAATTCTCTAATTTAACATTCATGACATTAATTCTTAACTTTGTGTAATTATAAAATCGTTAACGACATTTTAAAATAAATTGACAACCGTCACGATGAAATTCTAACTGTCACCAAATTAAGACTAAATTAATTAAATTAAAATTTTAAAAATCAAATTCCGACACGAGTAGTATCTCTTTTTAATCAAAGGATTTTTATGTTGTGAGAGAGATGAAGGCTTGGGAAGAAAGGAAGGCAGTTAGGAAGGGGAGGGCGTTGGGAAATGTGAGGACCGGGAATTGTGGTGGGGGCGGTGTAAGGTAAAATGGTGACACCGTCGCCATTCGTTAATAATGGCCGCCAGCTAAGATTCAGTGAAGATGGAAGTTTCTTTGTGGGGTCCTTTTCACCTTTTAATCAGTGCCCCATCAGTAAGCAGTAACCACACCTCATTTACTGCTACTACTAGTACTAGTACTCTATTTCTCATAAATGAACATAAAACATACTACTAACTGTACAGGTTTTAGATTTAGTTATTTACAAATACGTGCACCATTATAGTACTTTACTTAATGAGCCGGCAATTGCAGGATTAGCTCAATTTGTGTTTTGTATTCGACTTTCTTTACTCATTAGGTATGGATGGTGGTCAAAGGTTCAACATACAATAGCACCGACAACTAAACCATATCGTTAATTATGTGGGGTGGGATATTAGGATGAGCCATTTTCACCCAACTCATTCAACTTCAATAATGTTCTATGCTAGTACTAATACTTTAATACTTGTTCACTTCCATCAGTATTCAACAATAATTCTATGCTGAGGAATACTTCTTACAAATATACTAAGATACCATTCTCCAACAACTTTGCCTTTGAGTTACACTCGGTAAATCTTTCATATACAGTTGCATGTGCTTCTTTCATTGTGGTCGCACTATCAAAAAGTACACGCACTATTTGAATGATCATCATTCTAACTGAGCAATGCCTTCATTTTGTGCATGAGTAGTAATATGGCAATGGACCCTTATACCAACCAATGATTATTTCACTGCATCATCTTAGAGTTGCTGCTACTTTTTTCGGCTGATTCTTTTGAGACGGATAAACATTGGATCTAATACTTTGTAATGGTAATCTGGTGTGTTTTTCTCTAATATAGACGTTATTTTTTTAAAATTTTAATTGAGAAATAAAATTTGTTAAGAAATTTAAAGGTCAGGACAAATAAGAAGGAACAATTTGCGTTGATGTAATTTTTTTTATTTTATCGTAAATCAAATCAAAGGGTTGGATTAAGACATTTAAAAAAAAACCAATTTTATGATGCCTATGACTTGACACATAAATTTTGTCTAACTTTCTTTTTGTAATAAGTTTTGAATTTTTAAAAATTATTTATTTTTATATCTTTTAAATTAAATATTAATTTTTAACTCTTTTTAGTAAATAGATACTACATTTTAGACACCATAGCATTCACCTTTAAAAAATTTTAAAATACAAAATGCTAAGTCTAAGGGTCAACTTTTTGCATATTAAAAAAAAATAAATCCAAAATAACAAATTTGAGTGTCGAATTTATAAAACAATATAAAATGTGTTAAAGGAAAAACTCTCCCTCTAATTTCTTTAGCCGTTGGTCCACAAAGGTGTATTACACCCCTCAATACAATATTCTTGCACAACACAGTTACAATGTAAAAAATAAAAGCAACTTTTTTCAGGGGAAGCAAACAGATATTGAAATATTCACATTTGAAAAGAAATTACAACTAGTACTTTTATAGCGGTACTTTTTTTATTGTTAATTTTAACTGACAATGTTTGAAAGCTCATCCATATTCTATTAAGGATCCCGATGGGGATAGATATCGCATTCACTGCAGCCATGTTGCGCGCATCACGTTCTCTGTTTTCATTAATGTCACTCACATATGTTGTCTGCACTATAAATCTTGTGAAACCTTGCACCCTTTCTTTCCTTAACCAAGCTAATATAACTTTCAATCTATTCCAATAATGTGCACAACTATTATTACATCATAATAAAAAGAGAAGCCAAATTATAAAGCAACTTTGTCTTCTATCTTTATTATTTTGTTTTTGGTCCGGTGTCATTTACTCATTTTTATCTTCATGTACAGAGTAGAAGTAGTCCGTGTACTTGCTGGACTGCTTTTTATTTTTTGCTCCGGCTTCCTGGACTACCCAAAAGATACAAATTAGCTGAATAGGGACGTAACTTGGACCCTTACAATGGAGATATATAAATAAATGGATTTGAAAGCCCCGAAATCGAAAAAAAAAAAAAATCACAAATAAGACCTAAAGTAAACGGTACCGTATGTCCCTCTGTATCGAATTCGAACCAAACCATCATCAGTTCATCACTACACTAGGGGTCAAAAACTCATGTCTTCCATGTCCCAAAAAAAAGAAAACTTATATGATAAAAGATAATAACTTTATGGATTCGTCATTTCCTAAAAAAGATAATTACACATCGTGAATTTCGCATGCTTCCTTTTGCTTTTGCATCACGCTTTTTGAGAATATGATCATCACTACTCGTTTGTCTGTGTTGAGCATACAAAGACGAAAAGGGCGAAGAGCCTGGAGGAGCCGAAGGGGAAAAAAAAGATCCCATAATTCCAGGAACATTTAAGAGTAACCATATTACAAAAGTATACATCTAAAATAATAAAATTAATAAGAGTATGAACCGTGTGCACCTATACTACCATGTTATCGCGTGTGATTAAATGAAGCCTCCATTTGAATCCAATCACTAGTCATTGGCAACCATGGCAGCAGCAGCAACAGGACTGTCCAGCTTCCTAACAAGCAGTCTATCGAGGCCAGGACGGTCCTTGGCTGACGGAGACATGTCAGCATCAACAATGATCGAGTCCTCTTCTTTGAAGTCTCCCCTTAGAACTCCCATTGCAATTTCATTCTCAACCAGTTGTTGTATCACTCTTTTAACTGGTCTTGCCCCGAAATTTGGATCAAAACCCAATACCCCAAGAAGCTCCACAGCTTCTTTTGTGAAGTGAAGATCAATTTTCTTCTGCTTGAGTCTGCCCTTCACTCGTTCCATCTGCGGTAAGAAGATGAGTATTAACATTCATCTCAATTGGACAGTCTTCAACTAGGATTTATAACATAGATAATCATAAGAAACAACATTATATCCTAAAGGTTTGAAGGGATATAAAGGTAATATCAGCAGATAGTCTACCTGAAGCTCCACTATGTTGCTAATTTGTTGGGAATCCAGAGGTTGGAAAACAATATATTCATCAATGCGATTCATGAACTCTGGACGAAATGTTTGCCTGGCCAGCTCAACAACTTGTTTTTTCATCTGTTCATAAACTGCATGTTTGTCCTCTTGTGTACTACGGAGGGTCTCAAGTATGTAATGTGAGCCAATGTTTGAAGTCATAATCACTACACAGTTCGTGAAGCTAACGGTCCGTCCTTGAGAATCGGTAATCCTTCCATCATCCAACAACTGCAGCAAGATATTGAAAACATCATGGTGTGCCTTCTCTATTTCATCAAATAGGACCACGCAGTAGGGTCTTCTCCGGACCACTTCAGTTAGCTGGCCACCCTCTTCATAACCAACATAACCAGGTGGGGCCCCAACTAAACGTGAAACAGCATGCTTCTCCATGTACTCACTCATATCAATTCTAACAAGAGCATTTTCTGTGTTAAACAAGTAACCAGCCAAAGCCTTGGCAAGCTCGGTTTTGCCAACACCAGTTGGGCCCATGAACATGAAGCTCGCAATTGGCCGATTAGGGTCAGACAACCCAGCTCTTGAACGACGAATTGCATCAGCCACAGATTTTACAGCAATATCCTGACCAACTACCCTCTTATGAAGAACCTGCTCCAACATGACCAACTTTTCCCTCTCTGTCTGTTGGAGATTTGATAATGGTATACCAGTCCATTTGCTTACAATCTCAGTAATATCAAGGTCAGTGACCTCTTCCCTAAGTAATGATTGTCCAGACTTTCGAAAGTTAGTGAGGTTGTTTTCAGCTTCTTCTAGTTGACGTTGAAGAGACATCAGAGTTCCATACTTAAGCTCAGCAGCACGGTTCAGATCATAATCACGCTCAGCAGCTTCCATCTCTAGGTTAACCCGGTCAATCTACATATATGTTTGAAACATTAAGATAATCTTTAAGGTTAAAGAATCTACTGCAATGGCATAACAGATGAAACATTACCTCCTCTTTGATTGATCTTATCTTAGTCATTAAAACCTTTTCACTGTCCCACTGCTCTGTTAATTCTTTTTGTTTCTGTTTAAGCAAACTCAAATCATGTTCAAGCTTGCTCAATCTTTCTTTAGATGCTTTATCAGTGTCATTTTTCAGAGAGAGTTTTTCCATCTCCAATTTCAAGACTGCTCTATCTATCTCATCCAATTCTGTCGGCTTAGAGGTGATCTCCATCTTCAGCTTCGCAGCAGCTTCATCAACAAGATCAATGGCTGAAACCGAAAAACTAAGTTAGATATTCGAAACTACGGAGGTTTTCCAAGATGGTTGGGGAGACATGCATTCACTCATGCTTCTAGAAAAAATAAATAAAAAAAGAACACAATAATATGAAGGTTAAAGAAGAGAAATAAAGTTTTTCTTTCGGAAAGGGAAATTTATACTGTTCTTGTTAGGACTATCTGCTATATACTAAATTGTAAATTAATGGGTCATCCCCTATCATTTAAGTTCTGGCGTCGCAGCTTACCTTTGTCAGGTAGGAAGCGTTCAGTGATATATCGATCTGCAAGAACTGCTGCTGAAACAAGCGCACTATCTGATATTTTGACTCCATGATGCAACTCATACCGCTCACGCAACCCACGAAGAATGGATATTGTATCCTCAACAGAGGGTTGACTGCAAAACACTTGTTGAAATCTACGCTCAAGTGCAGGATCCTTCTCAATGTACTTTCTGTATTCATTCAACGTAGTTGCTCCTATACATCGAAGTTCACCTCGTCCAAGCATTGGTTTCAACAAGTTTCCAGCATCCATTGCACCACTAGTAGCCCCTATTGGTAAATGAATAAACCAAAAGCACCATATTAATTGGGTGAATTCCAGAACTTAAAAAGAAAAAAGGAGTAGAAGAAGGAGGAGGGTGGATGATGAATTGAAAGGTCAATACAAGCTGATGATGTACAAACTTGCACAATATTTTCTGTGTTCAATCAGTTTATCCAAAAAGGTTAAATGTCCAGCAAAGTCAAAATATTTTTCAAACTAGATTTGCGGACAAAATGAATTCTTATAAATTAAATAGAAAGTACAAAATACACTCAAAGGCTTACTGAGAGCAAGGTACTAACCTGCACCAACAACTGTATGAATTTCATCAATAAACAAAATGATTTGTCCATTTGATGCAGTAACTTCCTTAAGGACAGCTTTCAGCCGTTCTTCAAAATCTCCACGAAACTTGGCACCAGCAACCAATGAACCCATATCAAGGGAGATCAACTACAAAACCCCCAAGAATAAAAGCAAGAATTTAATACCAAGTTAGCCAAGAATACTGCAATGATATATTTTGTGCTGTGTTTGTTTATAGGTACAGGACACAGAAACAAAATCATGTTTGGCAAATAAGATATGGACAGAGACATTATATCCAGAGATGAATTAGTGTATTTTGTGAGACACTAACAAAAGACACAACTTATTTTTCATTTTTCTTTCATTATTTCTATCAAATTTTCAGGATTATATTTTTTTTCCTGAACTTTTTGTATGGAAAAAAATAAGAATAAATTAGACTTTTATAATTTGTTCTAGTTTATCACCAAACAAAATATAAAAACATTAATTTTTGTGTTTCTCTCTTTAGTGTCTCGTTCTCAGTGTTGTGTCTCAGAACCAAATGCAGCCTAATGGACCAACGGCTCCCTGCCATGAACCCACTTGAATTGTCCAACCCTATAGTGGACCCTCACAGCACATAAGTTATTTATATAAGGAAGAGGTAGTAGGACCCAACCTTGCGGTTCATCAATGGTTCGGGAACATCTCCACGTACTATTCGTTGAGCTAATCTGCAAAAGAATAAGAATATTTCTGTAACAATCAAATGATCGAACAAGTCTGATGTTAAACAGTTGCACTCATATATTAACATACAGTTATAAAAGACCTAAATTATGCGAAGTGAAGAATAAGGATGCAGTATAACATACAGATATAATACTAAGAAATCATATTTAACAACACAACTGGGGAAAAATGACACATTATACTATACAAACCCTTCAGCAATTGCAGTTTTCCCCACTCCAGGTTCACCAATAATAACTGGATTGTTTTTTGTTCTCCTCGACAATATCTGTATACAGCGTCGAATTTCATCATCTCGACCTATGACAGGATCAAGCTTCCCACGCCTAGCAAGTTCAGTCAGGTCATTTCCATACTTCTCCAGTGCTTGATATTTTCCCTCGGGATCTATCCACAGTTATTTCCAATAAGTGAAAAAAATGTTAACAACAAATAGCAATCACAGAGGAACAATGGATTTACAGTGTAAAGATAAGTCAAGGTTTTAAAAAACAGAACAAATTTCTCCACCCAACATTGTCACAAATAAGAAATCTTTGAACATAAACTCATACTTTGATCAGTCACTCTTTGACTTCCACGAACAGCTTGTACAGCATCCTTCAAAGCCTTCTCGCTAAGATGAAGATTCTTAAATAATTGTTGCCCAAATCTCTTATCTGAAGAAAAGGCCAGCAAAAAATGCTCCACAGATACATATTCATCACCCATTTCTTTCTTGTGCTTTCGAGCATTGTCCAAGAGAGAACCAAAATGTGAACCCACAACAGGACCTGTCGTGTCACCCATAACCTACCGAACGAAAGCCACAATTGAGAATTTTCTAAATTACCAACCAAAAAACCATATCACCATAAATCACACCTTTGGCTGCTGAGCGATGAAATCATCAGTGGCCTGTAGAACAGATGTGTTGTCCAATCCGGCCTTGGTAAATATCCTTCGAGCCAAACCATCTTTTTGCTCCAATAGAGCTTTCATTAAGTGCTCAGTTTCCACCACTTGCTGTTTACTCTCTCGTGCAGCATCGACAGCACCAACAATTCCCTCCCATGCCATTTCAGTGAATTCTGTCTGTGTTATCTGATTCAATATTTAAAGAAATAAAATAAAACGGAATCAGCTAACTTAAGATTCAGAAAATTACTCTCTCGGTGAACACAACTGTTCAACTCTATCATTAGCTTATTTGTGTCAAGCAGTATGCAACGCAAACAAATTCTTTAATCCAAATCAACCAAAAAAGAGAAGAATGAACAATCCAATTATTTAACTTTCTGTTCATTATAACATCAAGAAAAATGCCTCCAATTCCAACGTCCTAAACTATCTACAGCTAACATTGAAAAGAAGTTGATTAAAGAATACATTGTGAACTGTGAATTGATGATTCAAATGAAACCGAGGAAAATGAAAATTGGTGAAAAACCTGAGAGCTTGCTGTGGAGCTGAAGGAGGGACGAGAGGCATGGAACCCGCGAGTGAAAGAGAGGGACAGGAACTTGGCGGAGGCCACATTGCCGGCGTCGAGAGTGTCGATGGTACGAGGCCAACAGATTGAAGGAGTGGTGGCATGAGCATGAGGGAAGGCTGAGGCGGAGCGACATCGAGATAGTAGGTTGCGGCTGCGAGAGGTTCTGGCGGCGGTTACGGCGGCGGCGAGAAGGGGCTTGGTTCTTCTTGTTGCCATCGACGACGAGAGCCAAGGAGATATTGAGCTGCTAGCTTCTTGGGACGATACTGAGAGAGGTTTTGGGTTTTGATTTGAAGATTTATGAGTTATGATGCCTAAAACATGATTCTAGAAGCTTGGGGAAGGGGCAAAGGAGCTCACTATAGAAAGAATGCTGGAATGTTCTTTCACTCGTCGAAGATCCTATTTTGTGTCAAAACATTAAACTGATCTATGAAATTGGAAATTG
>NC_029794.2:110252312-110253329 GCF_000816755.2 Arachis ipaensis | reverse complement strand
TAAGACACTTTCTGTTCATTATTTGTCGTTGAAAAGTTGAGTTAGACGGATTCGTGCCACGCTGGCATTGTAACAACTAGCTAATGTGATAAAAAAAAATATATTTTTACAATTTAGTCTCTTTTCTCTTTTAAAATCCTAATTCCTAAATTACCTTCACTATCTGCAGATCTTCCTTTATCTTCTCTTGTGTTTTCTTAACTGCATGCACCGTCATGTTCTCCTACTGTCACTTCTCCAGCGCACGGGCGACTTTGCCTTCCGCCTCTCCCTCCTTCGGTAGCAGTTCAAGAAGTTTGCACTCCTCTTAGACACTGACACCAACACCTTTCCTCTCTTAGACGAAGCTCTCACGTGTCTTGCCAAGGCTTAACACATTCTCACCGACCCCAAAGACACTAAATGTGGGACACTTTCTGGACGGTGTGCCCGTATTGCTGGAAAATGATCTTAATTTAATGTTGATTAGTAACAAATTTGGATTTCTTTATGTTGTTGTGCATGATAAAAATCACATATACAAGGAAAAAAAATGTGTTAGAAAGGTATATATCAAATGAAAGTTTTGTTTCTGATAACTTCAACTTTGATATGGCTGATATATGGAGAATTGCTAATGATGCTAGGGGCAAATTGAATCTAGATGCTCGTTCTGATTCAAGTGACTCAGACAAATCTTAGCAAGTTGTTTCTGTTCACGAGTTTAAAAGTATTATTTCTAGCAATTATATTACCAATACTTGTCGAGACAATATTTTTGGAAAAACTCCCTTACTTGGTGTCAGTAAAATACTCTAGCAATTATGTATATCTTTTAATGGCACTAAATAATTTAGATTTGTTTGGAGAATTAGATTTATGCTCAATTGCTTTGCACTAAATTAAAAATGAGACTGTGTAAAGTAGCAATATCATTAATGTGATTAGCTTTTGTTCTTATATTTTATAATAACTCAACAATTTTCTAAAAGTATGACTTTTTGGGTTGTCCAGTGATATTCATGCACCTTTGCTATT
>NC_029794.2:110221193-110252131 GCF_000816755.2 Arachis ipaensis | reverse complement strand
ATCTTTTTCTCTAAAAAATACTACCCAATAAAAAAAAGACAAAAAAAAAAAAGGAAAAATTCAAGTTAAAGCAGCTATGAAGGAAAAATAAATGATTTAGTAAGTTGATTTTTATAGAATATTTTAGGAATATCTATTAAACTACATGACTTATAAGATAAAAGAAAAATATAAAGAATTTAAGTAGCTCATCAAACAGACTACTTTTTGAATTCAAAGGCAATGGAGCATTACAAATAGACCAACACATGGGAAGGGAACTACGAGAGTGAAGACTGTGGCAAAAAACATAGTTGAGAATAGGATGATGAGAAAGAAGCAAGGAGTGCTTCTTCATGCTAATAATGATTTAGGTTTGAATATAATTTAAAGATAATTTGGGGATTAGGGTTTTAAAAAGGGAAAAAGGGACTAAATTGTAAAAATAAAATTTTTTTTGCCACATTAGCTAGCCGTTACAGAGCCAACGTGATAGGAATCAGTCCAGCTCAACTTTCCGATGGTAAGTGATAGATAGAAAGTGTCTTAGGGACTACTTTGAGTCCTGGAGTGCAACTTCGAGGACAAATTTGAATAACTATTAACTTTAGGGATCACTTTGAGATTTAACTCTATTTTGTACACAAAAAAAAAAAAACTTACAAATTTATTATTTATTCTAAATCCTAACATTTTAATAATACTCTTAAATAATACACTCACTACAAGAGAAATATGTTTTAACGACAAACTTTTAGTGACAATAACATAATGGCTACTAATTCTTTAATTTAAGTTATGTTTTTGTGACAATTATATATTTACCATTATTACTATATATTATAATGACAATTGTCATTATTGTCACTAATAGATACAAAAAAATTATTTTTAGTAAATAAATTTTAGTGGCCAGAGTTATAGTCAGTATTATTCTCATTAAAATAATTTTTTATAACAATTGTCAAAAGCTTAGTAATCAAAAGCTTCGCAATCAAAAGCTTACTTATGGCAATTATCACTCACTTTTTATAATTTTCTAGCTGTTGTGAGATCAGAGAGAGTGTAGTTTTGATTCAGAGAGTAAGAGAAACAAAGAGATTATTCTGAGAGAAGATAGATCTCGTTGCCGAAATCCTAAGCTTGTTGTGGCTACTGCCATTACCGCCATAGTTCATCTGTCTCCTCCACCAATATATTTCCAGATCTGGTAGCAAGCGCCTCTTCCATTAGTACATCTCCGTTGCAAATGATGTTGTCGCACTCATCACACCTTCACAACACTGCACCTCTTCTCAAACACACTTACCGTCGATCTTTCACCTTCGCAACACCGCACCTCCGCCGCTTGCACCACCGTCGGTCTTGCGCGTAGACGCACAAGATCATCGCCGTCGGTAGATATTCTCTCTTTATTTTTTTATTTTTTATTTTTTATTTTATATTTTTGCTAATTTTGAAATTCAGTAGGATTTTGTTGTTGTTGCCATCGTCAACGGTTATTGTTGCTCCTCCATGGCTGCCATTTGAAGTAGGTAACGACCACTACTTCTCCCTCTCGGTATATTTTTCTTTTTATTTTGTACTGGTACTTGTAATTGCAATTAACTGTATTTTGTTTGTAATTTGTACATTGTCGATTTAAATAATTTTAATTGTAGTTGTTGAATTTTCCTTTTGTTCAATTAACTGTTTGATTTCAATATTCAGAAGCTTGAGTTTTTATTTTTAGTTTTATCTTTTTTTTAGCAAGTTATTGTGCTTTTCTAAAGGCCTTTATCCATTTTTGTTTGCTTTTCTGAATGCCTCCTAGCACGTGGATCTCAATCAAGCTCAGCCCAAACACTCACCAAGTGGGCCCCAAAAGTGAATTTTTGCACTAAAAAACTGTTTTACAGCTGTTATGTAATCCTTAGTCATTAGCCTAGTATTTATTTGAGAACTTTTACACTTTTAGGGAACAATTCGGAGGAGAGATCGAACACTTCTAGCATATTTTTTAATTCCACATTGTATTTTCTATCAGTATGAGTTTCTAAACCTCCTAGGTTGAGGGAAGGAGCTCTATTGAGTTTTATGGATTAATAAAGTACTACTGTTCTACTTCAATTCGTGTCTGATTCTCTATTCTAAGATGTATCTTCATTCTTCATCCTTATGAATGCGTTGAACTAGCATAAGGTTATCTCATTCTACATGGGTTCAGAGTGAGTCTTTCATCGGACAATGATGAACCACTAGCTTGATTATACATCTCTTAGACGGCTAGTGTGGAATTTATAACCCACAAACTAACCGGCAAGTGCATCGGGTCGTACTAAGTAGTACCTCAAGTGAATGAGAGTCGATCCCACAAGGATTGATGGACTAAGCAACAATGGTTAAGTGATTTACTTAGTTAGACAAACAGAAAAGAGTGTTTAGAGTTTAATTGTATCAAACAATAATTCAGAGAATCAGGAAAAAAGCAGTAAATTGAGGTGAAATATATATGGAGAAAACAGTTAAAGTTTTAGAGGTATCTATCTTCCGGATTGACTTTTCTTACTAACTATTTTAATCATGCAATATTCCATTCATGGCAAACTATATGTGACTAAACCCTAATTCCTTAGACATTTTTAGTCTCCTCTAACCTTCATCAACCGCCAATTCCTTGGTCACTTAATTCCAATTAGAGAGTGAAGTTTAATTCTAGTTTATATGCCATAGAAACCCTAATTACCCAAATATAAGAGGATTATATGTCACATATCCCATTAAGTCCAGATAATTAGAAATTAGGAGAAATTGTTTTCAAGTTGTTGTTCAAGTAAAGAGCTTTTCCAAGTTATACAAGAACTCAATTAGAATAAGGGTCATACTTCCGTTCCACCCAAATTCATAAGATAAAGAACGAAAACAATTCTTGAAATAGAAAACAGTACATGAATTAAAATAGAAAAATAATAGTATCAATCCATACAATAGACAGAGCTTCTAACCTTAACAATGGAGGTTTAGTTGCTCATGGTTCAGAGAGAAAACTAGGGTTCTGTAAAACTGTAAAGTGCGGAATGAGGTAGAAGAAAAGAGATGAGCCGGAGCCCGAAGGGCTGATTCTTTTTCCTTTTATATCTAATCCTAATTAATGTAAATTATAATTTCTAAAACTAAATAATATCTTTTCCTATTTTAAAACAAAAATTAAAGTTTAATCAGAATAAATGAAAGATCTCGTGTGGCTTGTGCATAGGCATGGGGACCACTTAAAAACCTGAATTTGGCGCCTAACTTGAGGAGAGACTGCGCCTTACTTGAAGTGGGCAGCAAGGAATGGCATGGAATGCTTGAGTGCTGCGCCTAACTTGAGGGGATGTTGCGCCTTACTTGAAGCCATCAAGACCAATGTTGCGTGTTGTTGTTGTGCCTTGCGCCTAACTTGGGAAATCTCAAGTTAGGCGCAGCTTTGGCAGAGCTCCTTCAATGCTTGTCTCTTGTCCTGGCGCCTAACTTGAGATTTCTCAAGTTAGGCGCCACCTTGGCAGCCTTGGAGTTATGCATACTGTTGATTTTGGTGCCTAACTTGAGAAACCTCAAGTTAGGCGCCACCCTTACTGACTTGGTGGAGAAGAAGTATGGACTATTATACATCGTTGGAAAGGTCTCTGGAAGTTAGCTTTCCAACGCCACTAAAATCACATCCATTGGACCTCCGTAGCTCGAGTTATCCAGGTTTGAGTGCAGAGAGGTCAGGGTTGACAACATCATTTGCCTTCTTCTCTTTTTCTGCAGAAACTCCATCAAATCTAGCCGAATGCTACCTTAAATAAACAGAATTGCACACGACTCGAAGTAGCATCCATAGTAGTTAAAAGATAATTAATTCTTGATTAAACTCAACAAATTGAATGCAAATTTACTAGGAAAAGATAGGAAATATGCTCATGTATCACAACACCAAACTTGAATTGTTGCTTGTCCTCAAGCAACCAAAACTAACATAGGCTTAGGATGTGAATTTGCATGAGAGTGAGAGTTCAATTAGCTCATGCCTCTTCTTGAAGTGGGGTTTACAACTGCAATACTGAATAGTTTTGGCATCTCACTCTCCTTTGAATCAAAAGGATGTCACTGTCATTCGAAGTTAGAATTCAGATAATATTATGAATTCTCTAGTCTTTTATACTTCAGTTTAATCCTTGAACACAGAAAATTTCCTTTAATTCTCTTTTATTTGGTGCTTTACACTTTGAGCCTAGCCGTGACTTTAACTGCTTTGTCTCAAGGATTACTTGACACAAAAACACCACAAGCACTTAACTGGGGAACTTTCTTTAAGTTCTGATTTTTCTTTCAGTTACTCCTAGACAGTACAGTGGTACTCAAAGCCTTTGGCATACTCTGTTAAATGCATTTGATCTCGACTCTTAGTGCTCTGTCTCAAGGATTACTTGACACATTCACACCACAAGCATATGACTATGAAACAACTCCTTCAGCTTTTAATCATGTCTGACCTCCTTAGTCATTGGTGCTCAGAGCCTTGGACCTTTTTTTATTTTTCTTTTGCTGTTTCTTTTGTTTCAAGGATTAAGCTTTCACTTACTTCAGAGAATTCATAATAGTTCTCTAAATTCTTGTTCCTTATACATCAACATCTTCTGATTCAAATTCAATTATGCACGGTTCATGTCATGCATTTAGAATCACAAAGAATACCACCATATTTAAGTAAATGAGACTACTCTTTGTTATAAACTCTATTTCTCATGCACTACATCTTTTTCTTTTTCTTTTGAATTCAAGCTCAGTGAGCAATACATGAGACACTTTTCGAAATTAAAAACAAATAACAGAATAAAAATATCAAATTAAACTAGAACCTAGAAATTGAAATAACAAAGGATCATGCAATAACTAAGACAAAACAGCAGAAAACAGGAACATAACATAGTAAGAACGGGAGGGAATATAGAATGAAAGGAACTCAACCACCTCAGTTATCCTAGTGGCCATTTTATTCTTCAGGCTGTGCTCCTTCGTGAAAATGATTTGCCTCCCTTTGGTGCCACTAAAATAAACCGAAAATCCACAAGCGAAGCGACAACACCAAACTTAAAAGTTTGCTTATCCTCAAGAAAGAAAGAACTGAAAACAGAGAGGGACATAAAAAGACGTACGAAGGAGTGAAAACAAATATTATTGCAAAAAGAGAACAAAATGATAAAAGGACAAGAGAGGTTAAAATATATATATATATATATATATATATATATATAAAAGTATTTATTCAAATTGATACTGAACGGCGCCTAACTTGAGGATTTGTGTGCCCAACTTGCCTTGAGTCCTCACACCTTGCGCCTAACTTGAGAATTTTCAAGTTAGGCGTGAACCAGGCAGCAAGAAATTCCTTTGTGCGCGTCATGTGGTGCTGACGTAGCGGAAATTGACGAGTTAAGAAATTATTATAAGAGATACGTTTCAAGTACAGTTCTTAACCAACCGAAAATCTGTTTATAAATTTAAAAAGGGTTGTCACAAAATTAAAATTAAAATACTGGGAGTATGAATCCAGGTTGTCTTCCAACGAGTTGCAGAAAGGTGTGCTATTTTATTAATCAGATGTTTTCTAAAATGAGTTGAGTTGGTAAACAGGAAATTAAATTAGAGAATTTATGTAATTTAAATAAAGACCTTGACTGGGAGTAGATTAGTTGGAAGCCCTATTCTTGTTGTAGTACTCTCAAGATTAATTGGTAATTGAAGGTTCTGCTTAGTTATCCTTTACTAGGTAGAGGAAAGTCAAGCAAGTTAGAAAGCTATTTCTGGTCACAAGTCCTAATCCTCTCCCTTGGGAAGGACTAGTGTCAATGACTAGAGGGCGATCCAACAATAAACCTAATTACAATTTTTCTTTTAAGTAATCCAACTCAAGGTTTCCTTTCAATCATCTCCCAATCAAGTTATGGAACTACTCGCTCATTATGAATGTAAGTTTCACAAAATAAGGAAGAGAAATACTGAAAGACATAATAAATAACAATCAAAAGGATCAATTAAAAATAAAAGTAATTCTTGTATAAATAAATTCTAGAAATAATCCAAGAGCAACTCTGAGTAAATAAAGAACATGAAAGAGTAAGTGACAAGTAAGGAAACAAACTAGAATGACGAAGTCTTGACGGAGGTAATAACTCTTCTCAATGTTCCAATCCAAAAGCAATAAAGTCAAAATCCTAAGAACTATGAATGTGTAGAGAGAAAACCTAGAGGAGAGGTAAAATCAGATCTAAAAACTAAAACTATGCGGAATGAATGTTCTCTTTGGTCTTTGCATGTTTCCTGGCTCTAATCTGCTTTTCTGGGCCGAAAACTGGGTCAAAACAGGGCCCAAAATCGCCCCTAGCGAATTCTACAGATTCTGCAGATCGCGCATGTCACGCGATCACGTCATCCAGGCGTTCGCGTCATCCAGCGTTTTGCCTTGCCACGCGTGCGCATCGTCCACGCCTTCGCGTCACTGGTGCAGTTTCCAATCCGCGCGGTCGCGTGGGCCATGCGTCTGTGTCACTGCAATTTCCTCTATATCGCGTGGCCGCGTGAGCCATGCGCCCGCGTCACTTCTCGCTGGTCATCTCCTTAATTCCTTGTGTTCCTTCCATTTTTGCAAGCTTCCTTTCCAATCTCCAAGTCATTCATGCCCTATAAAGCCTGAAACACTTAACACACAGATCACGGCATCGAATGGAATAAAGGAGAATTAAAATACAAAATTAAAAGTCTCTAGGAAGCAAGTTTTCAACCATGAAGTATTTTTAGGAAGGAATTATAAATGCATGCTCATTTAATGAATACGTGGGTAAAGATTTGATAAAACCACACAATTAAACACAATATAAACCATAAAATAGTGGTTTATCAACCTCCCCACACTTAGATATTAGCATGTCCTCATGCTTAGTTGAAGGAGATAAAATAAATGAGTGGGAACATGTAAAACTCATGCAATGCAATGCAACCTATATATGTGAATGCAACTATATGATTTTTGTCTACCTGGTTAAAAGTAAATAAGCTCTTCAAGACAATCACAAATGAAATTCCACTAATTCAATTCTTATACAGTAAGAACAGATAAAAATGCAAGAAGGTAGCTCATGAAAGCATGGAACATATAATTTAAGCATTGAACCCTTCACTGATGATGTATGTATGCTCTAATCTCTCTAGTGTATAGGGTAATCACTCTATCCTTCTCCAATCATGCTTTCTAATTTTTGTTCTTCACCTAACCAATCAACATTTAATATACCAATACAAACATCATGAGGTCTTTTCAAGGTTGTAATGGGGCCAAGGTAAGGGTAAGGATACATATATGGTTAAGTAATCTTTATAAATTGAATCTTTAATTATCCTAAGCTTTAACCCACACATATGTACATTTTATATAACTTAAATCTCATACCTAGCTACCCAAAATTTCTCTTTCACATTCCTTACTCATGTATCAACTTTTATTTTAATTTTATCATACATGCATTGATCTTTGAATTCTTAACTTAACATTGGGGTAATTTTGTCCCCTTAATTAATTATTGAATTTTTTTTAACATAAATATAAAAATAAACATAGCTTATCAATGCACATAGATGTTTAATTCTTATAGTTTCACATGAGCAGGTACCCAAATTCTTATAGTTTCATCATGACACATTTCCTTATTATCTTTTGTTCCCACAATTTTCCCATACTTAATTAACATACAATTCTATCCTAAGCTAACCAAAGATTCAATTGGGATATATAATTATTTTTTTGCTTAAGGCTAGTAATGTGGTAAAATAAAGAACAAATGGGATTTAAAGGCTCAAAGTGGCTAACAAAGGTAATTGGAAGGGTAGGCTTAATTTGGATAAGTGAGCTAAACAAATAATGGCCTCAATCATATGCAAGCATATAAATATATTAAACATTGGACGTATAGGATGAAACAAAATATAAATTACAATCATAGAGAAGTAAACACACAAGAATAAAATAATTATGGTTAAATAATGTAACCATGTATAAAGGCTCAAAGTCTCACAGGTTGTGTGTTCTTTAGCTAAAAAACCATGTTCCAAATACAACTTCAAGCAAATTTAACACAAAAGTTTAAATTAAAATTAGTGAAATTTTGTTCTAAAAATAGGGTCTTAGAAGAAACTTATTGTCTTTTCAATCAAGTAGAACATGCATGCAACTATGTAATTTATCCTATTCTACAAAAGAAAAACTAACTAAATATCCTATTTTATTAGTGTTAGGGAAGAGAAATTACCTCCGGAAGTCAGGTACTGACCGACCTCCCCACACTTAAGGCTTTGCACCGTCCTCGGTGCCATTTGTCAGGAACAAAGGTGGGCTGGTAGCAGTATCTCCACAGTTGGGACCGTCATGGCTCCCAGTGCTGGTAAAGAAAGTGGAGTCCGAGGTGTCTGAGTCTCTGTATTTTCCCTTAAGTAGCTCCTTGAGGTATGTGAATCGGCGCTTGTTCCGGCGCTCTCTTAGCTTTGCTTTGTGTTCCTGCCGATCCAACCTTTCAAGTATCTGATGGAGCAGTTGAGTGGTTGTAGGTGCTTGTGGTGTTGAAGGGGGAATCTCTTCAGCCAGTTCAGTAGGCTGGCTTGTAGTGGCTGCTGAAGGTCTGATATATTTTTTGTTAAGGACATACTGATCTTCCTGTGGAAGCATGGCTTTGGTGTCCCCAGCTCTGTAGGAGACTCCGGTTGCTGAGACAAGATCTGAGACCAGGGCGGGAAAAGGTAAGTTGCCCGCGATTTGTACGTGTCCAATAGCACTCCGGATGTGTCTTGGTAGGTTTAGAGGCTGGTTTGTAAGGATGCACCATAGTAGAACGGCCATGTCTGCAGTGAAGAAGGACTCGTGGGTGCTCGGAAAGACGTAATGGGACATAATCTGTGCCCATACTCGAGCCTCCAAGGTAAGTGCGGAAGCCGATATTCCCTTAGGACGGGAACGATGGTACCCGTAGATCCATCTGCTGCCAGGTAGGGCGATAACTCTGAGAACAGCGTCCCAGTCAAATTGGTACATCTGGCGCTTGAGTGCGGCTTTTTGAAATGCGTCCAGTTCTTCTGGAGTAGGGGGAAGATCTAGAGCTCGTTGAATGGCCTCTTCTGTAATGGGGACTTACTTCTATCGGACATAGACAGACTGCAGGGTTGGCAGGTGAAAATTGGAGTAGAACTCTACTACCCAAGAAAGATTAACCTGCCGTGGCTGTCTCTGGAGGAAACCCGATTGTTTTCGTGCAATTTATGGCTCAACAAATTCAGCAATATGGTTTGGGAGGATAAGAAGGTGTTCGTTGTTGTAACTCCTTTCTGCCAGGATGGGGAACATCTGCTCACAGTAGCGATTGATAAATCGCGCAATGTCCTTTACCGGGAAGGCTTTCTCTTTATCATCAATCTTTATAATCCTCTTAATTCTTTTTGTTGAGGGTTTAACTGCAGTTGAAGAAGGCTCCGTCACTAGTGCTCATTTTGTTCCTCTTCTTGTTGTTGATTTGGGAGTAGCTTTCTCCTTGCCTTTCTTGGTGGCCATCCTGAAAGGGAGAAAAGAGAAAGTATGTCAAAATGTCAAGGGGTAGAGCAAGGAAGAGGATGGTATGGGTGGTAATCAATGCATATTAAAGATGAATGAAGTTAACACATGGTCATGACTGCATGTGAAAAACTGTCATGAGGAATATAGTAAGTGCATAGGGTGACAATTAAATGCAAGGTGTTTATTGGCATGCAGGCAAAGGCATGAGTAGCATAGATCAAGCATTCAATGTCCATGTTAAATTACCACAGAATTCAAACTAACAACCTGTTTCGAATAACAATTATATTAAATTAATAAAATATAAAAAGGATTTTGTGAAAAGCAGGCATTTAGAGTAAAAAGAAATAAAAAAATAGTGCACAATGCCATACATGCGTTTTTACAAACACATAGCATGCAAGGTAGGCAAGCGATTGAAAATAATAAGTGGAACATGCAAGCAACCCTTTAAAAATTAACATAAAATTGCCAAACAAGTTCTTAATAATCCACAAGCAAACCATAGGGAATAATAATGACCCTACTAAATATCTAACACCAATTAAAAGAAAAAGAAAGAAAAAGAAAAACATAGATAATACAAGTAAAAAGAAAAAGAAAAGAAGAAGAGAACATAAATTAAGAAGAAGGATAGAAAAGTAAAGAGGGAAGAAGAAAAGAAAAACCTTGTTAATGGTGATGAGAGAGAGAATAGAAAGTGAGAAAGAAGGAAGGAGGAAGAGAGGGAAAGAAAATAATGAGGGGGAAAAGAAAAAGTAGGATTTGGGGAAGAGAAAGATAAGATATTTGGCAAATTAGGATAAGCTGTGCGGCACAGGCGACGTAGACGCGTGGGGGACGCGTTCGCGCGACTTGCACTTAAATGAATTGATGCGGTCGCGTCAGTCACGCGGACGCGTGACTCGTTTTGTGCTACTGGCGCGAGGGAAGCCTCGCGCTCGCACAACTCTCTGTTTAAAACTTATTTTTGCCAAAATCCAGGGTGACGCGGTCGCGTGATCGACGCGATCACGTGAGTGGCCACTATAGGGATATGACGCGGACGCGTGAGCCATGCGTCCGTGTGGTATGGCTTGTGCGTGCAGCACCCGTCTAGCACCACTCTAGCACAACTTTCGGTCATGCACCCTTTCTTACGTCGATTTTCAGGTCACGCGTTCGCGTGGGTGACGCGGACGCGTGGGAGGCATGTTTCCCATGTGACGCGGTTGCGTCAGCGACGCAGTCGCGTGGGGTGATTTGTGCCAAAGGCACGCCTCCAGCCACGCTCCCGCATGACTTTCTATTCGATTTCGTATTCTCTCTGAGCCACCTGCGACGCGGACGTGTCGGCGACGCTGTCGCGTCGCGGCTCTCCCTCTTTTTTTTTTTTTTTAAATAAAAGTAAAAATGTGCAAATGCAGATGCAAACTAAATGTGCTAATAAAGAGAAGAGTTATTGGAAAAAGAAAACTAAGAATAAAGAAAGGAACGATCATACCAGGGTGGGTTTTCTCCCACCTAGCACTTTGCTTTAACGTCCGTAAGTTGGACGCTCTACTAGCTCAGTCTTCTGTTGTGAATGGATCCTCCAAGAGGAGGATATCTAACTCCTTGTTTTTTGTCACCTTCTCACCATGATATAGCTTCAAACGATGTCCATTAACTTTGATGAGTTCAGAGCTTGAAGGATGACTTAGGTGAAAAACTCCGCACATCTCAGCCTTCTTTACTCTGTATGGACCTTCCCATCTTGATCTCAACTTTCCTGGCATGAGCCTCAGTCTAGATTTGTAAAGGAGGACTAAGTCCTCAGGTTGGAACTCTTTCCTCTTGATGTGCTGATCATGTACAGCCTTCATCTTTTCCTTGTACAGCCTTGAGTTCTCATAAGCTTCTAGGCGAAGGCTTTCCAATTCTTGCAGCTGCAACTTCCTTTCAGCTTCGGCTTTCTCAAATCCCATGTTGCACTCTTTTACTGCCCAAAAGGCTTTGTGCTTTATTTCAACTGGGAGATGACAGGCTTTTTCATAAACTAAGCGAAAGGGGCTCATCCCAATGGGTGTCTTATATGCTGTTCTGTATGCCCAAAGTGCATCTTGTAGCTTGGTGCTCCAGTCTCTTCTATGAGATTTGACTATCTTCTGCAATATACGCTTTATCTCTCTGTTTGACACCTCGGCTTGCCCATTAGTCTGAGGATGGTAGGCTGTTGCTACTTTATGAATTATTCCATGCTTCTTCAGTAATCCTGTTAGTCTCCTATTACAAAAATGGGTGCCTTGATCACTCACGATTGCTCGCGGTGATCCAAAGCGACAAATAATGTGGTTTCTAACAAAGGAAACAACAGTGTTAGCATCATCAGTGCGAGTAGGAATTGCTTCCACCCATTTAGAAACGTAATCTACAGCTAACAATATATAAAAATAACCATTAGAATTTGGAAATGGACCCATGAAGTCAATGCCCCAAACATAAAAAATTTCACAGAAAAGCATAATTTGTTGAGGCATCTCATCCCTCCTGGATATATTACTAAATTTTTGGCATGGGAAACAGGATTTACAAAATTTAGTAGCGTCTTTAAAAAGAGTAGGCCACCAGAATCCACAGTCCAAGATTTTTCTAGCTGTCCGTTGAGGGCCAAAATGTCCTCCACTCTCAGATGAGTGATAGGCCTCTAAGATGGACTGGAATTCTGATTGAGGCACACACCTTCTAATTACCTGGTCAGCGCCACATCTCTATAAATATGGGTCATCCCATATATAATATTTGGACTCGCTTTTCAGCTTGTCTCTTTGATTCTTAGTAAAGTTTGGAGGAAAGGTGCGGCTAACTAGATAATTAGCTACAGGTGCATACCAAGGAACTACCTCAGATACTACTTGCAGGTTATCAAAAGGGAAATTATCAGCTATAGGAGTGGAGTCATCCTTAATGTGCTCAAGGCGACTCAAGTGGTCTGCCACTAGATTTTAGTTTCCACTCCTATCCTTTATTTCTAAATCAAATTCTTGTAGTAGCAGTATCCAACGCATAAGCCTTGGTTTGGATTCCTTTTTAGCTAATAAATACTTTAGAGCTGCGTGGTCTGAATATACTACTACTTTAGTACCAAGTAAATAGGCTCGAAATTTATCCAGAGCAAAAACAATAGCAAGAAGCTCTTTCTCAGTAGTAGTGTAATTAGACTGAGCAGTGTTTAAAGTTTTAGACGCATAAGCAATTACAAAGGGGTCCTTACCTTCACGCTGAGCCAACGCTGCTCCTACTGCATGGTTGGAGGCATCGCACATGATTTCGAATGGCTGGCTCCAGTCAGGTCCTTTCACAATTGGAGCTTGAGTCAGGGCAGTCTTCAGTTTATGAAACACTTGTTTGCAATCCTCACTGAACTCGAACTCAATATCTTTCTGCAGTAATCTGGATAAGGGAAGTGCTACCTTACTAAAGTCCTTAATGAACCTCCGGTAAAAACCTGCATGGCCAAGGAACGAACGGACTTCCCTCACAGAGGAGGGGTAAGGTAAACTAGAAATAACATCCGCTTTTGCTGGATCTACAGAAATGCCAGTATTAGATACAACATGTCCTAGTATAATCCCTTGTTTAACCATAAAGTGACACTTTTCAAAATTCAATACAAGAAAAGTAGCTGGTGCATTGCACAAGCCAAAGGGCATTCTCTTATAAGCATAAGTCCCAAAAGGACAGGTGAAAGTAGTATTTTCCTGATCTTCAAGAGCTATATGAATCTGGAAATAACCTGTATAACCATCTAAAAAGCAATAATACGATTTACCTGACAGGCGATCCAGCATTTGATCAATGAATGGAAGAGGATAATGATCCTTACGAGTGGCCTGGTTTAGGCGCCTATAATCAATGCAGACCCTCCAGGCGTTCTGTACTCTGGTTGCAATGAGCTCTCCATGCTCATTCTTCACTGTAGTGACTCCCGACTTCTTGGGTACCACTTGTACTGGGCTTACCCATTCACTATCTGAGATGGGGTAGATGATATCTGCCTCTAGTAGTCTAGTCACTTCCTTTTTGACAACCTCCAAGATAGTGGGATTCAGTCTTCTCTGGGGTTGACGAACAGGCCTAACTCCCTTTTCTAAAAATATTCTGTGCTCACAAACTTGAGGGTTGATGCCTACTATGTCTGCCAGACTCCACCCAATTGCCTTCTTGTGCCTCCTCAGCACACTAAGTAACTGCTCTTCTTGTTGAGAAGTGAGTTCCCGTGCAATGATAACTGAAAACTTCTACTTGTCCTCAAGGTAAGCATATTTGAGGTGTGGAGGGAGGGGTTTTAATTCTAGCTTCTGCTCATGGTCAGGCTCTGGATTGTCTGGAGTTGGTGACAATGGTAAAGTACTTTCATTGTCCTCAGAAAGTGTCCCCACACTCGGACTTTGTCTTATGTACTTCTCTGCTAACTCCTCCTGGTGAATTTTAGCTACGGTTTCATCTATGATGTCACACTGGAGGATAGAATGATCTTCTGGAGGGCGCTTCATGACTCCATTCAGATTGAAGCTTATTACTCGGCCGTCTATTTCAAAAGAGTATGTTCCTGAAAAAGCATCCAATTTGAACTTCGAGGTCTTCAGGAAAGGTCTTCCGAGTAGGATTGATGATGGCTTCTCTGAGTCATTTTGGGGCATCTCCAGGATATAAAAATCAATGGGAAAGGTGAGCCCTTTAATGCCCACTAATACATCTTCAGCAACTCCAGCCACTGTAATAATGCTTTTATCTGCTAACACAAAACGAGCTGCTAACTTTTTTAAGGGAGGGAGCCTCAAAATATCATATATAGACAAATGCATTATACTCACACATGCTCCTAAATCACACATGCAGTCAGAAAATACCACACCACCAATAGTGCAATTAACCATACATGGACCTGGATCACTACACTTTTCAGGTATACCTCCCATTAAAGCAGATATAGAACTACCTAAAGGAATAGTCTCTAATTCATTAATTTTGTCTTTATGTATACATACATCTTTTAGAAACTTTGCGTATTTAGGTACTTGTTGAATAACATCAAAAAGGGGAACAATTACCTCAACCTTTTTGAATATTTCTACCATTTTAGGATCAGGTTCCAACTGCTTCTTGGGCTTCCTTGCAAGTAGTGGAAATGGAATAGGAATGGCATTTTCTACATTGTCTGTGCCCTTTGGTGCTTCTTCCTGTGATTGAGCTTTTTCTTCTTCAGCCGTGTCCTGTATTTCCTCTTCCTCCTCAATATCTTCTATTTCCACTACCTCTTCAGCTGAGGTGTGTTCTGGTGGGCTTGGCTCCTCCTGATTCCTCTCTTGCAATGTGGTTCCGGACCTTAGGGTAATGGCATTGATGCCACCCTTTGGATTGGGTAATGGTTGAGAGGAAATTCCACTGGAGCTTGCCTGTTGAGTGTTTGAAGTATTGGGTGGTACCAGCTGAGAGATGAGAGCTTGTATAGAGGACGCTGGGCCATTAAGTGAACTTTTCATGTTCCTTTGTCCTTGTGCAATGGATTGAAGAGTATCGTCACTCGGAGAAGAATTAGATTGAATGATCTGTGAAACTTGTTATTGGTTGTGTTGTGGTCCTTGGGACTGCCTTAGGTGAGGTGCTCTGTAAGGCTGGTTCTGGTTCTGCTGCCTGTTGTTGTTATTATTCCACCTCTGATATCCTTGATTATCTCTGCCTCCTCTGTTATTGTTGTCCCTCCAATTCTGGTTAGAATTGTCCCTCCAATTCTAGTTAGAGTTGTCCTGCCATCCATGGTTGTAACTGCCACCTTGATTGTACCCTTGGTTGGGGCGGTCATAGAAGTTATGAGTGGCTGCCTGATGAGCGGAAAATTTATACGCTTTTTGGCATTGCTTTTAGTATGTTTTTAGTAGGATCTAGTTACTTTTAGGGATGTTTTCATTAGTTTTTATGTTAAATTCACATTTCTAGACTTTACTATGAGTTTGTGTGTTTTTCTGTGATTTCAGGTATTTTCTGGCTGAAATTGAGGGACTTGAGCAAAAATCTGATTCAGAGGTTGAAGAAGGACTGCTGATGCTGTTGGATTCTAACCTCCCTGCACTCAAAGTGGATTTTCTGGAGCTACAGAACTCGAAATGGCGCGCTTCCATTGCGTTGGAAAGTAGACATCCAGGGCTTTCCAGTAATGTATAATAGTCCATACTTTGGCCAAGAATAGACGACGTAAACTGGCGTTTAACGCCAGCTTTCTACCCAAATCTGGCGTCCAGCGCCAGAAAAGGAGCCAAAACCAGAGTTGAACGCCCAAACTGGCACTAAAACTGGCGTTCAACCCCAAGGAGGACCTCTACACGTGCAACACTTAAGCTCAGCCCAAACACACACCAAGTGGGCCCCGGAAGTGGATTTATACATCAATTACTTACTCATGTAAACCTTAGTAGCTAGTTTATTATAAATAGGACCTTTTACTATTGTATTAGGTATCTTTGGTCTCAGTTTTAATCCATTGTTCATCTTAGGAGACTACTGATCACGTTTAGGGGGCTGGCCATCTCGGCCATGCCTGGACCTTCACTTATGTATTTTCATACGGTAGAGTTTCTACACTCCATAGATTAAGGTGTGGAGCTCTGCTGTTCCTCAAAGATTAATGCAAAGTACTACTGTTACGATTACGCGTACCAAGTTGCTCACGTGCCAGGAATATTTTGAGCCTGGACATCACAATTTCGTGCACCACTGCCACAGTGTTGTCTTCCTGCTGGAGCTGCGGATATTCATCAGTATAATGGCTGTAATCGGCACAGATCCTACACACTCTCTGTGGGACTAACTGTTGGCTTTGCTGTGCTTGTTGTTGACTCAACTACATCTGTTTCAGTAAGTTGGTCATTTCACATATACTCTGAGCCAGAGCAGTAGTTTCTTTGCTAGAAGATACCTCTGCAATAGCCTTTGAGCGGCTTTGTTTCTGCCTGTGATTCCTTGTAGACTCAGCCAAGTCGCTGATCAATTGCCATGCCTCATCAGTGGTCTTGTACCTTTTCATAGACCCATTGCTAGCACTTTCCAATGTGGTCTTATCTTGGGGCCTCATGCCCTGTGTGATGTAGCTGAGCAACACTATCTTGTCAATCATATGGTGGGGGCATGCTTCCAGAAGGTTGTTGAAGCGCTCCCAGTATTCATAGAGAGTCTCAGATTCGTCCTGAACAATCATGGAAATGTCTTTCCTCAGTTTATCAGTAACTTCAGCTGGGAAGAATTTTTCCAAAAATTCTCTTCTAAGCGTATCCCAGTCAGAAACGGTTGCTGCGGGTTGAGTATAGTACCACTCTCTTGCTTTTCCCTCAAGAGAGAACGGAAAAGCTTTCAACAGAATAGAAGTTTCATCTGCACCATCGCGCCTGACAGTAGAACATAGGGGTGTTCGCGGTGCGGTTTGGTTCGGTTTTAAGAGAAATGTCATCCGATCCGATCGTTTAATTAAACTGCGGTTCGGTTTAGTTTGGTTTTTTTGTCGAGGCCATCCGAACCAAACCAAACAAATTGGTTTGGTTTGGTTCGGCTTATTCGGTTTTTTCAATCAATTCAAAAAAAATATCAATACTATTACAAATTACCAAAGTTGCAAGAACAAATTAGAAAGAACATAACCAAACTAATTCATTGAATGGCATTACTGTAACAACACAAATACACAATCCACATCATTGACGAAACTTAACTTTCTTTTCAAGTTAATCATTCTCTAAGTACATAAAGATGTGGTACACAAGTATCCATATTTGCTCAACACACTTTCTATTTTTGAATTATTGCACATCACCACAAACAGTAAAATGTTTGCCATCGGGAACATTTATATCAACAAGAGAAGGCAAAGCTTTCAACATTTCTCTGGTTTGCAATACAATCTGGAATGCATAACTAATACAAGAACCAAGGCAAAACAAGCAAAGTTAGTAAGTGATAACACTTAAAGAAATTCAAAGTTATTAATGAACTCCTATGCTTAAGTACCATTTGTGTAAGCACTTTTGATTCTTGAAATCATCCATCATTTTCTTCACAAAATCCAAAGTAACAACATCCCCCTCTATTCTTGCTCCTGAATATTGTGGCTCCACATCTAGCATAAAAACAAACTCCAAGTTCTCTTCTCATATCCTGCCAAAGACCAATACCAGATAATGAACAACAAATACTAGAAATCAACAACAATGAACAAATAATTAAAAAAACAGATGCAGAAACACAACAAAATAAAATTACCAGCATTCAGCAACAATGAACAATGAACAACAATCAACAACAATGAACAAATAATGAACAACAATCAACAACAATGAACAAATAGATTGAGCAGAAATTGAATACAAATAAATCACAAAATCAACTCAAAACAAGCAAAAAAAAATTAAACCCAGTAGCTCAAAATCACAGAATCAGAATTATTAATAAATTAAATCATAAAATCAACTCAAAACAAACAACTAAAATTAACAAAATCAGTAAACAAGCACAGTAACTCATTAGTATTATTAACAAAATTGCAAAACAAGCAAAATAAGTGCAGAAAATCAAAAATCAATTCAGAATCACATAATCACAGAATCAGAGAATCACAGAATTTGAACTAAGCAAAACAAGCAAATTTGAACCCAGCAACTCAGAAGTACAGAATCAGAGTTATTAAGAAGAAAATAACAAAATCCTAAACAAATCCAGCAACTCAGAATCACAGAAACTATAATTAACAAAATCAAACCTTAACTATTTCATAATTATAAACCTAATATGTCTAATTAGCTTCAGATACATAGAAGGAGAGAAAATCAAACCTGAAGTCAAGTGGATGGGAAGGAGGAAGAGCACTGGAAGAGGGCCAACCGGTGCCTGCTGTGTTGTGGGTGGGAGATTGAGCAGTGCTGTGTTGTGGGTGCCTGGGTGGCCAGAAACACTGCTACGCCTGGGTCAGTGGGTGCTCTGCCGGGTCAGTGGGTGCTCTGCTAGACTGCTACGCCTGGGTGCGAGGGTGGTGCTGGTGCTGGGTCTTCGTGGTGCTCTGTCCGCGAAGAGGTTCGACGGCGTTGGGAGGAAGGGTCTCTTGCGGCGCTGGAAGGTGCTGCAACGTGAGTTCGCTGCCGGCCTCGAGACTCAAGAATGGGGTTTCACTTTCGAGGGGGAACGGTGCAGACTGTGAGGGCCTGAGGGGAGAACGCAATGAGGAGATCGGCAGGTTTCACTTCCGATTGGGGTAAAGGGGAACGGTCACTCTGAATGGGGTTAGGTCACGCTGGGAGACTGGGAGTGGGAGGCGTGGGGTTAGGTCACGCAGCTGAATGGGGAATTGGGGGTGGGGGGTGGGGGTGTGGTTATTTTAGGGTTTTTAACTTCACCGGTTTGGTTGAGGTTTTCATGGTTAGAACCGAAAACCGAACCGAACCGCAAAAAAAAACTGCCAAACATGTTTTTTTTTGGTTTTTTTTTATTTTTGATTTGTTCGGTTTTCGATTTTTTCGATTCGATTGGTCGGTTTAGTTCGGTCCGGATCGGTTTTGAACACCCTTAGTAGAATAGGCTGCTTGAAAATCCCTCAGGTGCTTGATAGGCTCTTGAGCAGGTAAGCCATGAAACTTAGGCATCAAGTTGAGCAGTGCAGTCTTTATTTCAAAGTCTATAGCCACTGCTGGATGATGCGCTTGAAACGGTTGCATTGTAAAATCAGGGGCTCCAGCCTCCTGGATAGTAATTCTCCTAGGTGCTGCCATGTCACCTACACGTAAATCAACCGAATCAGCAGAAAGGAAGCTTGTTTCTTCCTCAAGTGACGTTTCAGATTTGCCCTCAGAGAGGACTAACTGACGCCGAGCTTACCTTAGTCGTGAGATAGTTCTTTCAATCTCAGGATCAAATACTGGCAAGCTTGGATCAGGAAGATAACGCGTCATTTAACGAAAGAAACATGTAGCTCATAGTAGCAAAAATAAAATAAAATACAAATAAATAAATTCCAATCAATAACTTAGCACTCTATTGCAACTCCCCGGCAACGGCGCCAAAAATTGATGTGGCAGAAATTGACGAGTTAAGAAATTGTTATAAGAGATACGTTGCAAGTACAGTTCTTAACCAACCGAAAATCCGTTTATCAATTTAAAAAGAGTTGTCACAAAATTAAAATTAAAATACTGGGAGTATGAATCCCAGGTCGTCTCCCAACGAGTTGCAGAAAGGTGTGCTATTTTATTAATCAGATGTTTTCTAAAATGAGTTGAGTTGGTAAACAAGAAATTAAATTAGAGAATTTATGTAATTTAAATAAAGACCTTGACTGGGAGTAGATTAGTTGGAAGCCCTATTCTTGTTGGAGTACTCTCAAGATTATTTGGTAATTGAAGGTTGTTCTGCTTAGTTATCCTTTACTAGGTAGAAGAAAGTCAAGCAAGTTGGAAAGCTATTTCTGGTCATAGGTCCTAATCCTTTCCCTTGGAAAGGACTAGTGTCAATGACTAGAGGGCGATCCAACAATAAACCTAATTACAATTTTTCTTTTAAGTAATCCAACTCAAGGTTTCCTTTCAATCATCTCCCAATCAAGTTATGGAACTACTCGCTCATTATGAATGTAAGTTTCACAAAATAAGGAAGAGAAATACTGAAAGACATAATAAATAACAATCAAAAGGATCAATTAAAAATAAAAGTAATTCTTGTATAAATAAATTCTAGAAATAATCCAAGAGTAACTCTGAGTAAATAAAGAACATGAAAGAGTAAGTGACAAGTAAGGAAACAAACTAGAATGACGAAGTCTTGACGGAGGTAATAACTCTTCTCAATGTTCCAATCCAAAAGCAATAAAGTCAAAATCCTAAGAACTATGAATATGTAGAAAGAAAACCTAGAGGAGAGGTAAAATCATATCTAAAAACTAAAACTATGCGGAATGAATGTTCTCTTTGGTCTTTGCATGTTTCCTGGCTCTAATATGCTTTTCTGGGCCGAAAACTGGGTCAAAACAGGGCCCAAAATTGCCCCCAGCAAATTCTGCAGATTCTGCAGATCGCGCATGTCACGCGATCGCGTCATCCAGGCATTCGCGTCATCCAGCGTTTTGCCTTGCCACGTGTGCGCGTCGTCCACGCCTTCGCGTCACTGGTGCAGTTTCCAATCCGCGCGGTCACGTGGGCCATGCGTCTGCGTCACTGCAATTTCCTCTATATCGCGGCCGCGTGAGCCATGCGCCCGCGTCACTTCTCGCCGGTCATCTCCTTAATTCCTTGTGTTTCTTCCATTTTTGCAAGCTTCCTTTCCAATCTCCAAGTCATTCATGCCCTATAAAGCCTGAAACACTTAACACACAGATCACGGCATCGAATGGAATAAAGGAGAATTAAAATACAAAATTAAAAGTCTCTAGGAAGCAAGTTTTCAACCATGAAGTATTTTTAGGAAGGAATTATAAATGCATGCTCATTTAATGAATAAGTGGGTAAAGATTTGATAAAACCACACAATTAAACACAATATAAACCATAAAATAGTGGTTTATCAGGTGCCTAACTTGAGAAACTTCAAGTTAGGCACCAACCCACCCGAGAGTGATGCCTCCTGGTACGCAGCATATGGCACCTGACTTGAGATTTTCAAGTTAGGCATCACCCAAATCTGAATCAATATCCTCCCGGGTGTCCGAAACTCTGTATTCAGGAACCTATTTCTGTTTCAATGACTCTACATGATCCAAACACATGTAAAGCAAAGGAAAAACAGTAAAAACTCAACTAAAACTAAATAAATAACAAAATCAAACCAACAGAAATCAAACTAAAGGATGCGAAAACATTAGGTTGCCTCCCGACAAGCGCTTCTTTACCGTCACTATCTTGACGATCAGCTCCTCTAAGGAGAAGGATCCTAGGGGCTCAGCTCTTCACCCCTCAATGTGAACTTCTTTCCTGTGCTCCCATTGATCAACTCTATATGCTCAAGAGACAGGATCCTATTCACTGTATGAGGCAGGATTGGACATGCAGTGAATACCACGTTCATTCCTGGGGAGAAGTCTTCAGTGGGGATCTTTTTGTTTCTCCATCCCCTGGGTACTTTCTTCTTTTTGGGAACCTCCTCCTTGGTGGATGATGCATTCCCGACACCAAACTTAGGTTTGATGTCAGGAGGAATTTTATTGATTGTCACCAAAGGAGGTTTGAGCTGCAGATTCTGCTGTGCATCATCAGGGAGTTCTTGAAGGTTTGGATCAATAAGCTCAGTCTGCATGCATCTCTCTTCTTCACCTGCTGAATGTATATCTTTGAAGACATGAAAGACTAGTTGCTCATTATGCACTCTAAGCACTAATTCACCTTCTTTCACATCAATTAGAGCTCTTCCAATGGCTAGGAATGGTCTTCCTAGGATGATAGAGGCATTCTCGTCCTCCCCCATGTCAAGAATCACAAAATCTGCTGGGAGGAAGAACTTACCCACTTTGACCAAGACATTCTCCACTAATCCATATGCAGGCTTTAGAGATTTATCTGCCATATGTAATGCTATCCTTGTGTGTTGTACCTCTTGGATTTGCAACTTCTTCATCATAGACAAAGGCATTAAATTGATGCTTGCTCCTAGATCACATAACGCTTTCTCAAAGGTTGTGCTCCTAATGGTGCATGGAATTTGAAAGCTCCCTGGATCTGACATCTGACATCTTCCTTAGCAAGTTATTCTGAATTATGGTACTGCATTCCTTAGTCAGGACCACTATCTCATCTTCTTTTAAAGGATTTTTCTTTGACAATAGCTCCTTCATGAACTTGACATAGAGAGGCATTTGCTCCAAAACCTCAGCAAAAGGAATATTGATTTGCAACTTTCTGAAGACTTCCAAGAACTTTGAAAACTGCTTGTCCTTGGTCTCCTTTTGAAGTCTCTGAGGATATGGCTTTTTAGGCTTGTACTCAGACGCCTTAGGCAATGTAGGATGAGTGTTAAGAGAGACTGGGAATGGATTATCTGCACGCCTAGGAGGGGTGTGTTCCACCTCCTCTTTCTTCCCCTCTGGAGCTTCTTTTTCAACTGGCTCCTCATTAACTTGTGCTTCCGTACTTGCCACTTGTCCACTTATCATGGTAATAGCCTTACATTCCTCTCTTGGATTCTCTTGGATTTGAAATTGTGTTACCAGGAAGGCTATTAGTGGTCCTCTGATCAGTTTTATTAACTTTTGTGGCTAATTGACTCACCTGAACCCGCAAGCTCTTGATTGATGCTTTGGTTTCCTGTATAAAGCTTGCCAATATTGCTTCCAAATCAATGTTCTTCTGGAACTGAGAAGTTGCTTGTTGAGATGACTGAAACTGGTGGTTATTAAAATTATACTGTTGAAAACCACCCTGAGAATCATTATTAAAATTCTGTAGTCTCTGAGGTTGCTCTCTCCATCCAAAATTTGGATGATTTCTCCATCCCTGATTAAATGTCTTGGAATACGGATCATTATTTGGATTTCTAGGAGCATTCCCTATGTAGTTGACCTGTTTAGAAGGAAATTGAGCATAATTATAATTCTCACCTTGCATAAAGCTACCAGTCATGTCATAAGGAGCCTCTTGAGGTGCAATCTGAGTATTAACAGCTGAAACCTACATCCCACTCAATTGTTGAGTAATCAGATTCATCTGCTGAGTCAAACTTTTATTCTGAGCAAGAAGAGCATCAAAAACCTCTACTTCCAAAATGCCTTTCTTTTGAGGGGTCCTAGAGTTCATAGGATTCCTGTTAGATGAGTAGAGATATTGGTTGTTAGCAACCAACTCAATAAGCTCAGTAGTCTCCTCTGGTGTCTTCTTCATGTGCAATGAACCACCTGCAAAATTATCTAAACACATTTTGGACATTTTACATAAGCCCTCATAAAAGATATCCAACTGAGTCCAATTAGAAAAAATGTCTGGAGGGCATTGCCTAGTCAGTAGCTTGAATCTCTCCTAGGCTTCATAAAGGGTCTCACCATCTTTCTGTCTGAAATTCTGAACCTCCACGCTCAGCTTAGTCAGCTTTTGTGGTGGGAAAAATTTAGTCAAAAATCTAGTGACCACCTTGTCCGAAGTGTCCAGGCTCTCCTTGGGTTGAGAATATAACCACAGCTTTGCTCTATCCCTCACAACAAATGGGAAGAGCATGAGTTTGTATACCTCAGGATTCACTCCGTTAGTTTTCACAATATCACAAATCTGCAGAAAATTAGAAATAAACTGATTTGGGTCTTCATGAGGAAGTCCATGATACTGGCAATTTTGTTACACAAGAGTGACTAGCTGTGGCTTAAGCTCAAAATTGTTTGCAGCTATAGGAGGCACCACAATGCTTTTTCCATAAAGATCTGCATTGGGAGCAGTGTATGAGCCAAGCACTCTTCTAGGTTGCTCATTCTCAATTGGATTTGCCATATTGGCATTAGCAGCATGATTATGATCCATAGTGGACTCTACAGCCTTATAAAGTCTTGCTTGTTGCAAACGCTGCCTCAAAGTCCTTTCAGGTTCAGAATCAAAGTCTAAAAGAGGTTCCTTGTCTCTGTTCCTGCTCATAAACAGACAGAAGACAAGAAAAGATGGGACTCTCTATGTCAGAGTGTAGAGAATTCCCAGTGAGGTAGCCTGTGTAAAATAATGAAATAAAAACACTTACTACTTAATGCTAAAAATTTTCAAAAATAATGATAAAAAAGAAAGCTAAAAATTTTTAAATTTTCAAAGAAAATTAACCAGAAAAATTAAAATAAAATTAACTAGGTAACACCAAACTTAATTTCAGAAATTAAGGAAAAATACTAGTACTAACCCCTTTTCAATTAAATGGTAAATATTCCCTATACCCAAAATTCTGAGTTTCATGTTACTCACTTCCAGAGACACGTCAGATCTGGGACATCCCAAATCATTATTTGCGTCCAATAGGATTTGAACCTATACCAAAGGTTTAGAAGACCTCTGTCCCTTCAAAATTATAAGACAAAATAAAAAAAATTATTACTAAAATGCCTAATCTAAGCAATCAAACAACCAACAGTTGTTAATCACAGTAAACTCCGGCAACGGTGCTAAAAACTTAGTGTGGAATTTATAACCCACAAACTAACCAGAAAGTGCACCGGGTCGTACCAAGTAGTACCTCAAGTGAATGAGGATCAATCCCACGAGGATTGATGGACTAAGCAATAATGGTTAAGTGATTTACTTAGTTAGACAAATAGAAAAGAGCGTTTAGAGGTCAATTGTATCAAACAGTAATTCAGAGAATCAGAAAACAAGCAGTAAATTGAGGTGAAATATATATAGAGAAAATAGTTAAAGTTTCAGAGGTATCTATCTTTCGGATTGACTTTTCTTACTAACTATTTTATTCATGCAAGATTCCATTCATGGCAAACTATATGTGACTATACCCTAATTCCTTAGACCTTTTTAGTCTCCTCTAATCTTCATCAACTGCCAATTCCTTGGTCACTTAATTCCAATTAGAGGGTGAAGTTCAATTCTAGTTTATATGCCACAGAAACCCTAATTACCCAAATATAAGAGGATTATATGTCACGTATCTCGTTAAGTCCAGATAATTAGAAATTTAGGAGAAATTGTTTTCAAGCTGTTTTTCAAGTAAAGAGCTTTTCCAAGTTATACAAGAACTCAATTAGAATAAGGGTCATATTTTCGTTCTTCCCAAATTCATAAGATAAAGAACAAAAATAATTCTTAAAATAGAAATCAGTACATGAATTAAAATAGAAAAATAATAGTATCAATTCATACAATAGACAGAGCTCCTAACCTTAACAGTAGAGGTTTAGTTGCTCATGGTTTAGAGAGAAAACTAAGATTCTGTAAAACTGTAAAATGCGAAATGAGATAGAAGAAAAGAGATGAGCCGGAGCCCGAAGGGCTGATTCTTTTTCCTTTTATATCTAATCCTAATTAATGTAAATTATAATTTCTAAAACTAAATAATATCTTTTCCTATTTTAAAATAAAAATTAAAGTTTAATCAGAATAAATGAAAGATCTCGCGTGGCTTGTGTATAGTGTAACAGCCCAAACCGCCCGCTAGCACGATATTGTCCGCTTTGGCACACAAGGCCTCACGGTTTTGCCTTTGACAATAGGGATGATAGCCAAAGCCCCCCACACTTACTCGTCAAAACACGTCATGCTAGGGAGAGGTTTCCACACCCTCATAAGGCATGCTTCGTTTCCCTCCCCAACCGATGTGGGACCTTACACATAGGCGTGGGGACCACTTCAAAACCTGAACTTGGCGCCTAACTTGAGGAGAGGCTGCGCCTTACTTGAAGTGGGCAGCAAGGAATGGCATGGAATGCTTGAGTGCTGCGCCTAACTTGAGGGGAGGCTGCGCCTTACTTGAAGCCATCAAGACCAATGTTGCGTGTTGTTGTTGTGCCTTGCACCTAACTTGAGAAATCTCAATTTAGGTGCAGCCTTGGCAGAGCTCCTTTGATGCATGTCTCTTGTCCTGGCGCCTAACTTGAGATTTCTCAAGTTAGGCACCACCTTGGCTGCCTTGGAGTTATGCATACTGTTGATTTTGGCACCTAACTTGAGAAACCTCAAGTTAGGCGCCACCCTTGCTGACTTGGTGGAGAAGAAGTATAAACTATTATACATCGTTAGAAAGCTCTAGAAGTTAGCTTTCCAACGCCACTAGAATTACGTCCATTGGACCACTGTAGCTCGAGGTATTCAGGTTTGACTGCAGAGAGGTCAGGGTTGACAGCATCATTCACCTTCTTCTCTTTTTCTGCAGAAACTCCATCAAATCCAGCCGAATGCTACCTAAAATAAACAAAATTACAAACGACTCAAAGTAGCATCCATAGTGGCTAAAATATAATTAATTCTTGATTAAACTCAACAAATTGAATGCAAATTTACTAGGAAAAGATAGGAAAGATGCTCACGCATCAACGGCTAATCCACGACTTCATTGGGGACTTCTCAAGACACCAGTTCAGCCGAGGTATAGGGAGATTAGGGTCTTTGTGGTAAAGGCTAAAACCAAAGGCGCAAAATTCTCTGATCTGGAAGATTCGACCTTGTCTGTGGCGTTTTGAGTAGGATCATCAAGGAAAATAGACTGCAGGAGCTTCACCCTCAATCAGACTGGATCCACACTAACCCTGGGGTTCAGATCTGGAGGAGCATTGGCGACCTCTCAAGAAAGGCATTGATCACATACAGCCTGTCATAGAAAAAATCATTCACAGTTGGAGGAGACAGTAAAACCGAATTGATCCAGAAGAATAAAGCATCTTCGAAGCCTTAACCATCTTCTTATAATTGCTTTCACCATTAATTGAATAACGTTTTCTTTATTTTAATTTTATGCACTTTAAACAACCAACCAACTTTTCTATCCGCCTGACTAAGATCTACAAGATAACCAAAGCTTACTTCAAGTCACAATCCACGTGGGATCGTCCCTGACTCACTCAGGTCTTACTTGGACGACCCAGTGCACTTGCTGGTTCAGTTGTGCGAAGTTTAATTCCGTGCCCCAAGTTTTTGGCGCCGTTGCCGGGGATTGTTCGAGTTTGGACAACTAAAGGATTGTCTTGTTGCTTAGATTAGGTATTGTTTTTAATTTTGTTTGAGTCTTTTAATTTTCTTTGTCGAAAAAATAAAAAAAATTTAAAATTTTTCAAAAGAACCTCTGTTTTCTTTATTAATCTTTATCTTTTGTTTGAGTCTTTTGTTCTTGTTCTTGTTAAGTTTGAATTTCTTGAGTCTTTTTTCTAAAAAGTTTCAAAAATAGTGTCTTTTGTTTGAATCTTGTGTCAATATTTAAGTTTGGTGTCTTCTTGTGTCTTTTCTTTTAAAGTTTTCGAAATTGGTATCTTTAATTGATGATGTATGCATGCAAAAGAATGTAACTAAGGATGCAATGTAAGTGAAAAGAAAAGAAAAACTAAAATTAACCATGGTTGGGTTGTCTTCCAAAAAGCGCTTCTTTAATGTCACTAGCTTGACGTTGAGACTTTTAGGTCAGGAGTCGGATTGTTTCATGGCACCTTTCGCTAGAGCCATCCTCTATCACTGCCAATGCCTCTTTGGCTGTTCTTTTTTGTAATGAACCTCTAGCTAATGAATCAATAGTAGTTCTTGAGGTTTGAGAAATTCCATCATAAAAGAATTGGATCAGAAGCCATTCGTGTAGGTCATAATGTGGACATCCTCCGAGCAGTTTTTTATACCTCTCTCATGCTTCAAGGAATGATTCACTTTCTTTTTGGGAGAAGGAAGTGATGTCCTTCCTTAATCGGACCAAACTTTTGTTATCTGCTGCCATTCTCTCTTCCTCTTCTCCTTGCATGCAAAAACACACAAAAAATTAAATGTAACTTGCGAAATACAAGAATAAGGAAAGAAGGAAGAAAAAATCTGAACAAAATAACAAAAATACAAGAAAAGAAAGGAACAAAAAATAAAATAAGATCTAAGTTAGGATTTAACCAGACATATGTTATCAATCTCAATTAATCCCTGGCAACGGTGCAAAAAATCTTGATGAGCAAAAATTAAAGCTCACGGATACCGACAAGTGTACCAGATCATTTAAGTAATACCACGGTGAGTGGATATTATTCTCACAAGGATTAACGGATTGATGCAAGCAACGTCTAATTAAATATCTAATTAGATCGATCAAACCTTAGAATTAGAGCTAGATAAATGAAGATTGTGAGTTGAGTTTTAGGCTAATTCTGAAATTCATTTTCCCAAATATAAAATCAGAATCCAAGACAAATTAAAATATTTTCCAATAGTTTTAACCCTTATTGATGAAGAAAAAAACTCAATCTTAAAAAAGTAAAGAAGCATGAATTAAAATAAAGAAAACACTTACATTATTAAACCTTAAACCAAATAGAGCTCCTAATCTCCAACAGAGAGGTTTAGTGATGACTCATGATAAAGAAACTAATCCTAATTATGAGAGTGTGATCTTTCCGTCGATGATTCTCCTCTCTGTGAACAAGATTCACTTATTTATGTCTTAAGTTTTAAATTCAAAACTAACCCTAATCTTTATCTTTCAGAAAGATAAGATAGTTAGCTTCCTACTTTCAAATTCAAATCAAAACCATAATTCAAATCCAATCTAGAAACAAATACTAACAACCAAATCTTTATCTTTCTAGAAGGAATTAATGATAACCAATCTCTTAAATCGTCAATCTTCGGATGTGATTTAAGGCTTCTAATGATTTGATAATTGAATTTGGGCCTTGTTAAGTGGTGAAGAATTGAATCCTAGGAGTTGAGCTTGAGGCACGCCGGGCTTGCATCCTTGAATATAGGCGTAGGCCCAATTGCACCTTCCAGAGAGCTTGGATGCCGGGCTTGTGTTGAGAGAAGTCGGGCGTGGGTGTTAAGAAGGAAGGCATGCCGGGTGTGCATGATCACATGAAGGGGACGCCGGGCTTGCATGTGCAGCCGCCGGGCGTCCATGTTAGGCTGAGGAGGACTATCGGGCGTCCTTGTTTGAATACTTGGGTGTCTAGTTTGGACTCGGTTAAACCGTCCTTGAACTGTATGTGTGTTTTCTTGTCAAAAAGCTTTTAATCCTTGATTATTTTTGGCCAAAAACCTTGAAAACACAATAATACTAACACAACTCCAAATATTTTATTAGTTATGAGAATCCAGTAAAAAACATAAGAAATTTGCTTTAAAATCTAAGAAAACTTAAGAAAACAAATGAAAAAGAACCCTAAAAATAACTTAAGATGACATGTCATCAACTCTTTCTGTTGTGCATCCCCAAGAGGAACAATGATGAGCGGATATTTTATACATTTTTTGCCATCATTTTCATATAGTTTTTAGTATGTTTGTTTAAGTTTTATTAAGTTTTCATAGGTTTTAGTGAAAAATTCACATTTTTCGATTCTACTTTGAGTTTGTGTGTTTTTATGCAATTTCAGGTATTTTCTGGCTGAAATTGAGGAGTTGGAGCAAAAGTCTGATTCAGAGGCAGAGAAAGCACTGCAGATTCTGTCAGGATCTGACCTCCTTGCGCTCGAAAGAGCTTCTCTAGAGTTACAGAAGTCCAAATGGAGCGTTCTCAACGGCTATGTAAAGCTAACATCCAGGGCTTTCCAGAAATGGTTAATAGTTTATGCTTTGTGATGAGTGGATAATTTATACGCTTTTTGGCATTGTTTTTAGTATGTTTTTAGTAGGATCTAGTTACTTTTAGGGATGTTTTCATTAGTTTTTATCTTAAATTTACATTTCTGGACTTTACTATGAGTTTGTGTGTTTTTCTATGATTTCAGGTATTTTCTGGCTGAAATTGAGGGACTTGAGCAGAAATCAGATTCAGAGGTTGAAAAAGGACTGCTGATGCTGTTGGATTCTGACCTCCCTACACTCAAAGTGGATTTTCTGGAGCTAAAGAACTCAAAATGGCGCGCTTTCAATTGCGTTGAAAAGTAGACATCCAGGGCTTTCCAGAAATATATAATAGTCCATACTTTGGCCAAGAATTGATGACGTAAACTGGCGTTCAACGCCAGCCTTTTGCCCAAATCTGGCGTCCAGCGCCAGAAAAGGATCCAAAACCAGATTTGAACGCCCAAACTGGTACAAATACTGGCGTTCAACTCCACAAATGGCCTCTGCACGTGCAACACTTAGGCTCAGCCCAAACACACACCAAGTGGGCCCCGGAAGTGGCTTGCTTCATACCAACAATATCCGTGGGATTCGACCCTTACTCACGTAAGGTATTACTTGGACGACCCAGTGGACTTGCTGGTTAGTTGTATCGAAGTTGTGACAATTATATATTGAGATCAGAGCACCAAGTTGCTCACGTTGCCGGGGATTGTTTGAGCCTGGACATCACAATTTCGTGCACCAAGTTTTTGGCGCCGTTGCCGGGGATTGTTTGAGTTTGGACAACTGACGGTTCATCCTGTTGCTCAGATTAGGTAATTTTCTTTTTGTTTTCTTTTCAAAAATTTTTCAAAAATATTTCAAAAATTTTCTCATCTGTTTTTGAAAAAAAAAATAAATAAAAATGTTTTCAAAAAAAATTTTATTCAAAATTTTTAAGAATGGATTCTAGTGTTTCATGAAGCATGTGAAGCCTGGCTGGCTGTAAAGCCATGTCTAAATTCTTTTGGACTGAGGCTTCCAAACCATCAGAGGTGAGTTACATACTTGATAAATGATGAGCAGCAATTTGTTATCAAGATCAATATACTCTGATGTTAAAATGCTGAAGCTTGGCTGGCCATTGGCCATGTCTAGTGTTTTGGACTGGAGCTTTC
>NC_029794.2:110218816-110221049 GCF_000816755.2 Arachis ipaensis | reverse complement strand
AAAAACCATTTTTCAAAAATCACTAACTCTTTTTCAAAATAATTTTCGAAAATTATACCTCCCCCATCCTATTCTAATTATTCATTCATATCCTAACATCTCATCTCACATCTCTTCCATCCGTACAGTTGTGCTTCTTCCTTTACATCACATTCTTTGTCTCCCCCTCTTTTCTTCCACTCACAAAGGGATCCCTATACTGTGGTATAAAGGATCTCTATTATTATTATTATTTTTCTGTGCCTTCTTCTTTGTCATATAAGCAGGAGTAAGGATAAGAACATTCTTGTGGAAGCAGATCCAGAACCTAAAAGGACTCTGAAGAGAAAATTAAGAGAAGCTAAAATACAACAATCCAGAGATAACTTTTCAGAAATTTTCGAACAGGAAGAGAATATGGCAGCCGAAAATAATAATAATGTAAGGAAGATGCTTGGTGACTTTACTGCACCTAATTCCAATCTACATGGAAGAAGCATCTCCATTCCTGCCATTGGAGCAAACAACTTTGAGCTGAAACCTCAATTAGTTTCTCTGATGCAGCAGAACTGCAAGTTTCATGGACTTCCATCTGAAGATCCTTTTCAGTTCTTAACTGAATTCTTGCAGATATGTGATACTGTTAAGACTAATGGAGTAGATCCTGAAGTCTACAGGCTCATGCTTTTCCCTTTTGCTGTAAGAGACAGAGCTAGATTATGGTTGGATTCTCAACCTAAAGACAGAAGGGGGCGAAAAAAAAAAGAATAGAAAAAAAAATAGAAAGAAAAAGAAAAAGCAAGCAGAAAAAGCCAATAACCCTTAAAACCAAAAGGCAAGGGCAAATAAAAAGGATCCCAAGGCTTTGAGCATCAGTGGATAGGAGGGCCTAAAGGAATAAAATCCTGGTCTAAGCAGCTAAACCAAGCTGTCCCTAACCATGTGCTTGTGGCGTGTAGGTGTCAAGTGAAAACTTGAGACTGAGCAGTTAAAGTCAAGGTCCAAAGCAAAAGAAGAGTGTGCTTAAGAACCCTGGACACCTCTAATTGGGGACTTTAGCAAAGCTGAGTCACAATCTGAAAAGGTTCACCCAATTATGTGTCTGTGGCATTTATGTATCTGGTGGTAACACTAGAAAACAAAGTGCTCAGGGCCACGGCCAAGACTCATAAAGAAGCTGTATTCAAGAATCATCATACTGAACTAGGAGAATCAATAACACTATCTGAACTCTGAGTTCCTATAGATGCCAATCATTCTAACCTCAATAGATAAAGTGAGATGCCAAAACTATTCAAGAGGCAAAAAGCTATAAGTCCCGCTCATTTGATTGAAGCTATGTTTCATTGATAGTTTGGAATTTATAGTATATTCTCTTCTTTTTATCCTATTTTGATTTTCAGTTTCTTGGGGACAAGCAACAATTTAAGTTTGGTGTTGTGATGAGCGGATAATTTATACGCTTTTTGGCATTGTTTTTAGTATGTTTTTAGTAGGATCTAGTTACTTTTAGGGATGTTTTCATTAGTTTTTATGTTAAATTCACATTTCTGGACTTTACTATGATTTTGTGTGTTTTTCTGTGATTTCAGGTATTTTCTGGCTGAAATTGAGGGACTTGAGCAGAAATCAGATTCAGAGGTTGAAAAAGGACTGCTGATGCTGTTGGATTCTGACCTCCCTGCACTCAAAGTGGATTTTCTGGAGCTACAGAACTCAAAATGGCGCGCTTCCAATTGCGTTGAAAAGTAGACATCCAGGGCTTTCCAGAAATATATAATCGTCCATACTTTGGTCAAGAATTGATGACATAAACTGGCGTTCAACGCCAGCCTTTTGCCCAAATCTGGCGTCTAGCGCCAGAAAAGGATCCAAAACCAGAGTTGAACGCCCAAACTGGCACAAATACTGGCGTTCAACTCCACAAATGGTCTCTGCACGTGCAACACTTAGGCTCAGCCCAAACACACACCAAGTGGGCCCCGGAAGTGGATTTATTCATCAATTACTTACTCATGTAAACCCTAGTAGCTTAAATGGCACGCTTCCAATTGCGTTAGAAAGTAGACATCCAGGGCTTTCCAGAAATATATAATAGTCCATACTTTGGCCAAGAATAGACGACGTAAACTGGCATTCAACGCCAGCCTTTTGCCCAAATCTGGCGTCCAGCGCCAGAAAAGGATCCAAAACCAGAGTTGAACGCCCAAACTGGCACAGAAACTGGCGTTCAACTCCACAAATGGCCTCTGCA
>NC_029794.2:110218319-110218748 GCF_000816755.2 Arachis ipaensis | reverse complement strand
AGATCTGGGAAGGGATGACTATGATGAGCTTCAAACTCGCGAGTGTTGGGCGTGTGACAGACGCAAATGGATCAATGGATCCTATTCCAACATGATCGAGAACCGACAGATGATTAGCCGTGCGGTGACAGCGTGCGTAGAATATTTTCACTGAGAGGACGGGAAGTAGCCATTGACAACGGTGATGCCCAACATAAAGCTTTCCATGGAAGGGAGTATGAATTATTGGAAGAAGGCAATGGGAAAGCAGAGGTTCAGGAGGAACAAAGCATCTTCATACGCTTATCTGAAATTCTCACCAATGAATTACATAAGTATCTCTATCTTTATTTTATGTTTTATTCATCTTTTAATTATCAATCTTCCATAACCATTTGAATCTGCCTGACTGAGATTTACAAGATGACCATAGCTTGCTTCAAGCCGACA
>NC_029794.2:110200349-110217077 GCF_000816755.2 Arachis ipaensis | reverse complement strand
TACTTGGACGACCCAATGCACTTGCTGGTTAGTTGTGCGGAATTGTGACAAAGTGTGATTCACGTTTGAGAGCTCCAAGTTCTTTGGTGCCATTGTTGATGATCACAATTTTGTGCACCAAGTTTTTGGCGCCGTTGCCGGGGATTGTTCGAATTTGGACAACTGACGGTTCATCTTGTTGCTTAGATTAGGTACTTTTCTTTTTATTTTTCAGAATTTTTAAGAATGAATTCTAGAGCTTCAAGGTGATGTTCTTATCATCACAAAAGCTGATTAATTCTCATCAATTTAGCTGTTGAATGCAATGCCCTGCTGAAGCTTGACTAGCCATGTCTAATTCCTTTAGACTAAAGCTTTAGACTAACATTGCATGATTCCTGGAATTCTCATTAAGAATTTTAATACCTTTATTTTCTTTTCCACTTAATTTTCGAAAAATCCAAAAAAAAAAATTTATAAAATCATAAAAAACCAAAAATATTTTATGTTTCTTGTTTGAGTCTAGTATCAATTTTTAAGTTTGGTGTTAATTGCATGTCTTTATTCTTCTTGCATTTTTCGAATATATGCATTATGTTCTTCATTGATCTTCAAGTTGTTCTTGATGATTTCAGTGCTCTGATCTTTAATTTCTCTTATTTTGTATCTTTTGTTGTTTCTTACATGCATTTTCAAATCGCTATAGTCCTTAGTACACAAACTTCTAAGTTTGGTGTCTTGCATGCATTGTTTATTTGATCTTAGTTGCATTCTTTTTATTATTGTTTCTCATCATTTAAAAAAAAATTTAAAAAAAACTTTTAAATTGTGTCTTTTCAAGTCAATAACACAGAGAATTGAAGATTCAGAACATTCAGCAGAGGAATTACACAGAAAAAGCTGGCCGTTCAAAACGCCCAGTGAAGAAGGAAAACTGGCGTTTAAATGCCAGCCAGGGTACCTGGCTGGGTGTTTAATGCCCAAAAAGGTAGGATTTTGGGAGTTAAACGCCAGGATGACACTAGAGGGAAGATTTTGTTTTTAATTCAAATCTTTTTCAAATTTTCATAATTTTTCAAAATCAAATCTTTTTCAAATCATATCTTTTCAATCATATCTTTTCAAAATCAATTTCCTTTCAATTTTTTTTTATTTATCATTATTTTTCAAAAATCCTTGCTACAATTAATAATTTAATTCAAAATTTTCTAGTTGTTACTTGCCTATTAAGAAAGGATCAAAAGTTTTAATTCTAGAATCATATCTTATAATTTCTTGTTAGTCAAGTAATCAACTTTAATTTTAAAACTTTCTCTTTTTAATTTGATCTTCAATCATATCTTCTCAATCATATCTTTTCAATCACATCTCATTCAAAATTAATTTTCAATCATATCTTTTTAATTTCTAATTTCAAAATCTTTTTCAAAACCACTTAATTTCTTTCCCAATCTTAATTTTCGAAAATCTCAATCAAATTTTCAAATTTCTTTTTATTATCTCAAAAAAAATTTTTAATTTAGTTTTCAAAAATTCTTCCCCTCTTCTCACATCCTTCTATTTAAGGGACTAACACTCCTCCTCAAGGTGCAATTCGAACTCTATCCCTCTTGATAAGTTTGAATTCTCCTCTCTCTACCTCCTCCTTCTATTCTTCTTTTCCTCTAACACCTCAAGGAATCTCTATACTGTGACATAGAGGACTCCATACTTCTTATCTCTTTCATATGAGCAGGAGTAAGGACAAAAGCATTCTTGTTGAGGCTGATCCTGAACCTGAAAGGACCTTGAAGTGAAAGCTAAGAGAAGCTAAAGTACAACTCTCTGTAGAGGATCTAACAGAACTTTTCAAACAAGAAGAAGTCATGGCAGCTGAAAATAACAATGCCAACAATGCAAGGAAGATGCTTGGTGACTTTACTGCACATACTCCCGACTTCTATGGGAAAAGCATCTCAATCCCTGCCATTGGAGCAAACAACTTTGAGCTTAAGCCTCAATTAGTTTCTCTAATGCAAAAGAATTGCAAGTTTCATGGACTTCCATTGGAAGATCCTTATTAGTTCTTAGCTGAATTCTTGCAAATCTGTGACACTGTCAAGACCAATGGGGTTGATCCTGAGGTCTACAGACTTATGCTTTTTCCCTTTGCTGTAAGAGACAGAGCTAGAACATGGTTGGACTCACAACCTAAAGAAAGCCTGAAATCTTGGAAAAAGCTAGTTAATGCCTTCTTGGCAAAGTTCTTTCCACCTCAAAAATGGAGTAAGCTTAGAGTAGAAGTCCAAACCTTCAGACAGAAGGAAGGTGAATCCCTCTATGAAGCTTGGGAAAGATACAAGCAATTGATCAGAAGGTGCCCTTCTGACATGCTTTCAGAATGGAGCATCATAGGTATATTCTATGATGGTCTGTCTGAACTATCCAAGATGTCATTGGATAGCTCTACTGGAGGATCTCTTCATCTGAAGAAGACGCCTGCAGAAGCTCAGGAACTCATTGAAATGGTTGCAAATAACCAATTCATGTACACTTCTGAAAGGAATCCTGTGAATAATGGGACAAATCAGAAGAAAGGAGTTCTTGAAATTGATACTCTGAATGCCATATTGGCTCAGAATAAAATATTGACTCAGCAAGTCAATATGATTTCTCAAAGCCTGTCTGGAATGCAAGCTGCACCAGGTAGTACTAAGGAAGCTTCCCCTGAAGAAGAAGCTTATGATCCTGAGAACCCTGCAATGGAAGAGGTGAATTACATGGGAGAACCCTATGGAAATACCTATAATCCTTCATGGAGAAATCATCCAAACCTCTCATAGAAGGATCAACAGAGGCCTCAACAAGGCTTCAACAACAATAATGGTGGAAGAAATAGGTTTAGCAATGGCAAACCTTTTCCATCATCTTCTCAGCAACAGACAGAGAATTCTAAGCAAAGCCATTCTGAATTAGCAACCATAGTCTCTGATCTAATTAAAACCACTCAAAGTTTCATGATTGAAACAAGGTCCTCCATTAGAAATTTCAAGGCACAAGTGGGTCAGCTGAGTAAGAAAGTTACTGAACTCCCTTCTAGTACTCTCCCAAGCAATACAGAAGAGAATCCAAAGAGAGAGTGCAAGGCCATAAACACGTCTCACATGGCCGAACCTGGAGAGGAGGAAGAGGCAGTGATTTCCACTAAGGAAGACCTCAATGGACGTCCACTGACTGAAAAGAACTGAAGATTGATGGTTTAGAAGTTATAGTAAACTCTCGTTGCAAGTATAGTTACTAAACCAAGCAATCAACCTTTCTTACAAACGTTTTGGTTGTCACAAGTAACAAACCCCTAAATAAATTGATAACCAAAGTATTTAAACCTCGGGTCGTCTTCTCAAGGAACTGTAGGGAAGTATGTTCTTATTATATTGGTTATGAAGATTGTAAATTGGGGTTTTGAAGGTGGGAGCAAGTAATTTAAATTGCAATGAAAATAAATAAAAGACTATAAAGTAAATAAATGACCGTAAAACACACCTTTGGCAAGGTATGAGAAGTTGGAAGTCCTATCCTAGTTATCCTTATCAATGATGATAAAAATTGAATCTTAATTCCACTTAGTTAACCTTTGCTAGAGTAAGGGAAGGTCAAGTGACTAATTAGTTAGATCCTCAAATCCTAGTTAATCCCTAAGGAAAGATTGGGATTATTGAAGTTCAATTCAATTAGCAAAGATAACGATTATCAATCATGTTGAGTTTGATAACTCCAGAGTTACTGATTTCTTAACCAAGACCAAAAGGAGAAAAATAAATCTACTGGAATAAAAATGTCTTCAGATTGGAAATAACAATAACATAAATAAAAGAGAGCAATAATAAACTGAAATACCTCAAATAAGATTAATTCAAAAGAGTAATCTGTAACATAGAAGAATTCATAAATTAAATTGAAAAGATAAATAAAAAGGAATGTTGAACCTGATAGAAAGAGATAATCCTGAAAGCGAATAAAATCCTAAATCTAAATCCTAAAAGAGAGAGGAGAGCACCTCTCCCTCAAAACTACATCTAATTCATGAATTGTGTATTGTGAGCTTGTTTATGAATGGATGCATTCCCCCACTTTATAGCCTCTAATCTGTGTTTTTCGGGCCAAAAACTGGGTCAAAAACAGCCCAGAAATCGCCCCCAGCATATTCTGGTACGTTCAGGTCGCGGCAAAGTGATGCGGAGGCGTCATCCACGCATTCGCACGGATTGCAATTCGCAGATGCGACGTGGGCGCGTCATTCACGTGTTCGCATCACCTAACTTCGGGGAATCTATGGCAAATTATATATCAAATCGAAGCCCCGGACGTTAGCTTTCTAACGCAACTAAAACCGTGTCGTTTGGACCTCTGTAGCTAAAGTTATAGCCGTTTGAGTGGGAAGAGGTCAGGCTGGACAGCTTTAGCAGTTCCTTCAGTTTCCTGTATTCCTTCCACTTTTGCATGCTTCCTTTCCATCCTCTGAGCCTTTCCTACCCTGTAATCTCTGAAATCACTTAACACACATATCAACGTATCTAATGGTAATAAGAGAGGATTAATATTAGCAAATATAAGTCCAAAGAAGCATGTTTTCAATCATAACACAAAATCAGGAAGGAGAATGTAAACTCTTGCAAATAGTATGAATAAGTGGGTAAATAGTTGATAAAAACCACTCAATTGAGCACAAGATAAACCATAAATAGTGGTTTATCACTGACCTCCAAGGAGTTCCCTAATGAGGAACCATGGGAATCTGAGGCTCACACTGAGACCATAGAGATTCTATTGAATTTACTTTTGCCATTCATGAGCTCTAATGAGTATTCTTCCTCTGAAGAGGATGAAGATGTTAGTGAAGAGCAAGTTGCTAAGTATCTTGGAGCAATCATGAAGTTAAATGCCAAGTTATTTGGTAATGAGACTTGGGAGGATGAACCCCCCTTGCTCATCAAAGAACTGGATGACTTGACTAGGCAGAGATTACCTCTGAAGAGACAAGATCCTGGAAAGTTCTCAATACCTTGTGCCATAGGCACCATGACCTTTGAGAAAGCTCTGTGTGACCTAGGATCAAGCATAAACATCATGCCTCTCTCTGTAATGGAGAAGCTAGGGATCATTAAGGTACAAGCTGCAAGAATCTCACTGGAGATGGCAGACAATTCAAAGAAACAGGCTTATGGACTTGTAGAGGATGTCTTGGTAAAGGTTGAAGACCACTACATCTCTGCTGATTTCATAATCCTAGAGACTGGGAAGTGTGTGGATGAATCTATCATCCTTGGCAGACCCTTCCTAGCCACAGCAAAAGTTGTGATTGATGTTGACAGAGGAGAATTGATCATTCAAGTGAATGAAGACTACCTTGTGTTTAAAGCTCAAAGATATCCCTCTGTAACCATGGAGAGGAAGCATGAAGAGCTTCTCTCAACACAGAGTTAGACAGAGCCCCCACAGTCAAACTCTAAGTTTGGTGTTGGGAGGCCATCATCATGCTCTCAGTATCTGTGAGGCTCCATGAGAGCCCACTGTCAAGCTATTGACATTAAAGAAGCGCTTGTTGGGAGGCAACCCAATTTTTACTTATCTATGTTAAATTTCTATTTTCTTTTGTTAATTTATGTTTTTTGTAGGTTGATGATCATGTGAAGTCACAAAAAGAATGGGTAAGAAGCTGGCATTAAACGCCAGAAATGGGCAGCAACCTGGCGTTTAACGCCAGGATTGGCAGAAAGGGGCATTTTTGCACGGCACTTGGTGCAGGGATGAGATATCCTTGACACCTCAGGATCTGTGGACCCAACAGGATCCCCACCCACCCCACCTCTCTCTTTCTTCTTCACCCATTCACCAATCACCTCAATACCTCTTCCCCAAAAACCCCTCACATATCAAATCCCACCATTCTCTTCACCACCAACATTCATCCTTCATAAAACCCCACCTACCTCACCATTCAAATTCAAACCACTTTCCCACCCAAACCCACCCATAATGGCCAAACCATAACCCCCTCTCCACTCCTATATAAACCCATCTTCACTCCTTCATTTTCACACAACATACACACTACTTCTCCCCCTTGGCCGAAACACTAAGCCCCATCCATCTCCTCTCTTTCTTCTTCTTCTACTCGCTTCTTTCTTCTTTTGCTCGAGGACGAGCAAACCTTCTAAGTTTGGTATGGTAAAAACTAAAACTTTTTTTGTTTTTTCATAACCATTAATGGCACCAAAGGCCGGAGAAACCTCTAGAAAGAGGAAAGGGAAGGCAAAAGCTTCCACATCCGAGTCATGGGAGATGGAGAGATTCCTCTCAAGGGTGCATCAAGACCACTTCTATGAAGTTGTGGCCAAGAAGAAAGTGATCCCCGAGGTCCCGTTCAAGCTCAAAAAGGGTGAATATCCGGAGATCCGACATGAGATTCGAAGAAGAGGTTGGGAAGTTCTCACCAACCCCATTCAACAAGTCGGAATCTTAATGGTTCAAGAGTTTTATGCCAATGCATGGATCACCAAGAACCATGATCAAAGTGTGAACCTGGACCCCAAGAATTGGCTTACAATGGTCCGAGGGAAATACTTAGATTTCAGTCCGGAAAATGTAAGGTTGGCATTCAAACTTGCCCATGATGCAAGGAGATGAACACCCATACACTAGAAGGGTCAACTTTGATCAAAGGTTGGACCAAGTCCTCATGGACATCTGTGAAGAGGGCGCCCAATGGAAAAGAGATGCAAGAGGGAAGCCGGTTCAAATAAGAAGGCATGACCTCAAGCCCGTGGCTAAGGGATGGTTGGAGTTCATCCAACGCTCAATCATTCCCACTAGCAACCGGTCTGAAGTTACTATAGACCGAGGCATCATGATCCATAGCATAATAATTGGAGAGGAAGTAGAAGTTCATGAGGTTATATCCCAAGAACTCTACAAGGTGGCGGATAAGTCTTCTACTTTGGCAAGGTTAGCCTTCCCTCATCTCATTTGTCACCTCTGCAATTCAGTTGGAATTGACATAGAGGGAGACATCCTCATGGATGAGGACAAGCCCATCACTAAGAAAAGGATGGAGCAAACAATAGATCCCACTCATGGACATGAGGAAATCCCTCACCATGAAATCCCTGAGATGCCTCAAGGGATCATCAACACCTCCCTAGGAGAATTAAGTTCCAACATGGGACAACTAAGGGTGGAGCACCAAGAACATTCTATCCTCCTTCATGAAATTAGAGAAGACCAAAGAGTCATGAGAGAGGAGCAACAAAGGCAAGGAAGAGACATTGAGGAGCCCAAGCACTCCATTAGATCTTCAAGAGGAAGAACAAGCCGCCATCACTAAGGTGGACCCGTTCTTTAATTTCCTTGTTCTTTATTTTCTGTTTTTCGAAAATTATGCTTTATGTTTATTTATATTTGTCTCTTTATTACATGATCATTAGTGTCTAAGTGTCTATGCCTTAAAGCTATGAAAATGAATCCATCACCTTTCTTAAATGAAAAATGTTTTTAATTGAAAAAGAAAAAGAAGTGCACGAATTTCAAATTTTAAAACAGTTTAGTTATTTTGATGTGGTGGCAATACTATTGTTTTTCTGAATGAATGCTTGAATAGTGCATAATTTTTTGAATTTGTTGATTCATGAATGTTAAAATTGTTGGCTCTTGAAAGAATGATGGAAAAGGAGAAATGTTATTTGATAATCTGAAAATTCATAAAATTGATTCTTGAAGCAAGAAAAAGCAGTGAAAAGCTTGCAGAAAAAATATATATATATGCGGAAAAAAATGCGAAAAAAAAGAAAAAAAAGAGAAAGAAAGAAAAAGAAAAAGCAAGCAGAAAAAGTCAATAGCCCTTTAAACCAAAAGGCAAGGGTAAAATAAAAAGGATCCAAGGCTTTGAGCATCAGTGAATAGGAGGGCCCACAGGAATAAATTCCTGGCCTAAGCGGCTAAACCAAGCTGTCCCTAACCATGTGCTTGTGGCGTGAAGGTGTCAAGTGAAAACTTGAGACTGAGCGGTTAAAGTCGTGGTCCAAAAGCAAAAAGAGTGTGCTTAAGAGCTCTGGACACCTCTAATTGGGGACTCTAGCAAAGCTGAGTCACAATTTGAAAAGATTCACCCAGTTATGTGTCTGTGGCATTTATGTATCCAGTGGTAATACTGGAAAACAAAATGCTTTGGGTCACGGCCAAGACTCATAAAGTAGTTGTGTTCAAGAATCAACATACTTAACTAGGAGAATCAATAACACTATCTAGATTCTGAGTTCCTATAGAAGCCAATCATTCTGAACTTCGTAGTATAGGCTAGAATTATTGGTGGCCATTCCTGAGATCCAGAACATCTAACCTTGTCTGTGGTATTCTGAGTAGGATTTGGGAAGGGATGACTGTGACGAGCTTCAAACTCGCGAGTGTTGGGCGTGTGATAGACGCAAAAGGATCAATGGATCCTATTCCAACATGATCGAGAACCGACAGATGATTAGCCGTGCGGCGACAGCGTGCGTAGAATATTTTCACTGAGAGGACGGGAAGTAGCCATTGACAACGGTGATGCCCAACATAAAGCTTTCCATGGAAGGGAGCATGAATGATTGGAAGAAGGCAATGGGAAAGCAGAGGTTCAGGAGGAACAAAGCATCTTCATACGCTTATCTGAAATTCTCACCAATGAATTACATAAGTATCTCTATCTTTATTTTATGTTTTATTCATCTTTTAATTATCAATCCTCCATAACCATTTGAATCTGCCTGACTGAGATTTACAAGATGACCATAGCTTGCTTCAAGCCGACAGTCTCCGTGTGATCGACCCTTACTCACGTAAGGTATTACTTGGACGACCCAGTGCACTTGCTGGTTAGTTGTGCGGAATTGTGACAAAGTGTGATTCACGTTTGAGAGCTCCAAGTCCTTTGGCGCCATTGTTGATGATCACAATTTCGTGCACCAATTATACATCTCTTAGACGGCTAGTGTGGAATTTATAACCCACAAACTAACCAGCAAGTGCACCGGGTCGTACCAAGTAGTACCTCAAGTGAATGAGGGTCGATCCCACAAGGATTGATGGACTAAGCAACAATGGTTAAGTGATTTGCTTAGTTAGACAAACAGAAAAGAGTGTTTAGAGTTCAATTGTATCAAACAATAATTCAGAGAATCAGAAAACAAGTAGTAAATTGAGGTGAAATATATATGGAGAAAATAGTTAAGGTTTCAGAGGTATCTATCTTCCGGATTGAATTTTCTTACTAACTATTTTAATCATGCAAGATTCCATTCATGGCAAACTATATGTGACTAAACCCTAATTCCTTAGACCTTTTTAGTCTCCTCTAACCTTCATCAACCGCCAATTCCTTGGTCACTTAATTCTAATTAGAGGGTGAAGTTCAATTCTAGTTTATATGCCACAGAAACCCTAATTACCCAAATATAAGAGGATTATATGTCACGTATCCCGTTAAGTTCAGATAATTAGAAATTTAGGAGAAATTATTTTCAAGCTGTTGTTTAAGTAAAGAGCTTTTCCAAGTTATACAAGAACTCAATTAGAACAAGGGGCATACTTCTGTTCCACCCAAATTCATAAGATAAAGAACGAAAACAATTCTTGAAATAGAAAACAGTACATGAATTGAAATAGAAAAATAATAGTATCAATCCGTGCAATAGACAGAGCTTCTAACCTTAACAGTGGAGGTTTAGTTGCTCATGGTTTAGAGAGAAAACTAGGATTCTGTAAAACTGTAAAGTGCGGAATGAGGCAGAAGAAAAGAGATGAGCCGGAGCCCGAACGGCTGATTCTTTTCCCTTTTATATCTAATCCTAATTAATGTAAATTATAATTTCTAAAACTAAATAATATCTTTTCCTATTTTAAAATAAAAATTAAAGTTTAATTAGAATAAATGAAAGATCTCGCGTGGCTTGTGCATAGGCGTGGGGACCACTTCAAAACCTGAACTTGGCGCCTAACTTGAGGAGAGGCTGCGCCTTACTTGAAGTAGCCAGCAGGGAATGGCATGGAATGCTTGAGTGCTGCGCCTATCTTGAGGGGAGGCTACGCCTTACTTGAAGCCATCAAGACCAATGTTGCGTATTGTTATTGTGCCTTGCACCTAACTTGAGAAATCTCAAGTTAGGCAGAGCCTTGGCAGAGCTCCTTCAACGCATGTCTCTTGTTCTGGCGCTTCACTTGAGATTTCTCAAGTTAGGCACCACCTTGGCTTCCTTGGAGTTATGCATACTGTTTGATTTTGGCGCCTAACTTGAGAAACCTCAAGTTAGGCACCACCCTTGCTGACTTGGTGGAGAAGAAGTATGGACTATTATATATTGTTGGAAAGCTCTCTAGAAGTTAGCTTTCCAACGCCACTGGAATCACGTCCATTGGACCTCTGTAGCTCGAGTTTTCTAGGTTTGAGTGCAGAGAGGTCAGGGTTGACAGCATCATTCGCCTTCTTCTCTTTTTCTGCAGAAACTCCATCAAATCCAGCCGAATGCTACCTAAAATAAACAGAATTGCACACGACTCAAAGTAGCATCCATAGTGGCTAAAATATAATTAATTCTTGATTAAACTCAACAAATTGAATGCAAATTTACTAGGAAAAGATAGGAAAGATGCTCACACATCAACGGCTAATCCACGACTTTGTTGGGGACTTTTCAAGACACCAGTTCAGCCGAGGTATAGGGAGATTAGGGTCTTTTTGGTAAAGGCTAGAACCAAAGGCGCAGCATTCTCTAATCCGGAAGATTCGACCTTGTTTGTGGAAGAAATCATTCACAGTTGGAGGAGACAGTAAAACCGAATTGATCCAGAAGAATAAAGCATCTCCGAAGCCTTAACCATCTTCTTATCATTGCTTTCACCATCAATTGAGTAACGTTTTCTTTATTTTACTTTTATGCACTTTAAACAACCAACCAACTTTTCTATCCGCCTGACTAAGATCTACAAGATAACCATAGCACGCTTCAAATCACAATCCTTGTGGGATCGACCCTGGCTCACTCAGGTATTACTTTGACAACCCAGTGCACTTGCTGGTTCAGTTGTGCGAAGTTTAATTCTGCGCACCAAGTTTTTGGCGCCGTTGCCGGGGATTGTTTGAGTTTGGACAACTAAAGGATTGTCTTGTTGCTTAGATTAGGTATTGTTTTTAATTTTGTTTGAGTCTTTTAATTTTCTTTTTTGAAAAAATAAAAAAATTTTAAAATTTTTCAAAAAAACCTTTGTTTTCTTTATTAATCTTTATCTTTTGTTTGAGTCTTTTGTTTTTATTCTTGTTAAGTTCGAATTTCTTCAGTCTTTTTTCTAAAAATTTCCAAAAATAGTGTCTTTTGTTTGAATTTTGTGTCAATCTTTAAGTTTGGTGTTTTCTTGTGTCTTTTCTTTTAAAGTTTTCGAAATTGGTATCTTTGATTTTTAAAATTTTTAAGTTTGGTGTCCTTTGCATGTTCTTTACTTTCTTTGAATTCTTTAAGTTTTGTTCTTGGTGTTCTTCTTGATCTTCAAAGTGTTCTTGTTTTTCTTCTTATTTTGATCTTAAAATTTTTAAGTTTGGTGTCTCTTTGTGTTTTTCTTTGCAATTTTCGAATTCTAGGTGTCTTAGATCTAAAGTGTCTTTTTGTTTGTTTTTCTCTTTCTTCATTAAATTCAAAAATCAAAAAAATAAAATATCTTTTCTTATCTTTATCTCAATTTTCGAAAAAAGCAACAAATTTTTCAAATTTTAATTTCAAAATCATTATCTTATCTTATCTTAGTTTTAAATTTCAAATTCAAATCCTTTCAAAAATCATATCTTTTTCAAATTACTATCTTATCTTTTTATCCTATCTTATCTTATTTCAAATTCAAATTTTAAAATTCAATTTCAAAATCAAATCTTTTTCGAAAATCAAATTTCAAATCTTATCTTTTTCAAATCTTTTCAAATTCTTATCTTATCTTTTCTAATTTCAAATTTTAAATTCAAATCTTTTTCAAATCTTTTAAATTTCTATCTTATCTTTTCAAATTTAAATTTTAAATTCAAATCTTTTCTAATCTTCAATCTTATCTTATTTTCAAATCTTCCTTAATTACTTACTTGTTTTTTCTTTCTTCTTTTTCAAAACTTCCTAACTAATTCTTCTCTCTTCTAATTTTCGAAAATATCTTCTCTATTTCTCTCTCTTCTTTTTCGAAAATTCATCATTTAATTTTCAAATCTTTTTAGTTAATTAATTTTATTTTCGAATTTAATTAATAAATAAAAATAAAAACAAAAATATTTTCTCTTTTTACTTCTAATTTTCGAATTTCTATCCCTCTCTCTTTTCGAATCTTTTTCTCTCTTCTCTATCTTCATTCTTCTTTTCTTTCTTCTTCACATCTCAGAGGGAGTCCTCTGTTCTTGAACATAGAGCTCACATTCTTCTTCTTTCTTGTCTTCTTTTTCTTGTTTATGACCAGGGACAGAGATAAAGAACCTCTCTTTAATCTTGACCCTGAACCTGAAAAAACTCTAAGGAGGCATTTACAACAAGCTAAAGCACAATACTTCGAAAGAAACCTCTCAAAAAATTTCGAACAAGAAGCTGAAGACATGGCAGACAATGCTAATAATGGAGGAGATGCAAGAAAGGTTCTTGGTGACTACACCATACCTACCTCTGATTTCTATGGAAGAAGTATCTCCATACCTTCTACTAGAGCTAACAACTTTGAGCTTAAGCCTCAGTTAGTCTCTCTTTTGCAACAGAATTGTAAGTTCCATGAACTTCCACTGGAAGATCCACACCAATTCTTGTCAGAATTCTTACAAATCTATGACACTGTTAAGACCAATGGAGTAGATCCTGAGGTCTACAGACTTATGCTCTTTGCTTCCAATTGAGTTGGAAAGTAGACATCCAGGGCTTTCCAGCAATATATAATAGTTCATACTTTGGCCGAGTTTAGACGACGTAAAAGGGCATTGAACGCCAGTTCTATGCTGCTGTTTGGAGTTAAACGCCAGAAACACGTCACAAACCAGAGTTGAACGCCAGAAATACGTTACAACCTAGTGTTCAACTCCAGAAAGAGCCTCTGCACGTGTAACATTCAAGCTCAGCCCAAGCACACACCAAGTGGGCCCCGGAAGTAGATTTATGCATCAATTACTTACTTCTGTAAACCCTAGTAACTAGTTTAGTATAAATAGGACTTTTTACTATTGTATTTGATATCCTGGATTGTATTTTTGATCCTGTGATCACGTTTTGGGGGCTGGCCATTTAGCCATGCCTGGATCTTTCACTTATGTATTTTCAAACGGTAGAGTTTCTACACTCCATAGATTAAGGTGTGGAGCTCTGCTGTTCCTCAAAGATTAATGCAATGTACTACTGTTTTTCTATTCAATTCAACTTATTCCGCTTCTAAGATATTCATTCGCACTTCAACCTGAATGTGATGAACGTGACAATCATCATCATTCCCTATGAATGCGTGCCTGACAACCACTTACGTTCTACCTTAGATTGAATGAATATCTCTTGGATCTCTTAATCAGAATCTTCGTGGTATAAGCTAGATTGATGGCGGCATTCGTGAGAGTCCGAAAAGTCTAAACCTTGTCTGTGGTATTACAAGTAGGACTCTGGGATTGAATGACTGTGACAAACTTCAAACTCGCGAGTGCTGGGCATAGTGACAGACGCAAAAGGAGGGTGAATCCTATTCCAGTATGATCGAGAACCTCTAGATGATTAGCCATGCAGTGACAGCACATCGGACCATTTTCACAGAGAGGATAGGATGCAACCATTGACAAGGGTGATGCCTCTAGACGATTAGCCATGCAGTGACAGCGCATCGGACCATTTTCCAGAGAGGATTAAAAGTAGCCATTGACAACGGTGATGTCCTTACATAAAGCCAGCCATGGAAAGGAGTAAGACTGATTGGATGAAGGCAGCAGGAAAGCAGAGATTCAGAGGAACGAAAGCATCTCTATACACTTATCTGAAATTCTCACTAATGATATACATAAGTGTTTCTATCCTTATTTTCTATCTATTTATTATTTATGTTCGAAAACTCCATAACTATTTTATATCCGCCTGACTGAGATTTACAAGGTGACCATAGCTTGCTTCATACCAACAATCTCCGTGGGATCGACCCTTACTCACGTAAGGTTTATTACTTGGACGACCCAGTGTACTTGCTGGTTAGTTGTATCGAAGTTGTGAATGAAAAATGATTTATTAAGACGTGCGTACAGAGTTTTTGGCACCGTTGCCTGAGATCACAATTTCGTGCACCAAGTTTTTGGCGCCGTTGCCGAGGATTGTTCGAGTTTGGACAACTGACGGTTCATCTTGTTGCTCAAATTAGGTAATTTTCTTTTTGTTTTCTTTTCAAATTTTTTTCAAAAATCTTTCAAAAATTTCTCCTTTATTTTCGAAAAAAAAATTTTAAAATAAAAATGTTTTCAAAAATATATTTTTCTTCAGAATTTTTAAGAATGAATTCTAGTGTTTCATGAAGCATGTTGAAGCCTGGCTGACTGTAAAGCCATGTCTAATTCTTCTGGATAGGGAATGTCAGGCGTGTCATGTCTGAGTTACATACTAAAGCTTGGCTGGCTATTAAGCCATGCATGACCCTTTGATTGGAGCTTTAGACTAAAGAGCATAAGATTCCTGGAATTCATATTAAAAATTTTGGAATCCTTATTTTTCTTTTTTTTCAAAATGATTTTCGAAAAAAAAATATATACAAAAATCCAAAAAAATAAAAAAATTCATAAAAATAAAAAATATTTCATGTTTCTTGTTTGAGTCTTGAGTCAAGTTGAAAGTTTGGTGTCAATTGCATATTCATCTTGCATTTTTCGAAAATTCATGCATTCATAGTGTTCTTCATGATCTTCAAGTTGTTCTTGGTAAGTCTTCTTGTTTGATCTTGATGTTTTCATGTTTTGTGTCTTTTCTTATTTTTCATGTGCATTTTTGCATCCATAGAGTCTAAATATGAAAGATTTCTAAGTTTGTGTCTTGCATGTTTTCTTTGCATTAAAAATTTTTCAAAAATAAGTTCTTGATGTTCATCTTGACATTCAAAGTGTTCTTGGTGTTCATCTTGACATTCATAGTGTTCTTGCATGCATTCATTGTTTTGATCCATAACTTTCATGCATTGAGTCATTTTTCATGTTTTTCTCTCTCATCATTAAAAATTCAAAAATCAAAAAATATCTTTCCCTTTTTTACTCATAAATTTCGAAAATTTGAGTTAACTTTTTCAAAAATTTTTAAAATTCAGTTGTTTTCATGAGTCAAATCAAATTTTCAATTTGAAAATCTTATCTTTTTCAAAATCCTTTTCAAAAATCAAATCTTTTTCATTTTTTATTTATTTTCGAAAATTATAAAAATATTTTTCAAAAATTTTTTTCTTAATTTTATCACATAATTTTCGAAAATAACATCATCAATTAATGTTTTGATTCAAAAATTTCAAGTTTGTTACTTACTTGTTAAGAAATATTCAAACTTTAAGTTCTAGAATCATATCTTGTGATTTCTTGTGAATCAAGTCATTAATTGTGATCCTAAAAATCAAATCTTTTTCAAAACTAATTTCAATCATATCTTTTCAAAAATATCTCTTTATCTTATCTTTTTCAAAATTTGATTTTAAAATATCCTTCTTATCTTCTTATCTTCTTATCTTTTCAAAATTGATTTTCAAATTTATTTCAACTAACTAACTAACTTTTTGTTTGTTTCTTATCTTTTTCAAAACTACCTAACCAACTCTCTCTCTCTAATTTTCGAAAATATCTTCCCTCTTTTTCAAAATTTCTTTTTAATTAACTAACTATTTTAATTTTTTATTTTAATTTTCGAAAAATTACTAACCTTTTTCAAAAACTATTTTCGAAAATCACTAACTCTTTCTCAAAAATAATTTTCAAAAATTCTCCTTCTCTCTCATCTCCTTCTATTTATTTGTTCATCTACTAACACTTCATCTCACCCAAATTCGAACCCCCTCTTCTATCTGTGTTCGAATTTTTTCTTCTTTTCTTATACTCACACAGGGACCTCTATACTGCGGTAAAAAGGACCCCTATTATTATTATTTTTCTGTCCCTCTTTTTCATATGAGCAGGAGTAAGGACAAGAACATTCTTGTTGAAGCAGATCCAGAATCTGAAAGGACTCTGAAGAGGAAACTAAGAGAAGCTAAATTACAACAATCCAGCAAGCACCTTTCAGAAATTTTCGAACAAGAAGAGGAGATAGCAGCCGAAAATAATAATAATGTAAGGAGGATGCTTGGTGACTTTACTGCACCTAATTCCAATTTACATGGAAGAAACATCTCCATTCCTGCCATTGGAGCAAACAATTTTGAGCTGAAACCTCAATTAGTTTCTCTGATGCAGCAAAACTGTAAGTTTCATAGACTTCCATCTGAAGATCCTTTTCAGTTCTTAACTGAATTCTTGCAGATATGTGATACTGTTAAGACTAATGGAGTAGATCCTGAAGTCTACAGGCTCATGCTTTTCCCTTTTGCTGTGAGAGACAGAGCTAGAATATGGTTGGACTCTCAACCTAAGAATAGCCTGAACTCTTGGGATAAGATGGTCAAGGCTTTCTTAGCCAAGTTCTTTCCTCCTCAAAAGCTGAGTAAGCTTAGAGTGGATGTTCAAACCTTCAGACA
>NC_029794.2:110197774-110200117 GCF_000816755.2 Arachis ipaensis | reverse complement strand
AATAGGTTTAATAATAGTAAACCTTTTCCATCATCCACTCAGCAACAGACAGAGAACTCTGAACAAAATACCTCTAATTTAGCAAACTTAGTCTCTGATCTATCTAAGGCCACTGTAAGTTTCATGAATGAAACAAGTTCCTCCATTAGAAATTTGGAGGCACAAGTGGGCCAGCTGAGTAAAAGGATCACTGAAATCTTGGGAAGATGAACCTCCCTTGCTCATCAATGAACTGAGTGATCTGGATCAACTGACATTGCCTCAGAAGAAACAGGATCCTGGAAAGTTCTTAATACCTTGTACTATAGGCACCATGACCTTTGAGAAGGCTCTGTGTAACCTTGGGTCAGGAATAAACCTCATGCCACTCTCTGTAATGGAGAAACTAAGAACCCTTGAGGTACAGGAAGCCAATTTCTCATTAGAAATGGCAGACAAATCCATGTAAATAGCTTATGGACAAATAGTGGACATGTTAGTAAAGGTTAAAGACCTTTACATCCCTGCTGATTTCATAATTCTGGATACTGGGAAGGATGAGGATGAATCCATCATTCTTGGAAGACCCTTCCTAGTCACAGCAAGAGCTGTGATTGATGTGGACAGAGGAGAATTGATCCTTCAATTAAATAAGGACAACCTTGTGTTTAAAACCCAAGGATCTCTCTCTGTACCCATGAAGAGGAAGCATAAAAAGCTTCTCTCACTGCAGAGTCAACCAAAGCCCCCACAGTCAAACTCTAAGTTTGGTGTTGGGAGGCCACAACCAAATTCTAAGTTTGGTGTTGAACTCCCATATCCAAACTCTAAGTTTGGTGTTGGGGAGTCTGAACAATGCTCTGAATATCTGTGAGGCTCCATGAGAGCCCACTGTCAAGCTATTGACATTAAAGAAGCGCTTGTTGGGAGGCAACCCAATTTTTTTATTTTATTTTTCTTGTTCTTTCATATTTTATTATTAGGTTCATGATCATGTGGAGTCACAAAATAAATATAAAAATTGAAAACGGAATCAAAAACAGCAAAAGAAAAATCACACCTTGGAGGAAGACCTTACTGGCGTTTAAACGCCAGTAAGAAGCATCTGGCTGGCGTTCAACGCCAGAACAGAGCATGGTTCTGGCGTTGAACGCCCAAAATGGGCAGCATCTGGGCGTTTGAACGCCAGAATTGCACCTTGGAGAAGAGCTGGCGCTGAACGCCCAGAACAAGCATGGTTCTGGCGTTCAACGCCAGAAATGGGCAACAAATGGGCGTTCAACGCCCGGAACAAGCACCAATCTGGCGCTGAACGCCCAGAGTTGTGTGCAAGGGCATTTTGCATGCCTAATTTGGTGCAAGGTTGTAAATCCTTGAACACCTCAGGATCTGTAGACCCCACAGGATCCCCACCTACCTTCACTCACTTCTTCTCACCCCTCTTTCACACAATCCCATAAACACTCTTCCCCAAAACTCTTCACCAATCACCTCAATCTCTCTTCCCTATCACCACTTCACCACTCACATCCATCCACTCTTCCCCATAAACCTACTTCATAAACCCCACCTACCTTCAAAAATTCAAAATCAATTTCCCACCCAAACCCACCCTTATGGCCGAACCTTACCCCCTCCCTTCCCTATATAAAGACCTCCATTCTTCTTCATTTTCACACAAAATAACCCTCTCTTCCCCTCCTTGGCCGAAACACATCTCTCTCTCCCTCTTCTCCATTTCTTCTTCTTCTTCATCTATTCTTTCTTCTCTTGCTCGAGGGCGAGCAAAATTCTAAGTTTGGTGTGGTAAAAGCATAAGCTTTTTGTTTTTCCATTCCATTGATGGCACCTAAGACCGGAGAATCCTCTAGAAAAGGAAAAGGGAAGACAAAAGCTTCCACCTCTAAGTCATGGGAGATGGAAAGATTCATCTCCAAAGCTCATCAAGACCATTTCTATGATGTTGTGGTCAAGAAGAAGGTGATCCCCAAGGTCCCTTTCAAGCTCAAGAAGAATGAGTATCCAGAGATCCGACATGAAATCCAAAGAAGAGGTTGGGAAGTTCTAACAAACCCCATCCAACAAGTCGGCATCCTAATGGCTCAAGAGTTCTATGCCAATGCATGGATCACTAGGAACCATGATCAAAGTAAGAACCCAAACCCAAAGAATTATATTACAATGGTTCGGGGGAAATACTTAGATTTTAGTCCGGAAAATGTGAGGTTGGCATTTAACTTGCCTATGATGCAAGGAGATGCACGCTCCTACACTAGAAGGGTCAACTTTAATCAAAGGTTGGACTAAGTCCTCATGGACATATGTGTGGAAGGAGCTCAATGGAAGATTGACTCCAAAGGCAAG
>NC_029794.2:110187080-110197101 GCF_000816755.2 Arachis ipaensis | reverse complement strand
GGGTAAAATAAAAAGGATCCAAGGCTTTGAGCATCAGTGGATAGGAGGGCCCACAGGAATAAAATCCTGGCCTAAGCGGCTAAACCAAGTTGTCCCTAACCATGTGCTTGTGGCGTGAAGGTGTCAAGTGAAAACTTGAGACTGAGCGGTTAAAGTCAAGGTCCAAAGCAGAAAGAAGAGTGTGCTTAAGAACTCTGGACACCTCTAATTGGGGACTTTTTCAATGGATAAAGTGAGATGCCAAAACTATTCAAGAGGCAAAAAGCTACAAGGCCCGCTCATTTAATTGGAGCTATGTTTCATTGATAGTTTGGAATTTATAGTATATTCTCTTCTTTTTATCCTATTTGATTTTCAGTTGCTTGGGGACAAACAACAATCTGAGTTTGGTGTTGTGATGAGCGGATAATTTATACGCTTTTTGGCATTGTTTTTAGTATGTTTTTAGTAGAATCTAGTTACTTTTAGGGATGTTTTCATTAGTTTTTATGTTAAATTCACATTTTTGGACTTTACTATGAGTTTTTGTGTTTTTCTGTGATTTCAGGTATTTTCTGGCTAAAATTGAGGGACTTGAGCAAAAATCAGATTCAGAGGTTGAAGAAGGACTGTTGATGCTGTTGGATTCTGACCTCCCTGCACTCAAAGTGGATTTTCTGGAGCTACAGAACTCAAAATGGCGCGCTTCTAATTGAGTTGGAAAGTAGACATCCAGGGCTTTCCAGAAATATATAATAGTTCATACTTTGGCCGAGTTTAGATGACATAAAAGGGCGTTGAACGCCAGTTCTACGCTGCTGTCTGGAGTTAAACGCCAGAAACACGTCACAAACCAGAGTTGAACGCCAGAAATATGTTACAACCTGGCGTTCAACTCCAAAAAGAGCCTCTGCACAAGTAACATTCAAGCTCAGCCCAAGCACACACCAAGTGGGCCCCGGAAGTGAATTTATGCATCAATTACTTACTTCTGTAAACCCTAGTAACTAGTTTAGTATAAATAGGACTTTTTACTATTGTATTTGATATCCTGGATTGTATTTTTGATCCTGTGATCACGTTTTGGAGGCTGGCCATTCGGCCATGCCTGGACCTTTCACTTATGTATTTTCAAACGGTAGAGTTTCTACACTCCATAGATTAAGGTGTGGAGCTCTGCTGTTCCTCAAAGATTAATGCAAATTACTACTGTTTTTCTATTCAATTCAACTTATTCCGCTTCTAAGATATTCATTCGCACTTCAACCTGAATGTGATGAACGTGATAATCATCATCATTCCCTATGAACGCGTGCCTGACAACTACTTACGTTCTACCTTAGATTGAATGAATATCTCTTGGATCTCTTAATCAGAATCTTCGTGGTATAAGCTAGATTGATGGCGGCATTCATGAGAGTCCGGAAAGTCTAAACCTTGTCTGTGGTATTACGAGTAGGACTCTGGCATTGAATGACTGTGACGAACTTCAAACTCGCGAGTGCTAGGCGTAGTGACAGACGCAAAAGGAGGGTGAATCCTATTCCAGTATGATCGAGAACCTCCAGATGATTAGCCATGCAGTGACAGCGCATCGGACCATTTTCACAGAGAGGATAGGATGCAACCATTGACAAGGGTGATGCCTCTAGACGATTAGCCATGCAGTGACAGCACATCGGACCATTTTCCAGAGAGGATTAAAAGTAGCCATTGACAACGGTGATGTCCTTACATAAAGCCAGCCATGGAAAGGAGTAAGACTGATTGGATGAAGGCAGCAGGAAAGCAGAGATTCAGAGGAACGAAAGCATCTCTATACACTTATCTGAAATTCTCACTAATGATATACATAAGTGTTTCTATCCTTATTTTATATCTGCCTGACTGAGATTTACAAGGTGACCATAGCTTGCTTCATACCAACAATCTCCGTGGGATCGACCCTTACTCACGTAAGGTTTATTACTTGGACGACCCAGTGCACTTGCTGGTTAGTTGTATCGAAGTTGTGAATGAAAAACGATTTATTAAGACGTGCGTACAGAGTTTTTGGCGCCGTTGCCTGAGATCATAATTTCATGCACCAGAGGTGAATTACATGGGAGAACCCTATGAAACACCTACAACCCTTCATGGAAAAACCATCCTAACCTCTCATGGAAGGATCAACAGAAGCTTCAGCAAGACTTCAATAATAATCAAGGTGAAAGAACCCAGAATAGGTTCAACAACAAGCCAACATTCCCATCTTCTCATGGGTATGGAGACTCTTAAACAGATCTTTTCTGACTTAGTAACTATGGTCTCCAACCTCTTTAAAACCACTCATAGTTTCATAAGTGAAACAAGATCTTCCATTAGAAATTTGGAGGTACAAGTTGGCCAACTGAGCAAGAGAATCCCTGAGACTCCTCCTGACACTCTTCCTAGTAATACTAAAGTAAACCCAAGGGAAGAGTGCAAGGCCATCACCACAGAGAATGAGGCCAAATCTGGAGAAACTGGGATGGCATTGAACGCCAGTGAGGAAGACCTCACTGGGCATTCAATGCCCAAACTGGCACAGAAGCTGGTGTTGAACGCCAATGAGGAAGTCCTCACTGGGCGTTCAATGCCCAAACTGGCAGGGAATCTGGCGTTGAACGCCAATAAGGAAGGTTTTATTGGGAGTTCAACGCCCAACTTGGCAAAGGAACTGGCGTTGAACACCAGTGAAGGGATGCATGATAGGCGTTCAACGCCCAAAGAACCACCAGAACTGGCGTTGAACGCCAGTAATGGCTTACCTACTGAGTGTTCAGCACCCACTAAGAAATTCCTATCCAAGAATTAAAGGAAGCCAAGGCTCATGTAAAGACCATAGAGGTTCCCTTGCATGAACTCCTGCAGTGCATGAGTTCTGATGAATACTCATCCTCCGATGAGGATGAAGACATTAGGGAAGAGCAAGTTGCTCGGTACCTAGGAGCTCTCATAAAGCTGAATGCTAACTTATTTGGTATAAAACCTTTGGAGGAAGAACCTCCAGTGCTTACTAAAGAATTCAATACTTTGGTACAGCAGAAGTTACCTCAGAAGCTTCCAGATTCCGAACGCTTCCTAATTCCTTGTACCATAGGCACCATGACCTTTGAGAAGGCTCTGTGTAACCTAGGGTCAAGTATAAACCTCATGCCACTCTCTGTAATGGAGAAGTTGGGAATCTTTGAGGTACAAGCTGCAAATATCTCACTAGAGATGGCAGACAAGTCAATGAAGAAAGCATATGGCTTAGTAGAGGATGTCTTGATAAAGGTTGAAGACCTTTACATCCCTACAAATTTTATAATCCTAGATACTGGGGAAGATGAGGATGAATCCATCATCCTTGGAAGACCTTTCCTAGCCACTGCCAATACTATCATTGATGTAGCCAAGGGAGAACTGATTTTACAACTAGGGGAGGATCACATCTTGTTCAAGATGCCTCACCCTAACTCTCCCTCTGAGAAAAGAGAGACAATTGTGAAATACTTAATGTTCTAACCATCTCTTTCAGTGCAAATCTTTACTAAGCCCCCAAACATCAATTCTAAGTTTGGTGTTGGGTGGCCATCAACAAGCGCTGAGAACAAAGGTACTAAGAAGAAAGTACCTAAAGGCTGAAGGCCTCTCACCTGGCATAAAAGTTATCTTCACCAAGAAGCTAGTCATACCACATACAGTGAGTCGTGTCCTGTCTCTAGAGCATGTGGAGCTCATCCATGAGAAGACAGGAAGAAAGTTCACTATAAGAGGCGAAATTATGAGCCCATATCATTCTCCGTAAGGAGTTAACCGTCAAGCTAATGATGTTAAAGAAGCGCTTGTTGGGAGGCAGCCCAACCTTATTTAGTTATTTCTATTTCCTCTAATTTCTTAAGTTTGTTTTTATTTAGTTATTTTTTTAGGTTCATGATCATGTGAAACAGTTAGAACAGAGACAGAAAGATTCAGTAATAAAAGCAGAACACTTTGGATAGAGTGTCTTGCTGGCATTGAACACCAGTCAGGGAGCACTGGCTGGGCGTTCAACACCCAAATTGGCAGACTTGCTGGCGTTGAACGCCAGCCAGAGGCATAGCCTGGGCGTTCAACGCTCCAATTGGAAGCATAGCTGGCATTAAACGCCAGCCAAGAGCATAGTGATGGGCGTTCAACACCCATGAAGGAGGACAAGGAATCTGAATTCCCTAGCCTCTCAGAATCAGTGGATCCCACAGCATCTTTTCCTATCCCACTTCTTCACTATTCCTTTTCACACTTCCCCATATACTCTTCCCTATAAACCCTAGCCCAATCACATCCATATCACTTTTCTAAAACTATCATAACTCTCACCAACCCCCACCCACTTCAAAATCAAATTTCCCTCCCATTTACCCCACCCATGACCGAGCCCTAACCTAGCCCACTCATATAAATATCCCCTCTTACTAACCCTTCATACACACTTTATACACTCTCAAGCCCCCTTGGCCGAATTACTTCTCTCCTTCCATTTCCATCTATTTTCTTCTTCTTCTACTCCATTCTTCTCTTTTATTTATTTTTTGCTCGAGGACGAGCAAAGTTTTTAAGTTTGGTGTGGGAAAAGCGTTGCTTTTTGCTTTCCATTACCACTTATGGCATCCAAAGTCGGAGAACCCTCTAGAAAGAGGAAAGGAAAGGCCATAGCCACCACCTTCAAATCTTAGAAGATGGAGAGATTTATCACCAAAGCCCACCAAGACCACTTCTATGAAGTAGTGGCAAAGAAGAATGTGATCCCTAAGGTCCCTTTTAGGCTTAAGAAGAATAAGTACCCGGAGATCCGAAGAGGAATCCGGAGAAGAGGTTGGGAAGTCCTAACCAATCCCATCCAAGAGGTTGGGATCTTAATGGTGCAAGAGTTCTATGCTATTGCATGGGTCACGAAAAACCATGATATTAGTGTGAACCCAAATCCCAAAAATTGGAGCACCATGGTCCGAGGGAGAATTTTGGACTTTAGTCCGGAAAGTGTGAGGTTGGCGTTCAACTTACCTTTGATGCAAGGAGACCCACATCCTTACACTAGAAGAATTAACTTTGATCAAAGACTGGATCAAGTGCTCTCAGACATTTGTGTGGAAGGAGCACAGTGGAAAAAGGATTCCTAAGGCAAGCCCATTCAACTAAGAAGGCTTGACCTCAAGCCCTTATCTAGAGGATGGTTGAAAATCATCCAACGCTCTATCATCCCTACTAGCAATCGGTCAGAAGTGACCATTGATGGAGCCATCATGATTCATTGCATCATGATTGGGAGTGAGGTGGAAGTACATGAGGTGATACCTCAAGAATTGTACAAGATAGCTGAAAAGCCTTCCACCAAAGCAAGGTTAGCTTTTCCTCACCTCATATGTCACCTATACAATTTATCTAGAATTGTTATAGAGGGAGACATCTTCATTGAGGAAGACAAGCCCATCACTAAGAAGAGGATGTAGCAAACTAGAGAGCATGCACATGAGCCTGTGCAACCGCCTCAGCAAGAAATCCCTGGAATACCTCAAGGGATGCAATTTCCTCTTCAAGGCTATTGGGACCAATTGTATAATTCTCTTGGAGAATTGAACACTAATATGGAGCAATTGAGATTGGAGCATCAAGAGCATTCCACTATCCTCAATGAAATAAGAGAATATCAAAGGGCTATGAGGGAAGAACAACAGAGACAAGGGCGTGACATTGAAGAGATTAAACACTACATTGGATCCTCAAGGAGGAGTAGTAGCCACCATCACTAAGGTGGATTCGTTCTCTTAATCCCCTTTTCTTATGTTATTTTTCTGTTTTTTATTATGTTTTATTGTCTATTCTCTTGTTCTTATTGCATGATCATTTCTATCTATGTCTTAAAGTTATAAAATGTTCCATATATCTCTCACCTCACTTAAAAGAAAATTTTGTTTGAAAAGAATTGAGAGATACATGAATTTTGAGTTTATCTTAAGAATAGTTCAATTATCTTGATGTGGTGGCATTGCTTTTATTTTCTGAATGTATGAATGAACAATGCATATTTGAAATTGAAATTAAGAAAGTTGGCTCTTGAAAGAATGATGATAAAAGTGAAGTATTATTGGTAATCTGAAAAATAAAAAAATTGATTCTTGAAGCAAGAAAAAGCAGCAAAAAAGCAATATATGGGAAAAAATGCGAAGAAAATAGCAAGCAGAAAAAGCCAATAGCTCTTTAAACCAAAAGGCAACAGCAAAAAGCCAATAACCCTTTAAACCAAAAGGCAAGGGTAAAATGATCCAAGGCTTTGAGCATCAATGGTTAAGAGGGCCTAAAAGAAGTAAAATCTTGGCCTAAGCACTCCAAATGGACAGTGTCCCTAACTATATGCTTGTGTTGTGAAGGTGTCAAGTAAAAACCTTGAGACTGAGCAGTTAAAGTCGTGATCCAAAGCAAAAAGAGTGTGCTTAAGAACTCTGAACACCTCTATCTGGGGATTCTAGCAAAGCCAAATCACAATCCGAAAGGGTTCACCCAATTAAGTGTCTGTGGCATTTATGTATCCGGTGGTAATACTAAAAAATAAAGTGCTTAGGGTCACGGCCAAGACTCTAAAAAGCTGTGTTCAAGAATAAAAAAGAACTGAACTAGGAGAGCCAATAATATCATCTGGATTCTAAGTTCCTAAGGATGCCAACACTTATGAGTTTCAATGGATAGTGAGATGCCAAAACTATTCAGAAGCAAAAAGTTACTAAGTCCCGCTCATCTAATTGAAACTGAGCTTCATTGAAAACTCTGAGATTTATTGTGTCTTACTCTTCTTTATATCCTACTTTATGTTTAGTTGCTTGGGGACAAGCAACAGTTTAAGTTTGGTATTGTGATTAGCGGATATTTTATACGCTTTTTGCCATTATTTTCATATAGTTTTTAGTATGTTTGTTTAAGTTTTATTAAGTTTTCATAGGTTTTAGTGAAAAATTCACATTTTTGAATTCTACTTTGAGTTTTTGTGTTTTTATGCAATTTCAGGTATTTTCTGGCTGAAATTGAGAAGCTGGAGCAAAAGTCTGGTTCAGAGGCAGAGGAAGCACTGCAGATGCTGTCAGGATCTGACCTCCTTGCACTTGAAAGAGCTTTTCTGGAGCTACAGAAGTTCAAATGGAGCGTTCTCAAGAGATATGGAAATCTAACATCCAGGGCTTTCTAGAAATGTATAATAGTCCATATTTTACTTCAGAATTGAAGTCCCAAAACTGGCGTTCAACGCTAGCCACCAGCCCTATTCTGGCGTCCAACGCCCAAGGGAGAAGAGACTAGTGTCCAACGCCCAAAAAGGACCCCCTAGCCAGTGTTCAATACCCTAGAGGCCTCCTAGCGTGTGAATCTCAATCAAGCTCAGCCCAAACACTTACCAAGTGGCCCCCGGAAGTGGATTTTCGCACTAAAAGATTGTTTTACCCCTCTTATGTAATCCTTAGTCATTAGCCTAGTATTTATTTGAGAACTTTTACACTTTTAGGGAACAATTCGGAGGAGAGATCGAACACTTCTAGCATATTTTCGAATTCCACATTGTATTTTCTATCAGTATGAGTCTCTAAACCTCCTAGGTTGAGGGAAGGAGCTTTGCTGAGTTTTATGGATTAATAAAGTACTACTGTTCTATTTCAATTCGTGTCTGATTCTCTATTCTAAGATGTATCTTCATTCTTCATCCTTATGAATGCATTGAACTGGCATAAAGTTATCTTATTTTACATGGGTTCAGAGTGAGTCTTTCATCGGACAATGATGAACCACTAGCTTAATTATACATCTCTTAGACGGCTAATCCATGATTTCATTGGGGACTTCTCGAGACACTAGCTCAACTGAGGTATGGGGAGATTAGGGTCTTTGTGGTAAAGATTAGAACCAAAGGCACATTATTCTCTGATCCGAAAGATTTGACCTTATCAGTGGCGTTTTGAGTAGGATCATCAACGAGAATGGATTGCAAGAGCTTCACCCTTAATTAGACTGGATCCGCACTAACCCTGGGTTCAGAGCTGGAGGAGAATTGGTGACCTCTCAAGAAAGGCATTGATCACATACAGCTTGCCATAGAAGAAATCATTCACAGTTGGAGGAGACAGTAAAACCGAATTGATCCAGAAGAATAAAGCATCACCGAAGCCTTAACCATCTTCTTTTCATTGCTTTCACCATCAATTGAGTAACATTTTCTTTATTTTACTTCTATGCACTTTAAACAACTAACTAACTTTTCTATCCACCTGACTAAGATCTACAAGATAACCATGGCTTGCTTCAAATCACAATCCTCGTGGGATCGACCCTAACTCATTCAGGTATTACTTGGACAACCCAGTGCACTTGTTGGTTCAGTTGTGCGAAGTTTAATTCCACGCACCAAACAATATCTCATGCATATATAAACTGGTCTCATAGGAAGAGTGCTCTGTTACCTTGTCTTGGAGGCAGTGCTATCTGGGATATAATGCCCGGCCACACTTAACGATTAGAGAGATTGTGATGCAACAAAAAAGGAAATCCTCAACCTAACCAGAGTTGGAAATTGAACCGAAGGAAATCCTCACTCTTCTATCCAATCTCCCCCCCCTTACCAATGCAACATGAAAGGTAATCATCAACCCCTCTTGTCTACTGCAACACAAGAGAGGGAATCATCAACCTTACTTGTCTATTTGTGAGTGGGCAAAGCCACCGTCCTCACTATAGACGGGACAAACCATCATCCTCACAATATTTATATCTCATTTAACAAGTCTTTTATTGGAGAATGATTTAATAAAATTCATTATGTCCACCTCCAACATATTCAAAGCTTTTAAAATGGTTATTAGACTCCATATGCAGGTTACAGAGGGGTACAGGCTTGCCAGAAAGGCTTAACAATTCAAAATCAGCATTTCATAATATTCAGGGGAATGGTACGTATTCAGGCATCGTGCATACGTGTGGAACCCAACACTAGTCTCGCAAAAATCTCGTCTGATGTATACGCATGAAACCAGGAACTGCTTCATAATCTGCAAAATTCAATTTCAACCACCAAAATTCAAAAGATCATAACTTTCTCTCCAAAACTCATTTTCACATCATTCTTTAACGAAATTAAATTAGACATCCCCAATTTTATTTCATCATAAATTTCATTAATTTTCAAGTTCCGAACGCCAAGTTATAGTGTTTCAAAGTTTGGCTAAAAATCTAACATAGTGCAGATTTTTCTGCACCATTTGAATAAATCCCCAATTTTACACCAATGTGCATCCATTCTATACCAACTTAGCCAAATTAAAACCTAATTCTATTTCTCATCAATTTCACTATTGTTTTCACCTAACTTCTCATTACATAGCTCACTCAAATCCTAATCTCATCTCATTCTTAAACTTATCCTCATAAAATTTTTCAAACAATCAATAAATAACCACCCCAAATTCAATTTCACATATTCTTTATAAGAATTTCAATTTTAACAATTGGACCAGAACACATCAATACATTCCAAGCAATAGAAACTCAATCAATCAAGGTCTTCGACCATTTTCATTCAACCTACAACATCATCCAATACCACATTCATCAAAATTCATTCTCAACAATCTAGACAATTAACCACCACCAATCTCAATTCTAATGAATTGTCAAATAACCATCACAATTCTCATTTTTAATAATCTAGCCAATTTAACTTAACGATAATACCATCCCAATTTCACAAATCCAAGCAAGGCAAGAACACTAAACCATCATCAACATCAATTCAACAATATCTTAATGTCAACTATCTTAGGATTTTTCATAGCATTACATAATGATTATCCGAAACCAAAACCCATACCTTAGTTGACGATGGTCCCAACCTCTTGAGTCTTTCTCTTCGGTCGATCCAAGCCTCAATCAATTCCTGAATAATCCAAGCTTCAATCAATTCTATCCAATCTAATTTTCATTCAAATTACACAAGGTTTATACTAAGGTTTCACACAAATTAGGAGAA
>NC_029794.2:110182409-110186471 GCF_000816755.2 Arachis ipaensis | reverse complement strand
AATTTGAGCTTGAGCTTCCCCTAAAGTATCAAAACCACAATTTTCAATACCCACACTATCCAAAATGCAAAAACTGATAAGAATAGAGAAATAGGGTAGAGTCTCGCGATTACTCACTGGAAAAGTTATATAGCAACATAGAGGGAGATGAGAGCGACGCATAACTGCAAACGGATCATCGATCGGAGCTCCGATTTGTGAGAAAAGTGAATTTGAAAGTAAAAGTAAATAGTGTTTGTTTTGGAGTTTCCTTTTCTCCTCTCTTAATCTCGAGCTTTCCCTCTTATTTTGCCAAAGTGTGTGAAATAAGGGATGGAGTCACATCCTTGACTCCTTAAATGAGAAGCATTTTTATCCTTTTGCTCATTGGCCCTACCTAGGGCCAATATTTAAAGATATATGTTACGGTTTGTATTTTAAATTTTTTTTGTCATTTTTATACTCTCATACGTAATACTGGATAGACCTAAGCGTGTAAGTTAATTATAATGCCAGTACGTATTTTTTCATAAATAATCATGTTTTCGCACTCTAAATAATTTTCTGAGCTCAAATTTTATCTGTAAATTTTTAAATGATGAAATTTAAACTTTTAACCCAGACCGGACAGATTAAACACTCTTAGCTCAATTTTAATTATATACTTGGCAAGTAAATTTCTCGGATCTTATAGTCATAGCAAACACTCGTCTTTGTTACTAAGTTCTAGCTGAATACCTAGCAAATTGTTTTGCACAATTCCTAGCCAGGTGACCAGGTTCTCCACAAGTGTTTTTATAATATGAAAATGTAATTTGCCAACGCAAATTAGCCTGAAGATATTGATAAAAAAGATCATTATAGCAGGGCAAATAAGAAAGTAGGAATTGCATCTTTCCATTTTCTCAACTGAAAGTTTATAACCTATAAAGTATGAATATAAAAAACAGAACCTAGATATGAATTGCAGCCTTTGTTTGCTTTCTAAATCTAAATTCATCACGAGCCTTTATAGCCCTTAAACCTATCTGTATTATTATTGCAAACAATCGTACACTTAAGAAAGGTTTTCTAGCAATGTATCCTTTGAAGTTTTTTTCTATTTTCAGAGTTGCTGCTTCACGACGCAATTGCTCATAGAGCTTTCGAGCCAATATTCCTATTTATCATTGAAAAGAACCAGATGAATCTATAAATTCAAGAATAGAAACTTAACATAGCCAACCCATAATGAAAAAGAAATTTACTTTCGAAAAGCTAGACATATGATTGCTTTCCACCATTAAGGTTCTAATTATTAGGAAGATAAGCATAAAGGAGACATCTTAAAGTTTGCCAATCTAGTATTAGTACTGAAAGATAAATGAACCTTACAAGGGATGTGTCTATATAATATCTACTAAGGAAAAAATCTTGTACTTACAAGGGATTGATTAAGGTTATGAGCTACTAAACAAGCATACTTAGAGAGAATACAGGGTACCTCGCAAATTAGATTGCAAACAGACTACAGCTTGACGCAAAATAGGCAAAATTGTGTTTGTGCCACTAGGTTGCTACTTCTACATATTATTATAAAAGTGATATGCCTAATGTAGTTTGCATTAAATATTCCAAGGTTGTCTCAAAAAAATTATTATAAGCCTTTTTAAGAAATTTGGATACTCTTAAGTCTGAACCATCAACATCATAGCTATTTTCTCTTCAAATTAGATAAATCATTATTGCTGCATATGCTTGGTGGTGGACTGACCACCATTTGTACATCAAGAATAATTAAGAGTTAGTATATGTACGCAGAGTACCATGTGCTTTGGGGATTTAATTCCACTAAATAAAACAAAATCAGGCTTGGCTCCTCGATCCGAGTTTCTCAAATTGACCCTCCCCAATGTACCCTTATCAGCAAATTAAGTTATAGGAAATATCGAATCACCTGATAGCCTTTCATACCCATCTTATCCAGTATCATTTGGCAAGAAACTTTGTGATTATAGCTAATAATAAAAAAGTAGAACAATACAAAAAATAGTAAGAAAAATGTAACAAAGCAAGAGACAGGAGTTAAAATCATAGATGACACAGATGATATTGAGATTTTCAAAAATAGCGGGCTTGAGAACATTGTTTGGCTTGACACATCTGATATAATGAAGTTCTATTGAATTTAAGGTCTCCATCAAAGATCAAAGTTGTAACTACATTTTTCAGAAAGTGTCATTCACTAATTCTAATTCATGAAAACAAAAAGCCTAGATATACAATATAGGAGTTTCAAAGATTACATAAAAATGAGGTATAAAAAGCACAGAAAGAGTTGTAAAAATTAATAATACCTTGAAACGAGATTCAATTGAAGAGAACTTTGAAGATTTTTATAATAGAATTACATAAAATGAATAGAACATTGATAAAATCATAATAAAGAAGAATAGAGTCAATCTAGTTATGCTAGCACACACTTGAGAAGTTCAGTAGTCGTATTAAGATGGAACCTAGATTTCTCATCTTTGATGACAGAAGAGACAATCTCCTCTCTTTTTGTAAATTCATAGTAAAAAAAATAAGGAAGAGAAGAATGAAAAGAGGTACTTGAGAATAGATTTGATCAAAATTAGCGGGTTAAAGTTCCTTCACATAAAGCTTGCCATCTCTGTGTCTGTAATAAAACCCTAAATTATTTTGAGAACAGAACAGATACAATTGCAAGAGAATCAATGTAATTGGAAGGGACGGAAAATGGCGTCGAGAGGGTAGAAAAATTCATCGGCATCGAAACTGAAAGAGAGAAACTGGGGAATGTGTGTGACGGAGAGATTGGGGAAGGGGTGTGATGGAGCTTCGGGCAACGGTAGTGCAAGGGTGAGAGTCGCCGCCGATGAAGGATTTGGAGGGAATGGGTGAGGAGCGTCGCCGATGAAGGATGGGGTTGTTTTGTGAAATGAAGAGCAGAACGGGAACCAAACTCTTATTTTAATATTTTCGACGGAATATTTTAAATTACAGACAGATTTTCTGTCTGTAATAATTTAATAAAATGCAGTATTTTTTCATTTAAATACAGATGGATTTTCTATTGGTAACTATTTTCCTACGAAAAAAACTAATTTTTCCGATAGAATTATCGATAGTTTTTCTTTTCTGTCTGTAATTTATGTTAATTCATTTTTCTTTGTTTTTGAGAAACATTCTCTCACAAAATATGTCTGTATTTCTGTGGGATAAAATCTATCAGAAATATCCGTCTGTAATAAGTAGTTTTCTAGTAGTGAGAGGAGAATAAGAAAAAAAAGCGCAGTAACAATCGTAGCAATAGAAGAAGGATGAGGAGGAGGAGAAAATGAGCGAAGAAGAAAAAGAAACATAAAAAAAAAGTGCATGATTTATAGGCACGTTATGTGAGTGATTTTTATTGAATTTGAGTCAATTTGATTGAATTTAGTTACTAAAAATACTAGTACATATAGTAGTCCTGAAATAATATTAAATAATATTTTGGACTAACACTTTATTTTTATATTATTAGAATTTATAATTTAGATTTAGAATTTAAAATTGACCAAAATATTGGCACAAAAATTATTAGTCATATAATATTATTTTAATTGATTTACAAAAATATATTTTAAAATAAATAAAATAAATATTATAAGGGTTACGTACGATTTTGGTCCTTAAGATATAGGCTGAAAATTTTTTTTAAATACATTCCAAGATAAAAAAATATTTATTTGCTCAATGGAATGAAAAAATTTACAAACTAAATTAAATCTTTATCCTAAAACATAAAGTTTTAAACTTAAAAATCCACCCTTAAACCATACATTCTATTTGTTTGATCTATAATAGTTTAAATATAATTTGCAAATAGACTTTCCAAACTAAATAAAAGCAATAGTAATTGGTTCAATGTAAAAATTAAAAAATTCTAAATTAAATCCAAAAATCAAAAGATTTAACCTTATACATAAATAGTAAATTCTAAATTATTGATAAACGAATAACTTTATAAAAGTATAAATATAAGTAAAAAAATTATTTAGAATAAGCAAAACCAATGTTTATTTGTTTAATGTAAAATTA
>NC_029794.2:110176989-110182295 GCF_000816755.2 Arachis ipaensis | reverse complement strand
AGATATTAAAGAATTAAATTTTATAGTTTAAAGAAGTAAAAATATTAAAAATACGAATTTTGACACTAATTAAAAATTTTGGTCCAAAATCAGGCCAACGGACTGAACCAATTAGACTAAACCTAAATCGAACCGAAGCCCAACCTCTAAACTCTCTGTAACGAGCCATCTCCATTTTTATTTCTGAAGATACGTTGAGGGAGAGAGGGATTAACGTGAAAACACCGTAACCCTCGTTCCAATTTTAATTTTACATAATTTTCGATTCGGAGTTCTGATTGACGAGCCATCAGCGGTCACATGTTCGTTTCGGAATTATTTTCAATTCTATTTAAACAAAGTGGTAAGAATTTTTCATTTCTCACCCAGTTCTCCATCTCCTCAATTTCGAAATTTTAGGGTTTGGGTATTGAGGAATTGAATAATTTTGATGGTTTAGGTGAATTCTAGCAGTAGATAATCACTAAATTTTGTCCAATTGATTCGTGGGTAAGGTAAGGAACTCCTATTTCTTGGTGAATTTCTAATCTAGTGAACTCTATGTTGATTGTAATGATATTGTGTGAATTAGATTGTGTTCTTGTTGATTTGGAGTTCAATTGAGCGGTTTGGAACAAAATCCGGGTGATTGAGGAATTAACGTTTGGAAGTTTAGAGCTTGTGAAAGGAGAGGTTTTTGAGGTGTTCCGAGCTTAAGGAGGAATCGGCCAAGGTATGGTTTTAGTTTCTCATAGATAATATATAATGTTTTGTGAAAACATAGGTTAGATGACCTTAGGATAGGTTGAAAACGTGGAAATATGTTAATGCTAGTAACCTTGATAGAAATGTGGAATCATTGACAAACCCCAAATTGACGGTTTATCTTGTATTGAATTTAGGGGATTTTATCACCTTTTACCCACATTTATTCAATGAAATAGCATGGTTTTGTATATTCTCCTTTAATTGTGCTGAAGAGTGAAAACATACTTTTTAGGTCTTAAAATAGCTAAATTTAATTCTCCTTGATTCCATTAGATGCCTTGATATGTTTGTTAAGTGATTTCAGATTTAGAAGGCAAAGATTGGATCAAGGGAATGAAGAAAGAAGCATGAAAAGGTGGAGAACTCATGAAGAAATGAAAGAACCGGAAAGCTGTCAAGCCGACCTCTTTGCACTTAAATGACCATAACTTGAGCTACAGAGGTTCAATTGATGCGGTTCCAGTTGGGTTGGAAAGCTAACATCCGGAGCTTCGAAACGATATAAGATTTGCCATAGTTTCTACACGTATGGTGGCGCGCACGCGCAAAGTACGCGCACGCGCCGTTGCTGCCACCTAGTTCACTTAAAGCAAAACGTGGCCAACGAATTCTAAAGCCTTGTGGGCCCAATCCAACTCATTTCTGATGCTATTTAACCCAAGGAGTGAAGAGGGAAACATAATGTTAGTTACCAATTAGTTTAGTTTAGCTTTGTAGTTAGTTTCTAGAGAGAGAAGCTCTCACTTCTCTCTAGAATTAGGATTAGGTTTAGTTCGAGTTGGCTAGGACTTGTGGCTCAAGTCAATTCATCCACTTGACTTTCCTTTAATTAGTAAGGGTTAACTAAGTGGTAGCAATGAACAATTCTCATCACAATTGAGAAGGATAACTAGGATAGGACTTCTAGTTCTCACACCTTACCAAGAGCCTTTTATAGTTGTTAGTTTATTTTCATTGCCATTTACTTTTCATGTTTCTTATCCAAAACCCCAAAATAACTCATAACCAATAACAAGACACTTTATTGTAATTCCTAGGGAGAACGACCCGAGGTCCAATACTTCGGTTTATAAATTTTAGGGGTTTGTACTAGTGACAAACAACTTTTTGTATGAAAGGATTAGTGATTGGTTTAGAAACTATACTTGCAACGAGAATTCATTTGTGAAATTCTAAACCATCAAAAATCCAATCGTCAATCATATTGCAAAAGAGTTGATGAATGATGATTTTGTTGAGTTGGTTGTAGGAATTGTGTTAACTAATGTTGTTGATGGGAGTTGATGAATGTGAGTATTGATGATGAAAGATTGGGGATTGGTTGAGTTATATATATGTGTGTTTGTTGAATAATGAATGAATTGAGAGTTGGAAATGATTTTAATATTGGAATTGGTTTGACTTATTGGAAATGATTGGAAAAGGGTTTGAGAGGTGGTTGGGTTGGGATCCGAGAAGGGTGGCAAAGTCCAAATTTTAAAGGAGATGCTGCCAAAATTTTTATAAAAATTGAAGATTTAGTTTGAAGTATTATTTAAACAAGTATGGATAAAAGAATTATATTATTTGACTTTGATTTATATAGAAAAGAAATGCATTATGTTTTAGCACTTGATTTATTAAGAAAAGTATTATGTTGGAGTTTCAATTTATCAGGAAAAGTATTATATGTTTTGAATTTTACTTAGTTAAGAAGAGAATTATGTTTTGAGTGTGAATTATTGATGAACGGAATGGGAGGTGTGATGATGATAATTGTTGAAAGAATTGAATGATGAAGAGAATGAATTTGATATGAAAATTATTTTGTGGGGATAGTGGTTATTTACCGCCCACTAGATTTTAAAGTAAATTATTTTATGGGGATCGTGGTTATTTACCGACCACGCGTGTGTTGTTTTCTAATTGAAAACATTTGTGGGGATCGAGGTTATTTACCGCCCGCAGATGGTGGGGATCGATGTGGTTTACCGCCCACCAGGTGAGAATCATGGTACTGTACCGCTCACCAGTTTTCAAGAGAACGATGTTCGGGTTAGCTGCTAGACATGTCGGGTTGGCTATATAACCGACAGATGAGACTCATCAGTCATAGGGCAGACATACATCATATGCATATGTGTGTTTTGTTTGATTGTGCATTAATTAGACTTGCCTATGTGATTACTATGCTTACCTGCTATATTTGCTACCTGCTATATCTGTATCCTACTTGTGTTTGCTTTGTCTGTATTGCTTGTCTGTGTATCGGAATTTTTGAGGATTGGAGGAAGGCAGAAATTAGGGCTTAAGTTATAAAGGAATTAGAAATAAGAACATTAGATAACCTACCTGCTTATGCTTTTCCATTTATAAACTTTAAGATTTAAATCTGAGTGTCGAAGTTCTAGGATTGCCTCTGGCTTTCCTGAGACCTTATATATTATGTATGTGGGCACCATTACCATGCTGAGAACCTCCGGTTCTCATTCCATATCTATGTTGTTGTTTTCAAATGCAGGTCGAGATGTGCCTTGCTGAGCGTCTGGAGTTTCCTGTGGAAGCGAAGTTTGGGTATTTTGAGATATTGTATTTTGTATTTATGCTATGTATATATTATATAGATTCTCCTGTTTATATATTTTATGTTTGTCCCTTCTAGAGGTTGACTTGGAGAAACAGGTGCTTGTTATGTAGTTTGAGTTTTATTTTGGGTTGTATATATATATATAATTATATACTCTGGCCGGCTTTAGCTTCGCAGGTCGAGTATGGAGCTTGATATCTATGTTTTTGGAACTCTGATCTGTATATTTTTTTTTCAACCTTTCTTTGAGCTTACCTATCTGTTCTACGATTATCCATGCGAGTGTGAAACGATTTTCTGTTTTCGCTTTGTTTAGCCTATTCTTCAAGACTCCTAAATATAATTTCTTTCATCTATATATTTATATAAGTCCTTTCTTTTAGAGGTCGTAATATATTGCCACCTCTACTTTACAACTTAAGCATAAAGCTCTGTGTGGTAGAGTGTTACAAAATCATTAAATATTATACTATGTGTATGAAATTATATTTTTATTATTTTAAATATTATAATTAGTGATTGTGTATATATTTTTAGTTCTTATCAATATGTATAAATACTTAGATAGTTCTAATTTAAAATTTTAAATATATCTAAACTAATTTGGATTGGTCAAGTAAGTTGTTAGCTTAAGTAAGTATTAGAGTTCAAATTCCGTCTGGTATGTCTAGTAACTCATTACCGGTCAGTTGTTGACTCTTAAATGGAACTCAAATTCACGATGGATTAATTTTTAACTTGTTGGGTATTGTAGGAAACAAAAAAAAAATATCTATACCTAAATTTTATTATATTTTTGCCCCCACAACTAAATTTTTCTGGGTCCGTCACTGTGTTAAATGTATAAAAATGTTTATAAACTAAAGTTAACCCCTACAACTTTAAAATTTTTCATAAACCATGTATACACCCTAAATCTATAATATAATTAAAACACAATTCTGTATTTTGCAATTAAGAATTTTTTTTTTCTTTTATTTAGTCAATGCAATTATTCTACTTCAAAGTTTATGTATTCACCTTCATAAATTTTTGTAGTTTTTATTACTGAAATTTTTGTGTATTTTTTATTTTTCAATTTTCAGGATAATTTTTTTTTTGTAATAACGTTTGAAAAAAAAAACAAAATCTTTTTTAAATAAAACTAAAATTTGTAAACAAAAACATATAAATTCTGTATTTTTTGTTTCTTCTGCTTCTTTTTTTTTCTTCTTCTTTTTAGTTTATTTTTTTATTTTTCATCTTCTTCTTTTTGTTATGTTTCTATTTTCTTTTTATTAGTTTTTCCTTCTTAAAAAAAAAACAATAAAAAAAGAGAAAAACCAAAAAGGAACAATAAGAAAAGAAAAAATGCAAAATAGAGAAGAAGAAAAAAAATTTGACCATAGCTACAGTAGCAGCTACAAAAAAGGGAAGAAGTTCATGATTAAAATATTTAATTTATGCCCACATTTTGTATGAGTAATTTTGTTAGGTCAATAAAACTTATATTCTAGAAAAAATTTGGTTGCACTTAGTTATAGAAAAACTTACTCACCTAGCACTACTAAAACTTATATTCTACTAGAGAAAATTTTTTCAGGCTCATTGATTTGATAGATTGATATTAAATATTAATAAGAGCACCGTTAGGGCAGCAGTTTTTTAACTTTTGGGCCAGCAAACAACCAGCATAAACATATTAATAAAAGTGAATGCAAACTTAATAAATAGAAAACAAATACACATAAAAAAAATATCAGCATAAAAATGCATGCTGGCTGAATGATGGTTAAATTTTGATATATTTATTTGTTCCTGAGAGTTTCCGTATTAATAATTTACACCTTATTTATTTGATAAAATAAATGCATGTTATACAAAAATATTAAAATAATACTAATTTGTTAAATATAAAAATATAAAATTTAGTAACAAAATCTATACTCTCAAATTTTAACTCTATCCAAAAGTATTTACCATAAATCCTTAATAAATAAGTAAATCGTAAATC
>NC_029794.2:110174157-110175742 GCF_000816755.2 Arachis ipaensis | reverse complement strand
AGTAATTATAATAAACAATTAATTATAAATTGGATATATAACCACTCAGATAAAGACGTCTAACACATTCTTTTAAAGATGTTTTTTAATAATTAAAATTTAACATATACAGTCGATTAAATCGTATTATTTTTGTCAAAATTAGACCAAGCAAATTAATTTAATCGAAAAATAGTGAATAAAATCTGGAACTAGTCTAAATTAATATTATTTTTTTTATAAAAAATGACTATAATACCTTTATTATAAAAAATGACTAAAATACTCCTATTATATATATTAATTTTAATAATCTTAAATTTTAGCCCTTTACTTCTCTATCGTCATAAGTTAGAATTTAGAGTTTTCGATATATATAATAGGAATATTTTAGTCATTTTTTATGATAAGGGTATTGTAGTCATCTTTTATAAAAAATAATATTAATTTAGACCGTTCAAAATTTGATTCATCATTTTTTCGGTTAAATTAATTTATCTGACCTAATTTTGACAAAAATAATACGATTTAATCGATTATATGTATTAAATTTTAATTATTAAAAAACATCTTTATAAAAAACGTTTTAGACGTCTTTATTTAAATGGCTTCCATTACATATTGTTGGAAGGATAATAAAAAGAGAATTAACATATATATGTTTATTATTTTTTCTTTCTCTAGAAGAATCCTTTTTAGAAAAGAAAAGATGATGAAGAACATTGCTTTCATTGAGAGTCGAACTCAAGAACTCTAACCAACTGAGCCATGAAAGCAAGTGATCTGTTCAGATCTATGTTAATTTTAACATTCACGGTTTCTTTCCCCAAAAGGGATACTCAATTAGTATTCATACCAAGACGAGAATACGAATACAAATAGATACACTGTCGCCTAGCATACAGAATAGAATCTCAGTCTTTACATCTTTACAGAAAGCATATTGAAGATTAAGCATTTATTATAAAAAAGTGAGGGCATTTACAGCTTTCATGGTATTCTTTTGCTATTGTCAAATTTGCAAAAGGCTAAAGCACCTTGTGTAGAAGAAAAGCCAAAGCTTTTAACTATTCCTAATCATCTGTCATGAATGTACCGTGGCATGATTGCGTCATTTAGAATTACTGTGAAAATCACCACAATAATATAGATTATTTTTTAGGGTTATATGTGTTAAAAAAAATTAAAATTTGTTAAAAAAATAAATTTTGATACTATTTTAATTATAAAAGATTGATCATAAAAAATTTTTAACAAAAATTTTCAATAAAGAATGAGATGAGATCTTGAAAGCGAAAAATATACTGAGATTTTGAAAATAAAGAATGAGTAGTATAATCCCAAATTGAGAGCAGTGTGATGCCAAAATTGACAGAGTCCAAAAAAACAGTAGAGTAAATTAAAAACAAATGAGTGTCAAAATTGAGGAGTAATTTTCTACGGTCAAATTATTCATCAAAAAAACATAAAAAATTTGACATTTGTAATATTTATCAAAAATATATATTAATTTTTACACTTAGTTATTGCTGTTAAAAAAGACAATATTAAAATAGCTCTCTTTTTTGTAGTGAACTATTCTATTAAACATATCTGTGGTAATAAA
>NC_029794.2:110173179-110173608 GCF_000816755.2 Arachis ipaensis | reverse complement strand
ATTAAATTATTTAAAAAATTATTCTTAATTATTATTCTTGTATAAAGATATTTTCAGGTGAGTAACGCTGACTTTCACTATCTTCTACTTGTTTGATGTTGACCATGGCCACCGTTTAACCTCGCTTCCATCTAATGCTGCCTTCCACCATATGTTGTCACTGGCCACCACCTCCATAACCATCATCATTCACCATTAGTGATTGCCATTGTTGTCTTTCAATTCATCCACATTATACAAGTGCACATACATTACTTTTGGCTTTATCCCTCGTCTATAGCCATTATGACTCATTCTATTTTGTTATCGTGTTAATTTGATTTTTTTAAATCAGTTTGTCATCCTTATAAACATTTGCTTTCCATTAGTCGTACACGTACATGAGGGGAGAAAATGTTAAAATTATACTCTTTTTTACTCTTTTATTGG
>NC_029794.2:110172302-110173137 GCF_000816755.2 Arachis ipaensis | reverse complement strand
ATTTACTTTATTTAAAAAGTATAGCTAAAAAAAAAAAAATAATAATATTTTAAGTAAAAGCTATGTTTTTTGTTTTGGAGAAGTTTTAATAGAAATGCCTATTTGATCATTGTCTATTTTTAAAGGCTATATTTTTTTGTATCAAAAATTAAATAGAATATATTTTTTTAGTGATGTTTATGACCAAAAGGTTAAGCTTTTTAGCTCGTTACTCTTTATTACATTGTAAATATATAGCAAATAAGAAATAAAATTTGGTAATTCATTTTGAAAAAAAAACAATTGCAATCAATCAAAGAAAATGAAAGTCACCAACAATTTATTTATTTAATATATGTTATACCAGATACCAGAAAGCTGCCAAATCCTTCGAATGCACTACTATATTCAGATTCCATGCTCTGACTAAACGTGCAAAGCACTTATCCATACACAACTTACAAAACCACTATACATTTATAATTAAATCTACAACCTTTTTTTATTGTTAGTTGGCAAGGTATAAAATATAACCGTCTAATAATGAACCATGAAGAGTGTATTTCCAATTCTCGTAGTTCATAAATTAATAATAGCAGATATTATTTATATAAACCAACAAGCTGGAGTGAAGTTAACATACTTGAAGAGCTATAGATAGGATTATTAGTTATGTTCTTGCGTCGTAAGTCTTGTGAGAGATATAACTCATTCGATCTAAAGTTGAATTCACTTTTGTTTGAGTTGCATGAGGTATATGTCGATTTTTTAAGTATGGCGATAGTGAATACCTGTAAAGGTACTCTAACATTTAAATAAAAAAAATGAGATAAATATATTATAATTTAAAGTGAAT
>NC_029794.2:110171645-110172236 GCF_000816755.2 Arachis ipaensis | reverse complement strand
ATCGTAACCTTAGGTTATGACTTAAAAGTGTATAATGCTACCCATGAAGCCATGGTAACTAGGCTAGGATGCCCGAAAGTTTCGTTTAGGTTCAAGCAGCGTGATTTTGTCCATAATTTAATCTGCTTACCGATGATCGGTCTTGATCTTATCTTGGGATTGGACTGGTTATCTGAGAATCATGTCCTGCTTGATTGTTCTACCAAGTCGGTGTACTTTATGCCGGAGGATACAGAAGGGCCGGTTGTGGTGAATAATTATTACTTGAATTCAATGATGGTGAACTGTTCTGGAACCGAATGTCAGGGTATCCTGTTGTTAACCGCTGGTGTTTCGGGTGATGATCAAAGGTTGGATCAGATTCCGGTAGTGTGTGAGTTTCCGGAAGTGTTTCCCGATGATATTGAGGAATTTCCACCTAACCGAGAGGTCGAGTTTGCTATTGAATTGGTGCCTGGGGTGGGACCAATCTCAAGTGCTCCTTATAGAATGTCACCATTAGAGATGGCCGAGCTAAAGTCTCAGTTAGAGGAATTGTTGGGTAAGAACTTTATCCGACCAAGTGTTTCCCCGTGGGGTGCTCCAGTGTTA
>NC_029794.2:110160473-110171539 GCF_000816755.2 Arachis ipaensis | reverse complement strand
CCCAGATAAGGGTGAGGGGTGAGGATATCCCTAAGACCGCTTTCAGGACTTGTTATGGTCATTACGAGTACACTGTAATGTCCTTTGGGTTGACGAACGCTCCTGCAGTATTCATGGATTACATGAATAGAGTGTTCCATCCGTTTCTGGATAAATTCGTGGTTGTCTTCATTGACGATATACTAATTTACTCCAAGACTGAAGAAGAGCATGCGGAACACTTACGGACCGTGTTGCAGATTCTAAAGGAGAAGAAACTTTATGCGAAACTGTCTAAGTGTGAGTTTTGGAAGGATGAGTGGTTTTCAGATGCAGGACGCGAGGCTTCTCGTTGAGGCATGCTGGGGACTTCTGGATTAGCGAAGATTCTTGTTCTCGGGACTCTATCTTGATTTATATATCTTGTTTAGATACTTTTATCTCCATTAAATAATACAAACTGTGATGACTCCTTCTAGAGGGGATTTTTGGAGAATAGGTTTTCTGTATTTGTGTCCCTTTGGGTTTCCTTTGGGGTTTCCTTATTTTATCATATGTATATATCGCTATGCTCGGACCGGTTCTCTTCGCAGCCGGGTTTTGAGTCTTGATATTCTTGTTTTTGACACTCTTTATATATATGATCTCGCGTTAGCTTATCCCGGTTCGTTACGTTATCGATCGGAGTGTTGCCCGTTCGAGTTACGGTTTTTGTTTACCCCCTTTTTCTACAAAGGCTCCTAGTTATAATCAATTATTCATACTACTATACGTACTAAATTTTTGTTTTAGAGGTCGTAATACCTTGCCATCTCTGAATTATGACTTAAGCATAAGACTTTGTATGGTAGGGTGTTACAGAATTCGTATTACTAAATAAGTACATTTTATTTAGTTTATTCAAATTCTGATTTATAGATAAAATTCATATCAAATTATAACTAACGGATCAATAGATAAATTTGGGTCGATCTATAGCTAACAGATCACAATAAATAAACTTGGGGCGACCTATAGCTAACAGATCAATAGGTAAATTTGAGCCGACCTATAGCAAACAGATCACAGTCCCCAAACTTGGTTTGTGGTATTTTTCAATAAGACAAGTTGAGCTTTTGACTTTTATACCTATAAATTGGAATAGTGATAGTAATAGTAGTAGTCCCAAACTCAACTTGTTGCATTTAAAAAATGATAATCATCTTTGGAAATAGCTTGAGGTAAATAATAAAGTAAAAAAAAATTGAGAGTGTGTTTTGTCGATTTTTAACAAATCGATGGTGGTTCGATATCTAGTGGTCTGGGAGCGAAACCTACTCCTCTGTGCGAGTACTAGTTTTCTAGAAGTGCATCAAAAGTGTCTTCTATTAGACCAAATTTACAAATAAAAAAGATAAAGTAAATCTGTAAATTAATGATTAGGACTTAGAAATTAAAGTTTCGAAAACCAAATAGATAACATATAGAAAGAGTTGCAGTGAAATTAAAAGGAAAATAATAAAATGCCTTCAATTTGATCCAAGGACTTCAACATAAAAGATTTAGAGGCAGAAGGATAAATTGATTAAAGAAAATAAAGAACACTTGATGAATAAAAGTAAAATTAATTGAATTGATAAATTTACAGAAAGGATAAATTGAAAGAAAGAAGAAGATGGAAGGAACCCTACAGAAAATGTAACTCGATTGCAAACTCAGGAATTTGCTGGGATGTGAGAGTGCTAGAGTATTTTTTCTGAGTAAAAGTTTCAACCCTTATTCACTAAGATTTCCTAATATTTATAGGCTAATCTCACATAACTGCTCATTAATTTACAATTAATTATAATTAAATATGGCATTTCAAATTTTAAAATGCAGTCTCTCTTGGTAACCGTTCCCACCGCATAATCGAAGATATTCTCCATGATCTCCTCGTGCAATAAAAGCCATTAACTTCCCACTTCCACAACTAATCGATCAGCTCTTTCGAAAGCCTTACTCAATTCTTTCAATCGAATCTCCTAATCGATTTGGCTTACTCGATCAACAAAACAATCGAAATCCACATCAGCACCGATTACCTCCAACTTCAGACTTACAAGCGTACCTTCTCGAGAAACCATACTCAATTCATTTCGATTCAAATCACTGTTATCGAAAATATTTTTTCGATCAACAAATTGCCTCCTTGGATTAATGTGGTTGCTTTCAATATTATTATCGAACAATAAAACACTTAATCTAAAAGACATCAGTTTTCAAAACCAGTAATAATTGTCATTTAAGACTCCCCATTACCACTGAGCCACTCAACACGTCTCCCGAGACTTGCGCTTTCTCTTTCTACCACTTCATCTTCTTCACGAAGTAACTTCTATTTGCATTCCTTTCACAGTAACGGCTACAGTGACACTTTTAAATTTCACCCTTTCTTCTTTATTCGAAGCTCTTGAAATCCTCATTCTCTGAACTTCCTTCACATTAAAACTTTCCCACAAAATCTCCAATCTTCAATTTCCCTTGACAATGGCTGGTTCTTCCTCTCGTGCCACTTCTCAAGATAAGGGTAAAGGCCATGCAACAGCACCGCCATCTCCACCAGCTCTTCGCATCCTTAATCAAATCAATGACGAAATCATTGATGACCCCCATCCACAAGTCAATGATACCAGGATTCTAATCCCTTCACAATCGGTGCAGATACACACTGCTTCCTCGGGCCGATTGAAACTCTTGAAAGGGCAAACAAAAAGCTTTCTTTCTTCCCTAATGCTGAAGAAGAAGATTTATTGATAGACCAAGCTTTTAACATCTCTCACTTCATCAAACAAAAACCATTTCGAAACAATCCAAAAATTAAACCTCGAGGGTTTGATTTTACAACTTGGTACCAATGCCTCGAACCCACCAAAGGTGCTTCCTGGGGAGCCCTAGGAATACAAGAACTGTTAAGGTTTTCTCACTTCTCACTTACTATACATCCCTGGATGATTGGAGCAGTAACCTGTTTCTGGAACAGAACTACCAATAACTTCCACCTTCCTTGTAGAATGATCGGAATGTCTCTCCTCGATGTAGCTGCTATTACAGGACTCCCAATAAATTCTCCAGACTGTACCCCTGACATGCAATCTCAGCGCCAATACAATGTCACCTTCAACACCCCATACAATGACTTCATCGCCCATAATATGGGTGCAGACGGTACAGAAATCACAGATAATGAACACGTTGCCTTCTTGTTTTACTGATTAAACGCAGTTCTATTCTGTTCTCGAAGCGTACAGATGTCAAAACTCTTCCTTCCCCTACCTGCTCTTTTACATGAGGGGAAAACTCTCAACTTGGCCAAGCTTCTTCTAGGACACATTTTTGAAGAACTTGGCCTACTTGTCTGTGACCTCCGGGACAACAAAATAATCAACACAGGAGGTCCAGTTTGGCTTCTTCAATTATGGCTCAATGCCATTTTTGAAAACTACATGATAAAACCTACAGGGGGCAACACTGATAAACAGCACATCGAGGGTTTTCGCCTATCTGATTACAAACCCAATTTTCCAAACGCCCAATCGGATGAACACAAATTTTGGGCTGTTTTTTCTCTTTTCCATTCTTGCAGAAATTTTGATAATAATCAACTCAATTTCACTCCTTTTTTGCGTCGCAACTGTGGTCCTGCCTGGCTCGATTGTTTCCTCTTTCCAAACACTAATGAGGAAAGGGAACTTGCAAATCAAACTTGGGCACACCTACTGGCTGTTCAAGTGATACCAATAGGGTTGCCACAATATAAGAAGGAAAGGTTTAAAATAACCTTGTACGCTCCTCATTTGATTGCAAGACAATTAGAATTCTCTTAGGCTATCCCAACTCCTCAACCTCGACACAGTGAACCATTCTGTTAGATTACCCTAACATCTCAGGAAGACTTCAACACTTGCCTTTAAAAAAAATCAAAAACGAAGAGACCGCTTCAACTTCTTGATTTATGAATGCAGTTCATTTATCACCAAATCCTGCCTTGAATGGTGGACTGGTTATTACTCAAGGTATACCCGTACCTTAGAAGAAATTCAACAAACTACTATTCGAGCGGCTATTACTGAGAATTCTCCAAAAAGAACACACAAAAGGAAAGCTGAAACTGCTCGGCCACCACCACATAAGATCAAAAGGACTCCTACTAGAGCTTCTCGCAGAGTAATTCTTCTATTCATAACTCCACTTTCAAATTCGAAATGTCCTTCGAATATTACTATTATACATTTTTAAAACTATTTGATCTTGGACTTTTAACAGCTAGTTTTGCAATCATCAAGCGAAAGCGATGATGAAAGTGAACCAACCAGCAAGGATTCTCTCGCTGCTTCCTCTCAATCGGAAGATGCAGCCGATTCTGATCCTGGCTCTCAGCTAATTATAAGGTCCAGAATTCCTCAGGTAACACATCCATCACTATACATTTCTTACTTAGTTTAAAAATAAATCTTAAACTCATAATTGTGTACCTTTTATATTAGCCCATTAATGTTGTCCAGGCGGCTTCTTTCTCTAGAGCTCTCGATCAACTAATTCCTCAACAACAGACTGACCCAGAGCACTCCACATCACATGATTCAATTCAATTCACTAGGTCCCTACAAACAGTTCCTGCTACTCATCCGCCTCTTCCTCACACAACACAAGTGATTGATCTGACGGCGAATCCTTTGCAGCACTCTCCAGAAGAAACCCACAGACTTGAATCAATTTCACCAAATAATCAAGCTGTGTCTTCTATAGAAAACATAGTAGTCGCAGACTCCGATTCTGCTTCTAAAGCTGCTGACACCACAAATTCAACTTCTCCTAAGTCCAAAGTGTTGGAAACTCCTCCCTAATTACATCCCAGATCTTCACCCCAAACTAACCTTCAAACTCCTCCTGGACCAAGACCTGGAACAACGAGTACTTCCACCACTCCTACAAGTGCTTCCTTGGACAACTTGATTTCTGTCTTAAATAAAGTTATCCAGGAAAATAAAATCCCAGTGCTTGTACCAGCGATCTCAAGACTTGCCACATCAAGGCCTTCAATTGAATTGGATCTTGATATTCGGGAACAATTTCGATCACTCATCAAGCTTTTGGATCATCCACCTACCACATGGGTTAATGATCCAATTCTTAACAAACTCTTGGCTAATCTCTTGAATTCCTCTTTTGAACTCCTAACTAACACACCACATTCAGCCTCCATTCAAGAATTCAAACAGCTTCTTAATGAAAGTGTTTCATCTCAATTCCAACTTCAAGAAATCGAGAATGAAGAAGCAACAACCAAATCCAATATAGAAAATTGTCACGCAACTGCTCAACCCATCCAAGCTTCTCGTGAGGAATTTGATGTAAGAATTTCCTATGCCATTTCTGTTCAAGCTTTTCATGATCAAGAAGAAGCAAGACTTGAGGCAGAATTAATTCAGATTCAAGAACAACTTGCCATCATACGCCAAAGTCGAGCCACCCTAGCCAAACCTTTGGCCGTAGCCCAGCAAGATCAACATCTCCTTATTCAAGAACTTGTCTCAATTGATACCAAGCGAGGAGAATATGAAAAATAACTTGAGAAAATTCAAGTTGACAAGTTTAAACAACTTGAAGTGCCTTCTATTCTAGAAAACAAAAGGGCAAAGCTGTGCTCTGATTTGGCTAAACTAGTGGCACCTTGAATTTCTTTTCATTTGTAATTTTGTTTTTGTAATGACTTTCAACTTTTCTGAAATTATGCATGTTAAATTTCTATGTTTGCCAGCAATAGAAATATTTCAGATATTTTTCATTAATCGAGTTAATCACTTTTCCTGATTCAATATCTTTAATTTGATAGGCATTTCCAGAATATGCCACTATTACTTGAAAAGGGCCTTCCCATCTATGAGACCATTTACACAGAAATTTTGATTTCTTTTTCATCGGTAAAATGACCTTCAAAACTAACTCACCTATCTTGAAAGATTTTTCCTTAATTCGACGATTATAACTTCGAGCAACACCTTCTTTTTGTTGAATTATATTATCAAGTGCTAACATTCGCTCTGAGTCTAACTCATTTAACTCATCGAACATTGCAGTCCAATAATCATCGACTGGCAACTCATTCTGTTTCGATACTCTATTCAGATTAATTTCCAATGGTAATACTGCATCATGACCATACACCAATTTATAAGGTGAAGTCCCTGTCGAACCTCTTGGTGAATTCCGATAGGCCCTAATAAACCACTATTTCATGGTTTATATTGTGCTCAATTGAGTGATTTTTATGAACTCTTTATCCGCTTATTCATACTATTTGTATGGTTTTACTTTTTCCTTCCGGATTTTGTGTTATGATTGAAAACATGCTTCTTTGGGCTTTAAATTTGCTATGTTTAATCCTCTCTTATTACCATTCGATGCCGTGATATGTGTGTTAAGTGATTTCAGAGATTACAGGGCAGGAATGGCTCAGAGGATGGAAAGGAAGCATGCAAAAGTGGAAGGAATACAAGAAGCTGAAGGAACTGCAAAGCTGTCCAGCCTGACCTCTTTGCACTCAAACGGTCATAACTTGAGCTACAGAGGTCCAAATGATGCAGTTCTAGTTGCGTTGGAAATCTAACATCCGAGGCTTCAAAATAATAAATAATATACCATAGTTTCCCTGACGATAAGTGACTCGAACGCGTGATTCACGTGGACGTATCGCAGTGACGAAAAACCAGCATGGCAGATTTCGCAACCGGCGATTTCTGGACTGTTTTTGACCCAGTTTTCAGCCCAGAAAACACAGATTAGAGGCTATAAAGTGGGGGAATCAATCCATTCATTAGCACAAAAAATACAACAACAGAGACAACATTCATATTCATAATTTTAGGTTTTAGATGTAGTTTTAGAGAGAGAGAGGTTCTCTCTTCTCTCTTAGGATTTAGGATTAGGATTAGGATTTAGGATTTCTATTATGATTAGGCTACTTTTCTTCAATCACAGGTTCAATATTTCTTTAATTTATTTTCTACTTTTGTTTATTCTATTACTTTAATTGTTATTTATCTTTTCAATTTGGCTTATGAACTTCATGTTAGGATTTTCTTAATTAATAATTTGAGGTATTTCAGATTAATGATTGTTTTACTCTATTTATGATGCTTTCAATTTAATTTAGATTTATTTTCTCCTTTTTGCTTTGGTTAAGTAATTGGTAACACTTGAGTTATCAGACTCAACAGTTGATTGAAAATTGGAAATTTCTGATTGATTTGGATCGCTCTAAAGCTAGTCTTTCTACAAGAGTTGACTAGGACTTGAGGATCAAATTAATTAGTCCACTTGACTTTCCTTTATTTAGTAAGGGTTAACTAAGTGGGAGCAAAATCTAATTCTCATCACATCTGATAAGGATAACTAGGATAGAATTTCCAGTTCTTATACCTTGCCAATAGTTTTCTTTATAATTATTAACTTATTTTTCTTGTCATTTAAATTACTTGTTCCTTATTTAAAAAAACCCAAAAAATATATCTTTTTACATAACCAATAATAAATCATACCTTCCTGCAATTCCTTGAGAAGACGACCCGAGGTTTAAATACTTCGGTTATAAATTTTATTGGGTTTTGTTACTTATGACAACCAATTTTTTTTTGTACGAAAGGATTTTTGTTGGTTTAGAAACTATATCTACAACATGATTATTCTTATAAAAATTTCTTTACCGGCAGAAATCCGATCGTCAAAAAATGGCGTCGTTGCCGGGGAATTGCAAACGTGTGCCTTATTATTGGTTATTGTAAATATTTTATTTTGCTTGTTTATTTGTTTTTACTTTTGTTTTTAATTTTTATTAGCTATTATGAGTTCTCACCCCTATCGCTTTGAGTTTGGTTCTAATATTGTTGAAAGGAATGGAAGCTATAACAGGAACATGCATCAAGGTCAAAATAATCAGAGATGGACGGAGCCACGAGGATCTGATCAACCCTTTAGGCAACAACACCTTCCCAAGTACCATGGACGACGACCATTCAACAATGCATGTCGAGACAATAGTTATGGTGGATCCCTTCGTGACAACCATCACCCACCAAATTACTATGGTCAAGAGCCATTCCAGGGAGCGTACCAAGATGATGAATATGGTGGACTCCCTTACCAACAAGTCCCACCATATGCTTATAAACCACCTCCTCAACACAACTCTGGACCACCATACTCAAAAGTCCCCTACTACCAAACACCATCACATGATTCTAACCCTTATCTACTATATCAACCACCATATGAGCCATACATAGATCCAACCCAGTTACTCCCAAGGACCACCACCTCCATATACACCACATCCATATCCATCAATCCAAGAGCCTTATGATCCTACTTATGATATCCGAGCAGAACAAGAGTCAAGGGATCGTCTCAAGGAAACAATGGATCAATTTCAAGCAACCCTGCGTCAATTGGATCGAGCGGTAAACCGAATAGCACCCGAAGCTTTCATGGCTAAAGAATCTCAACTTGAGAACAAGGAATTGAAGTGTGCTATGCAACAAGTGGAAAAGATGGAGAGTGATGAACCATCCTCTTATCATGAACCTTTCCTCCCAAGTAATGAGCCCTCATATCCACCTCAACCTTCAATGCATGACACTCTTGGTGTTCTTCTTCAAGGGCAAAGAGAGATGAAACGGGAAGTACTAGAATTCGTGACTGCCTTGACCGAGGTAGTAAATCAATTAGCTTCCCAATATCTGAGCACTCAAAGTACTCCCATGGCTACATGTAGAGAATCAAAAGAAGAACGTAGCATGAAGGAGACACTAGAAACTCCGGTGGACAATGAGGAACATGGCTTTGTATTGGAACAAGTGGAGGAAGCCATAATAGTTACAGAGGAAGAAGTGGTTGAAGATTTAGGAGATGCTGAACCTCCATGGGAATCTAGAATTGTAGAGTACTCCTCCAATAAGATTGAAATTGATGTCAAGAAGGCCAGTGCACAACCTCCATGGCATATTCCTTATGAAGATTTGGATGGGATAGATCAAGAAGTAAGTTCTCTTAGCGATAAAGATCATGCATCAAGTCCTCCTAGTGATAAATCTACATCTGCAAATGAACTCTTTGAATATGAAGACTCTTCTCTGATTGAGTCTGAGAATAATGTGGAAGCAAAAATCCTTAGAAAAGGGCAGATGGGAGTTGAGTACACTTTGTCAAGAACGTTGGAGACTTCTCCACCTAGGTGGTCGTCTACTCCTTCACTTGAGTGGGTAAAACTTATCTCTGTTCGTCTTCCTATCTCACTTGAGTACGGTATTCTTGAAACGGACGGCCAACTTTGGAAGCTTTGTGGCATAAAGCGTAAGAGGAGACTGTTTAGTGGTTGGAGTTGCAAATAAAGGCTCATCAAAGTTGATATTTCAATGGCTAGATGTAAGGGCTCAACTGGTGATAATTTGGTTAGATCTAAAAGAAGAGTTTGGTACTCCGTAGAGAATTCAGATTGCTTACCACCTGGATGGAATCATCATGTTCCACTTGAAGACGGGTGCAGAAACAGGATTTGGAATCCAGGCATACATGAAGACTTGTGAAGAACTCCCTCAAGGCTTGGCAAATTCACTTGAGAATAATGAAGATTATTGGAATTCCAAACATTGGTGGAGATATCTGGATGAATTCAAACACAAGCCACCATAACAAGAAGCTCACCAGAATGTCCAACTTAAGGACTTAAACCAAAAGTGCTAAGGGGGAGACAACCCACCATGGTATATTCTTTCCTTTTTGTTCTTAGTTTTATTTTATTTTATTTTCATTCGTGTTCATACATAATTTCTGCATAATCATCTGCATTATGCATTTTGTATTCTGCATACTGCATTAAAAAAAAATTCGCACGCGACACGTAAGAGTCGCTGACGCGTCCGCGTCATAGGTTCCTTGGACACGAGAAGAAAAGAAGCAGAGAGTCACGCGGAAGCGTGGTGATGAGCGGATAATTTATACGCTTTTTGGCATTGTTTTTAGTATGTTTTTAGTAGGATCTAGTTACTTTTAGGGATGTTTTAATTAGTTTTTATGTTAAATTCACATTTCTGGACTTTACTATGAGTTTGTGTGTTTTTCTGTGATTTTAGGTATTTTCTGGCTGAAATTGAGGGACTTGAGCAAAAATCAGATTCAGAAGTTGAAGAAGGACTGCTGATGCTGTTGGATTCTGACCTCCCTGCACTTAAAGTGGATTTTCTAGAGCTACGGAACTCAAAATGGCGCGCTTTCAATTGCGTTGGAAAGTAGACATCCAGGGCTTTCCAGCAATGTATAATAGTCCATACTTTGGCCGAGTTTAGATGACGTAAAAGGGCGTTGAACGCCAGTTCTACGCTTGTGTCTGGAGTTAAACGCCAGAAACAAGTCACAAACCAGAGTTGAACGCCAGAAATACATTACAACCTGGCGTTCAACTCCAGAAAGAGCCTCTACATGTGTAACATTCAAGCTCAGCCCAAGCACACACCAAGTGGGCCTCGGAAGTGGATTTATACATCAATTACTTACTTCTGTAAACCCTAGTAACTAGTTTAGTATAAATAGAACTTTTTACTATTGTATTATCATCCTGAGTTTTATCTTTGGATCATAGTAGCTTTGGTTACTCCGGTTCCCCTCTGGGGCCGAGACCAATGAACTCCATTATCACTTATGTATTTTCAACGGTAGAGTTTCTACACTCCATAGATTAAGCTGTGGAGCTCTGCTGTTCCTCAAAGATTAATGCAAAGTCCTACTATTTTCTATTCAATTCATCTTATTTCGCTTCTAAGATATTCATTCGCTCTTCAACCTGAATGTGATGAATGTGACAATCATCATCATTCCCTATGAACGCGTGCCTGACAACCACTTCCGTTCTACCTTCGACTGAATGAGTATCTTTTAGATCTCTTAATCAGAATCTTCGTGGTGTAAGCTAGAATGATGGCGGCATTCAGGAGAATCCGGAAAGTCTAAACCTTGTCTGTGGTATTCCGAGTAGGATTCAATGATTGAATGACTGTGACGAGCTTCAAACTCGC
>NC_029794.2:110158773-110160262 GCF_000816755.2 Arachis ipaensis | reverse complement strand
GAAGGCAGCAGGAAAGCAGAAGTTCAGAGGAACGAAAGCATCTCTATACGCTTATCTGAAATTCTCACCAATGAATTACATAAGTGTTTCTATCCCTATTCTATGTTTACTTATTAATTAATTTTCGAAAACTCCATAACTATTTTATATCCGCCTGACTGAGATTCACAAGGTGACCATAGCTTGCTTCATACCAACAATCTCCGTGGGATCGACCCTTACTCACGTAAGGTTTATTACTTGGACGACCCAGTGCACTTGCTGGTTAGTTATGCGAAGTTGTGAAGATATGTTTAGACCATGGTTCTGTGCATCCGTTTTTGGTGCCATCGCCAGGGAATCAATTTCGAACAACAATTCACAACCTGAGTAACAATTTCGCATACCAAGTTTTTGGCGCCGTTGCCGGGGATTGTTTGAGTTTGGACAACTGACGGTTCATCTTGTTGCTCAGATTAGGTAATTTTCTTTTTGTTTTTCTTTTCAAAAATTTTTCAAAAATCTTTCAAAAAATTTTCTCCTTTGTTTTCGAAAAAAAAAAATTTTTTTAAAAAATAAAAATGTTTTCAAAAATATATTTTTCTTCAGAATTTTTAAGAATGAATTCTAGTGTTTCATGAAAAATGTGAAGCCTGGCTGGCTGTAAAGCCATGTCTAAGTTCATTTGGACTGAGGCTTCTAATTTGTTATCAAGAGCAAGCTAGTTGTTGCTAATCCACCTGCTGCTGTTCCTGATTTACATACTAAAGCTTGGCTGGCTATTAAGCCATGTCTGACCCTTTGATTGGAGCTTTAGACTAAGAATGCTAGATTCCTGGAATTCTTATTAAAAACTTTGGAATCCTTATTTTTCTTTTTCAAAATGATTTTCGAAAAAATTAAAAGAAAATACAAAAAAAATCATAAAATCATAAAAAAATACTTTGTGTTTCTTGTTTGAGTCTTGAGTCAGATTTTAAGTTTGGTGTCAATTGCATATTCATCTAGCATATTTCGAAAATTCATGCATTCATAGTGTTTTTCATGATCTTCAAGTTGTTCTTGGTAAGTCTTCTTGTTTGATCTTTGCATTTGCATGTTTTGTGTCTTTTCTTGTTTTTCATATGCATTCCTGAATTCTTTATGTCTAAGCATTAAAGAATTCTAAGTTTGGTGTCTTGCATGTTTTCTTTGCATTAAAAATTTTTCAAAAATGTGTTCTTGATGTTCATCATGATCTTCATAGTGTTCTTGGTGTTCATCTTGACATTCATAGCATTCTTGCATGCATTCATTGTTTTGATCCATAACTTTCATGCATTGCATCGTTTTTCTTGTTTTTCTCTCTCATCATAAAAATTCAAAAAAAAAAAATATCTTTCCCTTTTTCTCTCTTAAAATTTCGAAAATTAGATTTGACTTTTTCAAAAATTTTTAAAATCTAGTTGTTTCTTATGAGTCAAATCAAATTTTCAATCTAAAAATCTCATCTTTTTCAAAATCTTTTTCA
>NC_029794.2:110156545-110158592 GCF_000816755.2 Arachis ipaensis | reverse complement strand
TCAAATTTTCAATTTAAAAATCTTATCTTTTTCAAAATCTTTTTCAAAAATCAAATCTTTTTTCAAGTTTTTTTGTTATTTTTGAAAATTTCAAAAATATTTTTCAAAAATCTTTTTCTTAATTTTACATCATATTTTCGAAAATGACATCATCAATTAATGTTTTGATTCAAAAATTTCAAGTTTGTTACTTACTTGTTAAGAAAGATTCAAACTTTAAGTTCTAGAATCATATCTTGTGATTTCTTGTGAATCAAGTCATTAATTGTGATTTTAAAAATCAAATCTTTTTCAAAACTAATTTCAATCATATCTTTTCAAAAATATCTTCTCATCATATCTTTTTCAAAAAGTTGATTTCAAAATATCTTTTCTAACTTCTTATCTTTTCAAAATTTGCTTCAACTAACTAACTAACTTTTTGTTTGTTTCTTATCTTTTTCAAAACTACCTAACTAACTCTCTCTCTCTAATTCTCAAAAATATCTTCCCTCTTTTTCAAAATTTCTTTTTAATTAACCAATTATTTTAATTTTTGATTTTAATTTTCAAAAATTTCTAACCTTTTTCAAAAACTATTTTAAAAAATCACTAACTCTTTTTCAAAAATTATTTTCGAAAATCCTTTCCCTCTCTCATCTTATTCTATTTATTTATTCATCTACTAACATCTCTTCCTCACATCACAACACCAAATTCGAACCCCCTCTTCTATCTGTGTTCGAATTTTCTCTCTTCTTGTCTTCTTCTACTAACAATAAGGAACCTCTTTACTGTGACATAGAGGATTCCTCTTCTTTTCTTTTTCTCTTCTCTTTCTTATGAGCAGGGACAAAGAAAAAGGCATTCTTGTTGAAGCTGATCCAGAACCTGAAAGGACTCTGAAGAGAAGACTAAGAGAAGCTAAATTACAACAATCCAGAGATAACCTTTCAGAAATTTTCGAACAGGAAGAGGAGATGTCAGCCAAAAACAACAATAATGCAAGGAGAATGCTTGGTGACTTTACTGCACCTAATTCCAATTTACATGGAAGAAGCATCTCCATTCCTGCCATTGGAGCAAACAACTTTGAGCTGAAACCTTAGCTAGTTTTTCTGATGCAGCAGAACTGCAAGTTTCATGGACTTCCATCTGAAGATCCTTTTCAGTTCTTAACTGAATTCTTGTAGATCTGTGATACTGTTAAGACTAATGGAGTAGATCCTGAAGTCTACAGGCTCATGCTTTTCCCTTTTGCTGTAAGAGACAGAGCTAGAGTATGGTTGGACTCTCAACCCAGAGATAGCCTGAACTCTTGGGATAAGCTGGTCACGGCTTTCTTAGCCAAGTTCTTTCCTCCTCAAAAGCTGAGCAAGCTTAGAGTGGATGTTCAAACCTTCAGACAGAAAGAAGGTGAATCCCTCTATAAAGCTTGGGAAAGATACAAGCAGCTGACCAAAAAGTATCCTTCTGACATGCTTTCAGAATGGACCATCTTGGATATATTCTATGATGATTTATCTGAGCTATCAAAGATGTCATTGGATACTTCTGCAGGTGGATCCATTCACCTAAAGAAAACGCCTGCAGAAGCTCAAGAACTCATTGATATGGTTGCTTATAACCAGTTTATGTACACTTCTGAGAGGAATCCTGTGAGTAATGGGATGCCTCAGAAGAAGGGAGTTCTTGAAGTTGATACTCTGAATGCCATATTGGCTCAGAACAGAATATTGACTCAGCAAGTCAATATGATTTCTCAGAGTCTGAATGGAATGCAAGCTGCATCCAACAGTACTCAAGAGGCTTCTTATGAAGAAGAAGCTTATGATCCTGAGAACCCTGCAATAGCAGAGGTAAATTACACGGGTGAACCATATGGAAACACCTATAATCCATCATGGAGAAATCATCCAAATCTTTCATGGAAGGATCAAAGGCCTCAACAAGGCTTTAATAATGGTGGAAGAAACAGGTTTAACAATAATAAACCTTTTCCATCATCCACTCAGCAACAGACAGAGAACTCTGAACAAAATACCTCTAATTTAGCAAACTTAGTCTC
>NC_029794.2:110156208-110156370 GCF_000816755.2 Arachis ipaensis | reverse complement strand
TCCTTGTGTTTACAACTCAAGGATCTCTCTCTGCATCCATGGAGAGGAAGCATAAAAAGCTTCTCTCAAAGCAGAGTCACACAAAGCCCCCACAGTCAAACTCTAAGTTTGGTGTTGGGAGGTCACAACCAAACTCTAAGTTTGGTGTCAAACCCCCATATC
>NC_029794.2:110150967-110155938 GCF_000816755.2 Arachis ipaensis | reverse complement strand
ACATGGAAGAGAACGCACGCCCCTACACAACGAGAGTCAACTTTGATCAAAGGTTAGACCAAGTCCTCATGGACATATGTGTAGAAGGAGCTCAATGGAAGATTGACTCAAAAGGCAAACTGGTTCAACTAAGAAGACTGGACCTGAAGCCTGCAGCTAGAGGATGGTTGGAGTTCATTCAATGCTCAATCATTCCCACTAGCAACCGGTCTGAAGTTACTATAGACCGGGCCATCATGATCCATAGCATCATGATTGGAGAAGAGGTGGAAGTTCATGAGATTATACCTCAAGAACTCTACAAGGTGGCTGACAAGTCCTCCACTATGGCAAGGTTAGCCTTTCCTCACCTCATTTGCCACCTATGCAATTCGGCTGGGATTGACATAGAGGGAGATATTTGGCTCTTGAAAGAAGATGACTAGGAAACATGTTATTTGATAATCTGAAAAATCATAAAAATGATTCTTGAAGCAAGAAAAAGCAGCAAAGAACAAAGCTTGCAGAGAAAAAAAATAGGCAAAAAAAATATATATATAGAAAGAAAAAGAAAAAGCAAGCAGAAAAAGCCAAAAGCTCTTAAAACCAAGAGGCAAGAGCAAAAAGCCAATAACCCTTAAAACCAAAAGGCAAGGGCAAATAAAAAGGATCCCAAGGCTTTGAGCATCAGTGGATAGGAGGGCCTAAAGGAATAAAATCCTGGTCTAAGCGGCTAAACTAAGTTGTCCCTAACCATGTGCTTGTGGTGTGAAGGTGTTAAGTGAAAACTTGAGATTGAGCGGTTAAAGTCAAGGTCCAAAGCAAAAAAAGATGTGCTTAAGAACCCTGGACACCTCTAATTGGGGACTTTAGCAAAGCTGAGTCACAATCTGAAAAGGTTCACCCAATTATGTGTCTGTGGCATTTATGTATCCGGTGGTAATACTGGAAAACAAAGTGCTTAGGGCCACGGCCAAGACTCATAAAGAAGCTGTGTTCAAGAATCATCATACTGAACTAGGAGAGTCAATAACACTATCTGAACTCTGAGTTCCTATAGATGCCAATCATTTTGAACCTCAATAAATAAAGTGAGATGCCAGAACTATTCAAGAGGCAAAAAGCTACAAGTCCCGCTCATCTGATTGGAGCTATGTTTCATTGATAGTTTGGAATTTATAGTATATTCTCTTCTTTTTATCGTATTTGATTTTCAGTTGCTTAGGGACAAGCAACAATTTAAGTTTGGTGTTGTGATGAGCGGATAATTTATACACTTTTTGGCATTGTTTTTAGTATGTTTTTAGTAGGATCTAGTTACTTTTAGGAATGTTTTCATTAGTTTTTATGTTAAATTCACATTTCTGGACTTTACTATGAGTTTGTGTATTTTTCTGTGATTTCAGGTATTTTGTGGCTGAAATTGAGGGACTTGAGCAAAAATCAGATTCAGAAGTTGAAGAAGGACTGCTGATGCTGTTGGATTCTGACCTCCCTGCACTCAAAGTGGATTTTCTAGAGCTACGGAACTCAAAATGGCGCGCTTCCAATTGTGTTGGAAATTAGACATCCAGGGCTTTCCAGCAATGTATAATAGTCCATTCTTTGGCCGAGTTTAGATGACGTAAAAGGGCGTTGAAAGCCAGTTCTATGCTTGTCTCTGGAGTTAAACGCCAGAAACAAGTCACAAACCAGAGTTGAACGCCAGAAATACATTACAACCTGGCGTTCAACTCCAGAAAGAGCCTCTGCACGTGTAACATTCAAGCTCAGCCCAAGCACACACCAATTGGGCCTCGGAAGTGGATTTATACATCAATTACTTACTTCTATAAACCCTAGTAACTAGTTTAGTATAAATAGAACTTTTTACTATTGTATTATCATCCTGAGTTTTATCTTTGGATCATAGTAGCTTTGGTTACTCCGGTTCCCCTCTGAGGCCAAGACCAATGAACTCCATTATCACTTATGTATTTTCAACGGTAGAGTTTCTACACTTCATAGATTAAGGTGTGGAGCTCTGCTGTTCCTCAAAGATTAATGCAAAGTACTACTGTTTTCTATTCAATTCATCTTATTTCGCTTCTAAGATATTCATTCGCTCTTCAACCTGAATGTGATGAATGTGACAATCATCATCATACCCTATGAACGCGTGCCTGACAACCACTTCCGTTCTACCTTCGACTGAATGAGTATCTTTTAGATCTCTTAATCAGAAGTGTAAGCTAGAATGATGGCGGCATTCAAGAGAATCCGAAAAGTCTAAACCTTGTCTGTGGTATTCCGAGTAGGATTCAATGATTGAATGACTGTGATGAGCTTCAAACTCGCGAGTGCTGGGCGTAGTGACAGACGCAAAAGGAGGGGGAATCCTATTCCAGCATGATCGGGAACCTCAGATGATTAGTCGTGCCGTGACAGGGCATCTTGGACCATTTTCACAAGAGGAGGCTGACAACGGTGATGCCCTTGCATAAAGCCAGCCATGGAAAGGAGTAAGACTGATTGGATGAAGGCAGCAGGAAAGCAGAGATTCAGAGGAACGAAAGCATCTCTATACGCTTATCTGAAATTCTCACCAATGAATTACATAAGTGTTTCTATCCCTATTCTATGTTTACTTATTAATTAATTTTCAAAAACTCCATAACTATTTTATATCCGCCTGACTGAGATTCACAAGGTGACCATAGCTTGCTTCATACCAACAATCTCCGTGGGATCGACCCTTACTCACGTAAGGTTTATTACTTGGACGACCCAGTGCACTTGCTGGTTAGTTATGCGAAGTTGTGAAGATATGTTTAGACCATGGTTCTGTGCATCCATTTTTGGTGCCATCGCCAGGGAATCAATTTCGAACAACAATTCACAACCTGAGTAACAATTTCGCATACCACGTGGCTGGAGGCGTGCCTTAGGCACAACCATGCCAATGCGAACGCGTCGCTGACGCGTCCGCGTCATTTTGAAAAATAGCCTCCCACGCATGCGCGTCGCACATGCGCACGCGTGACCCTGCGAAATCGATGTACATGGTTGTATGGCAGAGAGTTATGATGGAGTGGGTTGGAATGGTGCTGGAAGCACAAGCCCTATCACGCGAACGCGTGCCCCACGCGTCCGCGTTGTTTTGAATATATGGCCATTCACGCGACCGTGTCACCCACGCGAACACGTCACCCTAAATTTTGGCAATGAGAGCATGAAACAGAGAGTTGTGCGTACGCGAGGCTGCACTTGCGCCAATGGCACAAATCATTCCACGCGGACGTGTCAGGGACGCGTCCGCGTCATGCAAAAATAACACCAACCACGCGAATGCGTGCTCCACGCGTCCGCGTTGCATGCGACGCACAGTTTATTCAGATCAGTGCCAGAATTCCTATCTTTTCTTCTCCAATCCTACTTATCTTTCTATTATCATTCTTTCTTCTTTCTTCTATCTTTTCTTATTCTTTCTTCCTCCTTTCTTACTTTCTTCTTCTTCATCTCTTTAACTTCTCATCCTTCTTTTCTTTCATTCTATTTTACTTAATTTATTTGCATACTTTCATTCATTGTATTTTAATTTTTTGCATATTTTTCTGTTCTTTTCTAAATTTATTATTTTTTCCATTGGTGTAAATTTTCTTTTTCAACTGTTGTATCTTTTCTGGTATTATTTTGGTGCTTAATGACTTGTTTTACACTGTTGGAATATATTATTTATCTATCACTGCCAATCTTTTATGTTACCTGTATCCCTTTTGCATTGACATGATCTTATAGTATCTTTCATTACCCACACTCTCCCTCATTGTTGCAAATTTTGCACCATTGGTATGCCATGTGCTTCTATTGCTTTCTCACGTACATGTTGTAGCTACCATGTAATTGAGACCCTTATTATTTGGCATTAACACCCATATTTTATTTATTTTCTATCTTTGTTTCTGGGTCACTTTTCTTCTTTTCCTCTTCTTTCAGGCTGGCCACCGGAAAAGGAAAGGAAAATAACTTCTATATGGGGCGATAGACAAGTCCATCTGCAAAATCCTTGGAGAAAAGCCTCAGTTGTAGCAGCCCATCCACTTGCACATCTTAGCATGCACCGAGGACGGTGCAATCTTTAAGTGTGGGGAGGTCGATACCGATCTCCGTGGGTTAGTTACTCTTCTATCTCAACACCAATGGTTTATTTTCCTTGTTAGTTGTTGCATTTACATGTTTGATTGCATATTTATTTGATTTTGTGCATATTTTACCACCACTTGGTTAAAGTGATATTTTCTTTTTCAAGAAACTTTTTATAACATTTCACTAATTTGAATTAAAATTTTTTATTGAACTTGTTTGAAGAAATATTATACTGGAACATGGTTTTGAGCTCGAACACACAAAACCTGTGAGATTTTGAGCCTATTTGATTGGTTGCATCTTATCAACCAATATTTTATTTTTTGGTGTGTGTTGTTCTCTCTAAAATTGTGATCTTTGTCTTGCTTAATTCTATATTTCCATTGATTGATGTATGCATGCACTTATATGATTGATGCCTTATTTCACTGAGCTTACATACCCATATGGCCTTACCCTTTCATTATCCTTTGCAAACCAATGTTGAACCTATTATACCCCTTTGTTCTTTACTTTACCACATCATTAACTCTAAGCGGAAAACAATAATGTCCTTAATTTGAATCCTTGGTTAGCTTAGACTAGTGAGATTGCTCATGAATTAAGTGTGGAAAAAAGTGGGTTTGGAAACGTTTGGTTTTGGAAATTAAGTATGTTATATATCTTTATGAAAATGTGAAAGAAATGTTTAGGACATGTTCATGCATCCAATAATTTAATCATATGCATTGAGAAAAAAAACAAAAGAAAAAAAAAAATATATATATATATATAAGAGAAAAAAGAGAGAAAAAGAAAAGAAACAGTGCAAATAAGAGAAAGGGGTCAAAATGCCCAAAAGTAAGTGGTGAAAGCAATGCATATGTA
>NC_029794.2:110140085-110147268 GCF_000816755.2 Arachis ipaensis | reverse complement strand
TGAATCCTTAGTTAGCTTAGACTAGTGAGAGTGCTCATGAATTAAGTATGGGGAAAGTTGAATTTGGAAACATTTGGTTTGAGAATTGAGTATGTTAGAAATTTCTGAAAATGTGAAAAAAAATGTTTAGGACATGATTCATGCATCCAATAATTTAATCATATGCATTGAGAAAAATAAAAGAAAAAAATATAGATATATTAAAAAAAGGGAAAAGAAAAATAAAGGGGAAAAAGAAAAGAAAAAGAGCAAATAAGTAAAAGGGGACAAAATGCCCCAAAGTAAATGGTGAAAGCAATGCATATGTACTGTACTCGAAATTAGGATGTATAAATATGTGGAAAACATGGTTAATGGATAGTTAGATGTGGTATTATGATTACATGGACTGTCTTAAGTTAGGTGGGAAAAGTTTAAGTTAATTAAGGATTCAGATTTTAGTCCACTTGGCCAAATATAATCCTACCTTGACCCTAACCCCATTACAACCCTTAAAAGACCTCTTGATATGTGTTTCTGTGCATTAAATTTATGTTGATTGTTAGATGAAGAGCAAGCCTTTTAAAGCAAGGTTAGTAGAGAATTGAGAGATCGAACCTTAAACACTTCCAGTGAGGGTTCGATGCTCGATTCTTTGTTCCTGGCTTTCATGAGTTATTTTCTTCTGCAAGTTTACTTGTACTTTATTTTATGATTTGAATTAGTGAAATCCAGTTCATATTTGTTCTTGAAGGATTTGTTTACTTTTAACCAAGTAGGTAGAAATATTTTGCATGTAGTTGCATTCACATAGATAGGTTGCATTTCATATATTCTACCATTCCTCTTCACTCTTTATAGCTTCTCTTGAGCTTAGTATGAGGACATGCTAATGTTTAAGTGTGGGGAGGTTGATAAACCACTATTTCATGGTTTATCTTGTGCTCAATTGAGTGGTTTTTATCAACTCTTTACCCACTTATTCATACTATTTGCATGGTTTTACTTTTTCCTTCCGGATTTTGTGCTATGATTGAAAACATGCTTCTTTGGGCTTTAAATTTGCTATGTTTAATCCTCTCTTATTACCATTCGATGCCGTGATATGTGTGTTAAGTGATTTCAGAGATTACAAGACAGGAATGGCTCAGAGGATGGAAAGGAAGCATGCAAAAGTGGAAGGAATACAAGAAACTGAAGGAACTGCAAAGCTGTCTAGTCTGACCTCTTTGCACTCAAACGGTCATAACTTGAGCTATAGAGGTCCAAATGATGCGGTTCTAGTTGCGTTAGAAAGTTAACATCCGGGGCTTTAAAATGATATATAATATACTATAGTTTCCTCTATAATAAGTGACGCAAATGCGTGATTCATGCGGATGCATTGCAGTGACGAAAAACCAGCGTGACAGATTTCGTAACTGGCGATTTCTGGGCTGTTTTTGACCCAGTTTTCAACCCATAAAACACAGATTAGAGGCTATAAAGTGGGGGAATCAATCCATTCATTAACACAACAAATACAACAATAGAGACAACATTCATATTCATAATTTTAGGTTTTAAATATAGTTTTAGAGAGAGAGAGAGAGAGGTTCTCTCCTCTCTCTTAGGATTTAGGATTAGGATTTTAGATTTCTATTATGATTAGGCTACTTCTCTTCAATCACAGGTTCAATGTTCCATTAATTTATTTTCTACTTTGTTTATTCTATTACTTTAATTGTTATTTATCTTTTCAATTTGGCTTATGAACTTCATGTTAGAATTTTCTTAATTAATAATTTGAGGTATTTCAGATTAATGATTGTTTTACTCTATTTATGATGCTTTCAATTTAATTTAGATTTATTTTCTCCTTTTTGCTTTGGTTAAGTAATTGGTAACACTTGAGCTATCAGACTCAGTAGTTGATTGAAAATTAGGAATTGCTGATTGATTTGGATCGCTCTAAAGCTAGTCTTTCCCAGAAGTTGACTAGGACTTGAGGATCAAATTAATTAGTCCACTTGACTTTCCTTTATTTAGTAAGGGTTAACTAAGTGGGAGCAAAATCTAATTCTCATCACACCTGATAAGGATAATTAGGATAGAATTTCCAGTTCTTATACCTTGCCAATAGTTTTCTTTATAATTATTAACTTATTTTTCTTGTCATTTAAATTACTTATTCCTTATTTTAAAAAACCCAAAAACATATATTTTTACATAACCAATAATAAATCATACCTTCCTGCAATTCCTTGAGAAGACGACCCGAGGTTTAAATACTTCGGTTATAAATTTTATTGGATTTTGTTACTTGTGACAACCAATTTTTTTGTACGAAAGGATTTTTGTTGGTTTAGAAACTATATCTACAATGCGATTATTCTTATAAAATTTCTTTACCGGCAGAAATCCGATCGTTAGGCCCATAATACTTGACTTAAAGTCTTATGCCATGTTCAAGGCCTGTTCCCGATATGCTTTTTAATCAAGCCTATCAATATCTTATTTGCTGCCTCTACTTGCCCATTAGCCTGTGCATAATAAGGAGTTGAAGTAACCATACTAATATTCCTTGAAGCCGCAAAATTTTTAATTCGCTGGCCAGTAAACATAGTTCCTTGGTCAGTACTTAACGTCTGAGGAATTCCAAATCGATGAATAATATTTTCCTCGACAAAATCAATTATCTCTGTTTGACCAACTTCTACCAAAGGAACTGCTTCAACCCATTTCATGAAATAATCAATGGCCACTAAGATAAATTTGTGCTGCTTCGATGAAGGGGGTGAATTAACCCAATTAGATCTAAAGCCCAACCTCTAAATGGCCACGGCTTTATTATCGAATGTAGTTCAACTGCTGGAATCTGTTGTATCGAACCATGCTTCTGACATTCTTGACATGCCTTTGCATAATCGATACAATCTTTTATCATAGATGGCCAAAATACATGATTGCGATATAACACCCATCTCATTTTCTTTCTTGCTTGATGAGTACCACATATTCCATTATGAACTTCACCCAAAGCAATGTTTTGATCTTCTCGACTCAAACATCTCAACAAACTTCCATCGATCCCTTTTTTTTATAACTCATCAGCCAATAAAATGAAGTTCATTGCTTGTAATTTTAGTTTTCTATCAACTGCAATATTGGAATCTTTCAAATACCGAGCAATAAGTTTTCTCCAATCGAAATCCTCCCATTCATCCATGCATAACACCTCTCTCTCATTTGCTGGTACTAAAATTTGATGGATACTAGATAATTTCTTAATAGTTTCCGAACCAATCCGATACTTCGAAGCAATTTAGGCTAACTCATTAGCAATCTCATTATGAATTCGAGGAATATGTACCAAAGAAACTTTTCGAAAAGACGTCAATAACTCCCAAGCAGTTACTAAATATTTTTGTAACGTCTCATTATTACACTTAAATTTCTTCGACAACTGCTTTAAAACTAGGGGTGGCAAACGGGCCTAAACCCGCCGAGCCGGCCCGCGTAACCCGCTAAAAAAGGCGGGTTGGGCTGGAAAATTAGGACCGCCAAATAGCAAAAGCCCGCCTAACCCGCATCGCTTAAACCGCGGGCTTTGGTGGGGGCGGGGCGGGCTTCCCTGCCGGGCTTAGTATTTTTTTATCAAGGGGTATTTTTACAATTTTTTTTACCAAAACCCAACTTCCCCCAACCCAACTTACAAGAGAATGAAGATGAAAATTGAGTGTTTTGGATTATGTTTATTTTGTTTTAGAAACTATTTATAATTATGTTTTGGATTATGTTTATTTTGCTTTGGGAACAATATTTATAATTATATTTTGGATGAAAACTTGGTTTATAATTATGTTTATTAGATATTTATAATTACAAAGACTTTAATGTTTGTGAATATAAAAATTATAATTTGTTTATACTTTTAGAAATTATAATAGTTAAAAGTAAAAAATAGAAGATATTTTTTTATACTTTTATATATATTATTTAATAGTTAAAAGTAAAAAAAAAAAAAAGATTATTTGGCGGGCTTAGCCCGCCAGCCCGCCGTTAGGCGGGGCAGGGGGGGCTTCCTCGCTTGCCACCCCTACTCAAAACTTATCATTAAGCACTAATCAATTTATATACTCATACATTTATTTCTATCTTAAAGTCAACTAGCCTAAATCTTCAGAGAATATTTTATATTACATACGTGAAATCTAAACCATACTTGGCCACTTTTTTCACGTATTGTCCAAAGCCAAACACAGCCTCACAAGTCCAAAAATCACCAAGGCACAAGTACCCGACCTCCACCAAGCTCCAAGGCTCACAATTCAAGCTCCAACATATACATATATACACCTAATTTCATATATATCACATATACATACCCAAATTCAATACTCAAAATACCAAATCAAGAGATTAGCTAGAGTTCTAGTATCCTCACCTTATCCAAGCGTCGTATAAGTAAGAGTGAATATCTTTCTCAAGCTAATCGGATCCTAGTACATCAAGAGTCAAAAACTCAACACCACTTACATAATTTCGAGAAATTGGGGGAAAGGAAGGCTGAGAGAGAGAAAGAGTGGCTTACCCATGAAATTATTCCGATGGATTTGTAGAGCTCGACAAGATGGACGCGTGGCTGCAAACAGTGCGGCGATCGGAACTCGGAACCAGAAGTTATGATGGATTTAATGGAAGACAAGGGTTTGTTCCTCACCTTCTTCCTCCTTGGCTATGGAACGTGAATGAGGAAATGAAGAGGAGTGCAATGAGCTGAAGCTCATTAAATGGGTAAGTGTGGGTTGGGCCTTGGGCCCATTTTAGATTCGGTTCAACCGGTTCGGTTTATTCGGCTCAATCTTAGGCTAAATTCTTTGAAATTAGTGTCAAAATTCTCATTTTAATGAACTCTATCCTAATTTAATATAATATTTATATTTTAAATTTTTTTATTAAAATTTAATTTATTGACTAATTATTTCCTAATTTAACGGAGTTTACACTATATATATCACATTGTGATTTGTGAATTTGCATGTAAGTTCTTCTTCTTCCATAGACTCATCGTTGCAATGTCTTTGCTGGTCGCCGTCGCTGTGAGCCCGTCGCCAGAGCCCGTAGCCGTCACATATTCTTGTAAGTTCCTTTCTGTCTCTCTCTGATTATTATATTTATTTTTGTAGTTTTTGTATCTACTATTTTTATCATGAAATTCTGAATTTACGCTTGTCAATAACAATCGCATCAATATTACTGAAACCTAGTTAGCATAATAAATTCTTCTTGATTTGGAGATTCGATTTACTTATTGAATTTTCATCTTTTTTGTTAGTCATTGTGGTTTGATAGGGTTCCTATTGGATTTGACATTTGTTTTTGGTGAATTTATGCTCTGAATTTACCAATTTGTTGTTTATTTTGCTTTTATTAATGTAGAATCTAGCTTGGCATGAAAAATTTCGGAGTGTATTTTATAGGAGAAGACAAAAAGAAGAAGAAGAATAAAAAGGAGATGGAGGAGGCAAACAAGGATATACCAATCGGTCCAGTGAAACTGGGTCATAGGAGCTTCGATTTTTCGATGGACATTTTCGATTACATCTACAACTTTCTTCATTCCTGGCCCCTTAATCTCAACATCAACAAAGTTCAATTCCAAATTCCTCTTTTCTTAGCCTCAATCTAATAATAATGATAAGAAGAAAATGTATTATCAATGTCTATGCATATTTATAATCTTGCATGTATATTACGCTAGATTCAGTTATCTGTGATAATGAATAATGATTGACTTATGTTTAACAGTTCTGGATTGAATGAACTGCTTGCTAATTCATAATTGGCATAAAATGATGTCTTGATGTAATTGTGTGGCATATGAACATGAAATGTTGTTGGAATTGCTGAAGAAAGGACACAAGCGTGCTTCTCGGAAGATAGGCGTGAGAGTCCACTCCTTTCAAGTGTGTTGTGCATACTTCTCCAGCTTCTTCCATACTTCCTCTAACGGTAAAATTGCACTATCCAAATTTTTTACTCTCTATTACATCATTGTGTGTTTCTTTAACACTCATATTCCTTTGTAAAGTGATGCCTTACTTCATCCAAGTTCAACCAATTTTTGGTTTTTGTTACTATCAACTTTCATTTGTTTCATATTCAATGCTAGAGCTTTTGAATGGCTGGGAAATAGAACAGTATAATTTTTCTTTTGAAAAATTCTAGTTGGCTTGGCCATATGTTTTTAGATTTGACAAGTGGAGCAGCGTAAATTGCAGATGTAAATGTTATTTCAGAATGAATACCGAACATAAATACACAATGTACTTCATAAGAAAAACAGATTAGGAACTAGGAACTTCCGGTTTACTACATAAAGTCTCTGAGTGGAGAGGTAAGCAACTATATATAAGTATTCTACTTCATGGATTCTGAACTTTCTCGAGTAAATTTATGCAGATTTAAGTTTTAGCTTTGGGTTCTGTTGAGATGTTTAGTTAAAATCTTTCTAACTTTGGGATATTATGGTTAATTAAATAAATAATTGTAAATAGGAGTTTGCACACCTATAGAAAAAGATGAGGCATCATGAGATTGCCAAAGAAGATAGAGCGAAGTATGTATATGTAGGAAAGATTTTCAGTAATAAAATTCCTTATCTTTGTTTTCTTTCTCTTGCTTATGTTTTATTTTGGAATTTTGTCTAACTCAAAGCTGGTGACAGAAGCTCTGCAAAAGATGAAGGAAAAAATTTTTGAAATTACAGGGTCTCACATTTCTTCTTAAATACTTCAGGTATATAATGTTGCTAATTTGCTAAATTTCCATCTTTATTTAATGGTAAAGAAAAAATTGGTTTCACATTTTTTTGAGAGTAGCTGGTAATTTTAATATTTCAATTATTTCTCTCTTTAATTATAAACTTGTGTCAAGCATTGTTTACAAGCTGAAAGAGATATAGTGTTCGAAGAACTAAGGCCACATTTTTTATCCCTAGCTCACAATATGCATATTCTGCTCACTTAGTAAAGAAGATGCGGGACAATGATAATAGTCAACCTGAAATATTTCTAGTGATATGTTACTTTTACTTGATGGATTTTGAACTATATGGGTCATGGATTCTGGCTATGTGACGCATCAAAGACTATCCAATTAATGAAATATATTCGAATTTTATTTTTATATTTAAAAATTTATTTACATTAAATATCTATTA
>NC_029794.2:110134751-110139303 GCF_000816755.2 Arachis ipaensis | reverse complement strand
TAAAATTTGATGGATACTAGATAATTTCTTAATAGTTTCTGGACCAATCCGATACCTCGAAGCAATTTGGGCTAACTCATTAGTAATCTCATTATGAATTCTAGGGATATGCACCAAAGAAACTTTTCGAAAAGACGTCAATAACTCCCAAGCAGTTACTAAATATTTTTGTAACGTCTCATTATTACATTTAAACTCCTTTGACAACTGCTTTAAAACTAACTGTGAATCCCCTAGAATTTGAACTTCTAAAGCTCCTTTGTCGATTAAAATTTCTAGACCCAAAATCAAAGCCTCATATTCGGCTACATTATTGGAACAAGGATACTTTAGTTCGAACAGAAATTCTGATGGAATACCCTCTGGTGAGATAATGAGGATTCCAACCCCCGCACCATCTTTATGTTTGGATCCATCGAAATACAATTTCCAATAATTGACTTTTACATCGACTATATTTGCCCCCTGGTCATTCAGATCTTTCGAATTGTCTACAAGAAAATCTGCAATGACCTGTCCTTTCACAGCCTTAGCCAGGACATATTGTAAATCAAATTCTGTTAATGCCAACATCCATTTTCCCAAATGTCCTCTTAACATAGGGAAACTTAGCATATATTTAATAAGATCGGTTTGTGCTATCACTTTCACTGACTTAGCCACCATGTAACGTTTTAACTTCATACAAGCATGATATAATGACAAGCATAATTTTTCGATCGGAGAATACCTTGTCTCGATATCAGTTAGAACTCGATTAAGGTAATAAACTGTCCGTTCATCGTCTTGGGCTAACATACACCCTATAGTGTTTTCAGATGCTGCAATATATAGTTTTAAAGGTTCAGATGGACACACATTCGCCATAATTGGAGCTTTTGATAAATATGACTTAATCGAATCAAACGCCGATTGATGTTCTGTGGTCCATTCGAATTTTGAACCATTTTTTAATTTCACTAAAGGCGCGAATATCCTAGTTCGATCCGAAAGATTCGAGATAAATGTCCGAAGGTAATTTACTTTTCCCAAAAATGATTGCACTTCTTTCTTCGATTTGGGTGCAGATAATGCTAATATCGCATCTGCTTTATTTTTATCAATAGCTATCCCCTTTTTATGAACAACAAAGCCTAAGAAGTTTCCAGCCAATACCCCGAAAGCACATTTCAAAGGATTCATTTTTAATCCTTTATTCCTTATAATAAGGAATGCTTTTCTTAAATGGTCTATATGCTGACTCACAGAAATCGATTTTACCATTACATCATCGATATACACCTCCATAAACTTCCCAATAAACTCATGAAAAATGGCATTCATGGCACGCTGATATGTTGCCCCAGCATTTTTTAAACCGAAAGGCATAACCACCCACACATACGTACCTAACACCCCAGGACAATGAAAGGCAGTTTTAGCCACGTTTTGGTTATATCCAGAATAACCGTCCATAAAACTAAGAATTTCATTTTCTGCTGCAGAATCGATTAACATGTCTGCAATCGGCATAAAATATTCATCCTTTGGGTGGCATTATTTAAATCTTAAAAATCGATACACACCCTTAACTTCCCATTTTTCTTCATCACAGGGGCAATATTCGATACCCACTCCACATAACGTGCAGTTCGAATAAATTTTGCTTTGATCAAACGTTCTATTTCTTCTTTTATTTTCACATTGATTTCAGGAGCAAAACATCTTGGGTTTGCTTCACAGGTCGAGCGTTGGGATTTAATGCTAATTGATGTTCTATTAATGAACGATCGAGACCAGGCATCTCATGGTAATCCCATGCAAAGCAATCTTTAAACTCATGCAACAAATTGAAAAAATCAATTCGGAAAGGATGAATAAGATCTTTACATACATATGTAATTCAAACATCATCATGAGTCCCCAAATTAATTTTTTCTAAAGGATCTTGAGATTCAAACCCTTTATAGTGATCATCCTCTTTCATTGAATATTTTTCAAATCCCAAAGGCCCCAAATAATAAATACAATTGAAAGTAAAATCAATAGAATCATGAAAAATAGAAGAAACTTGACTTTCGACTAAACCATTACTATTTTTATTTTCTACACAATGGGCCTCTGCTATTAAATCGGCAGTCTGGATCACATCATTAGTTTCATTACAAGAAGTAGGGAAATCATAACTAAATTTGACTGGAAGCGACGAATCAAACATACTACCATTAACAATTTTACTAACCCTATCCGATTCAACTTCATCAGAAGAATCATCTTTATTTTCTAAGAATTGAAAATTATTTAAATAATTATGTAATATTACCAGGTAATCAGGAACCCCATCAACTTGACTCATGGTGCAGTCTTCAAAGTCTTCAAGAGAGACAGTCCCAACCAGTCGGTTCGAAACCCACGTCTGGATAATGCAACTTTACCGAAAGGCCTTCTGAAGTCAAATAACAAACTTCACAATTATAAGGATTTAGAGATCGATCAACATTTAAAGGCTTTAATTTTTTATTATAAATCCTAAAATCAACATGCATCTGTTCGACATACAGACTCGAATCTGCTTTGACAATTTCAGGTTTGTCTTCCTTAGTCCATAGAAGCATGCTCTGATGCACTGTTGAGGGTACAACACCTACACCATGGATCCAATCTCTCCCCAGTAAGGCATTATAACTAGCCTTTGATGGCACCACCACAAAAACAGAGTGTCTCTTTGAAGACCCCACTTTTACAGTCAAAGTAACCAGCCCTCTCACTGGTGTAGAAGCCCCACTAAAGTCAGTCACAGCGATATTTGTAGGGACCAGATCAAGATGCTTTCCTACTTTTCCCAACATCCTCTCGGACAAAAGACTAATTGCTGCCCCACCATCAATCAACACCTTGTTTATTTTAAACCCATTCAATATTGCAATAACATGAAGGGGATGCAGATGAGACATCTGTCTTTCAGTAGGACGAGGAAAGAAACCTGGCTCATCCTCTATGCGAATGAAAGAGAAATTCCCTTCATCTTCTTGATCATAATCCTCATCCGAATTACTCTCGCATTCTCCAAGGTACTCATTCGGAATGATCAAAATAGTTCCTACCATATCATCATCTCCTTCATCGAAATATTCCTCATCAACATCAACGTCCTTATGTTTGTCAATTCCAGAGGATTGAGCCACTGCCTTACCCTTTTCCAACTTTGCAGGTGATGGAATCTCCTTAGGGTAAGTCTCTCCATCAGAAGGAAAAACAATCCGAGAATGCACATAAGGCGTTGCCCCCTTGCTCATCTCTTTTCCTGTCTCCAATTGAAGTTTCTTATTCCGATTGAAACTTCTTCCTCTACCTCTGCCTCTTGGATAACCTCTGGCTCGACCCCGATAGAGGGCATACTGATTTCGAGAAGGTGCCCGATGCCCCCACTGAGGGTTACGTCGATACAGATGATCACTGATAAACCACTATTTTATGGTTTATATTGTATTTAATTATGTGGTTTTATCATGATCTTTACCCACTTATTCATTAAATAAGCATGCATTTATAATTCCTTCCTAAAGTTATTGCATGATTGAAAACTTGCTTCGTAGAGACTTTTAATTATGTATTTTATTTCTTGTTTATTCCATTCGATGCCGTGATCAGTGTGTTAAGTGTTTCAGGCTTTATAGGGCATGAATGAGTTAGAGATTGGAAAGGAAGCTTGCAAAAAATGGAAGGAACACAAGAAATTGAGGAGATGACCAACGAGAAGCGATGCGGCTGCAAGGATGACGCGACCGCGCGGAAGAGAGGAAATCGCAATGACGCGGCCGTATGGATGACGCGGCCGCGCGAATTGGAAACTGCACAAGTGATGCGGAGGCGTGGACGACGCGCCCGCGTGGCAAAGCGAAATGCCAAATGACGCGTCCGCCAGAATGACGCGTCCGCGTGACATGCACGATCTGCATAATCTGCAGAATCGTTAGGGGCGATTTCGGGCCTTATTTTGACCCAGTTTTCGGCCCAGAAAAGCAGACTAGAGCCAGAGAACATGCAGAAACCAAAAAACAACATTCATTCCGCATAGTTTTAGTTTTTCAGATCTAGTTTTCCTCTCTTCTAGGTTTTTTTCTCTCTACACATTCATAGTTTTTAGGATTTATTATTTTCATTGTTTTTTTTTGTATTGGGATATTGAGAAGAGTTATTGCCTCATCAAGACTTCGACATTCTAGTTCGTTCTCTTTACTTGTCTCTTACTCTTCCATGTTCCTTAATTTACTTAATTTTACTATTGGATTATTTTAGCATTTATTAATACAAGAATTACTTTTATTTTTAATTAATCTTTTGATCATTATTTATCATGTCTTTCTTTAATTCCCTTTCTTATGTTATGAATTTTACATTTACAATGAGCGAGTAGTTCCCTAACTTGATGGGGAGTTGATGGAAAGGAACCCTTGAGTTGGGATGCTCAAGAGAAAGATTGTAATTGGGTTTATTGTTGGATTGCTCTCTAGTCACTAACACCAATCCTCCCAAGAGCGGATTGGAACTTGTGGATAGAAACAGCATTCCA
>NC_029794.2:110122708-110131027 GCF_000816755.2 Arachis ipaensis | reverse complement strand
TAACACCAATCCTCCCAAGAGTGGATTGGAACTTGTGGATAGAATAGCATTCCAATTTGTTTAACTTTCCCTTACTTAGTGAGGGACAACTAAACATAGTAACCCTCAATTGTCAATTAATCTTGAGAGTACTCCAACAAGAATAGGGCTTTCAGTTAATCAACTCCCAGTCAAGGCTTTTATTTAAATTTATATAAATTCTCTAATTTAATTTTCTGCCATTCAACTCAAACCTTTTTGAAAACATCTGATTAATAAAATAGCACACTTTTTTACAACTCGTTGTGAGACGACCTGGGATTCATACTCCCAGTATTTCAATTTTAATTTCTGTGACACCCTTCTAAATTGATAAGCGGATTTCTGGTTGGTTGAGAACTATACTTGCAACGCATATTTTATAATCATTCTTAACTCGCCAATTTCCGCCACCATCAATTTTTGGCGCCGTTGCCGGGGAGTTGCAATAGAGTGCTAAACTTATTGATTGGATTTTATTTATTTGCATTTTATTTTATTTTACTACTATGAGCTGCTTATTTCTTTCGTTGGATGACGCATTCGCTTCCTAACCCAAGCTTGCTAGTATTCGATCCTGAGATTGAAAGAACTATTTCACGAATAAGGCAAGCTCGGTGTCGGTTAGTCCTCTCTGAGGACGGATCTGAAATGTCACTTGAGAAAGAAACCAGCCCTCGTTCTACTGATTTGGTTGTTTTACGTGCAGGTAACATGGCAGCAGCTAGGAGAGTTACTATCCAGGAGGCTGGAGCCCCTGATTTTACAATGCAACCATTTCAAGTGCATCACCCAGTGGTGGCTATAGACTTTGAAATAAAGACCGCACTGCTCAATTTGATGCCCAAGTTTCATGGCTTGCCTGCTCAAGAGCCTATCAAGCACCTGAGAGATTTTCAAGCAGCCTGTTCTACTGTCAGGCGTGATGGTGCAGATAAAACTTCAATTTTGCTGAAAGCTTTCCCGTTTTCTCATGAGGGGAAGGCAAGAGAGTGGTACTACACTCAACCAGCAACAATTGTATCCAACTGGGATACACTGAGAAGAGAATTCTTGGAAAAGTTCTTTCCAGCTGAAGTTACTGATAAACTGAGGAAAGATATTTCCATGATTGTTCAGGATGATTCTAAAACTCTCTATGAGTACTGGGAGCGCTTCAATAATCTTCTGGAAGCTTGCCTCCACCATATGATTGACAAGATAGTGTTACTCGGTTATGTCACACAGGGCATGAGGCCCCAAGATAAGACCACATTGGAAAGTGCTAGCAATGGGTCTATGAAAAAGTACAAGACCACTGATGAGGCATGGCGATTGATCAGTGACTTAGCTGAATCTACTAGGAATCACAGGCAGAAACAAGGCCGTGTAAAAGCCGTTGCAGAAGTATCCTCTAGCAGAGAGACTGCTGCTTTAACTTAGAGTATCTGTGAAATGACTAACTTGCTGAAGCAGATGCAATTGAATCAACAACAAGTTCAGCAAGCTCAACCTTCTCCACCACAGCAAAACCAACAGTTAGTCCCACAAAGAGTTTGCAAAATCTGTGCTGATTACAGCCGTTATACTGACGAATGTCCGCAGCTCTAGCAGGAAGACAACACCGTGGCAGCCACTCATAACTTCTATGACCGCCCCAACCAAGGGTACAATCAAGGTGGCAACTACAGCCATGGATGGCAGGACAATTCTAACCAGAATTGGAGGGACAACAACAACAACAACAGAGGAGGCAGAGATAATCAGAGGAATCAGAAGTGGAATAACAACAACAACAGGCAGCAGAACTAGTACCAGCCTTACAGAGCACCTCACCTAAGGCAATCCCAAGGACCATAGAATACCCAACAGCAGACCTCTCAAATTACCTATCCTTCTTCTTCTGTTAATGATGACTTACTACAATCAATTGATCGGAGACAGCAAACCATAGAAAATAACATTAATGCCACTCTGAATGGTCTGAACGCTACTTTGTAAGCTCTTGTCTCACAGATTGGTTCAATGAATAACTCCAATAATCAACCTTTGAGCTCCAGTGGAATTCCCTCTCAACCATTACCCAATCCCAAGGGTGGTATTAATGCCATCACCCTAAGGTCCGGAACCACACTACAGGAGAGGAACCAGGAGGAGCCAAGCTCACCAGAACACGCCTCAACTGAAGAGGTAGTGGAAATAGAAGATGTTGAAGAGGAAGAGGACATACAGGACATGGCTGAAGAAGAAGAAGTGCAACCACAAGAGGAAGCATCAAAAGACGCAGACACTGCAGAAGACACCACTCCTATTCCATTTCCACAACTTGCAAGGAAGCCCAGGAAGCAGCTGGAACCTGATCCAAAAATGGTAGAGATATTCAAAAAGGTTGAGGTAACTGTTCCTCTATTTGATGTTATTCAACAGGTACCTAAGTATGCAAAGTTTCTAAAAGATTTATGTATACATAAAGACAAAATTAATGAATTAGAAACTATTCCTTTAGGAAGTTCCATATCTGCTTTAATGGGAGGTTTACCTGAAAAGTGTAGTGACCCAGGTCCTTGTATGGTTAATTGTACTATTGGTGGTGTAGTATTTTCTGATTGCATGTGTGATTTAGTAGCATGTGTAAGTATAATTCCTTTGTCTATATATGATATTTTGAGGCTCCCTCCCTTAAAAAGGTCGGCAGCTCATTTTGTGTTAGCAGATAAAAGCATTATCACAGTGGCTGGAGTTGTATTACCTTGAAGACGGGCAGAAGTTTCCGGTTATCATTGCAAGGGAACTCACTTCTCAACAGGAAGAGCAGCTACTTAGTGTGCTGAGGAGGCACAAGAAGGCAATTGATTGGAGTTTGGCAGATATAGTAGGCATCAATCCTCAAGTCTGTGAGCATAGGATATTTTTAGAAGAGGGAGCAAGACCTGTCCGTCAACCCCAGATAAGACTGAACTCCACTATCCTAGAGGTTGTCAAAAAGGAAGTGACCAGACTACTAGAGGCAGATATCATCTATCCCATCTCAGACAGTGAATGGGTAAGCCCAGTACAAGTTGAGCCAAAGAAGTCTGGAGTCACTGCAGTGAAGAATGAGCATGGAGAGCTCCTGACAACCAGAGTTTAGAATGCCTGGAGGGTCTGCATTGACTACAGACGCCTCAACCAAGCAACCCGTAAGGATCACTATCCTCTTCCATTCATTGATCAAATGCTGGATCGCCTGTCAGGTAAATCGCATTATTGTTTTTTAGATGGTTACACAGGTTATTTCCAGATTCATATAGCTCCTGAGGATCAGGAAAAGACCACATTTACATGTCTTTTTGGGACTTATGCTTACAAGAGAATGCCCTTTGGCTTGTGCAATGCACCAGCTACTTTCCAAAGGTGCATGCTGAGTCTTTTCTCTGATCTTATTGAGGACTGTATGCAGGTTTTTATGGATGATTTTAGTGTATACGGAGATTCCTTTAGCCTTTTCTTAGATGGATTATCTAGTGTATTAGATAAATGTGTCAATACAAACCTGGTATTAAATTTTAAAAAATGTCACTTTATGGTTAAACAAGGGATTGTACTAGGACATGTTGTGTCTAACACTGGCATTTTTGTAGATCCAGCAAAGGTAGATGTTATTTCTAGTTTACCTTACCCCTTTCTGTGAGGGAGGTCCGTTCTTTCCTTGGCCATGCAGGTTTTTACAGGAGGTTCATTAAGGACTTCAGTAAGGTAGCATTTCCCTTATCCAGGCTACTGCAGAAAAATATTGAGTTTGAGTTCAGTGAAAATTGCAAACAAGCGTTTGATAAGCTGAAGACCGCACTGACTCAAGCTCCAATTGTGAGAGGACCAGACTGGAGCCAACCATTTGAAATAATGTGTGATGCTTCCAACCATGCCATAGGAGCAGCACTTGCTCAGCGTGAAGGTAAGGATCTTTTTGTTATTGCTTACGCGTCTAAAACTTTAGATGCCGCTCAGTCAAATTACACTACTAATGAGAAAGAGCTTCTTGCTATTGTTTTTGCTCTGGATAAATTCCGAGCCTATTTACTTGGTACTAAAGTAGTAGTGTATTCATACCACGCAGCTCTAAAGTATTTATTAGCTAAAAAGGAGTCCAAACCAAGGCTTATACGTTGGATACTGCTATTACAAGAATTTGATTTGGAAATTAAGGACAGGAGTGGTAACCAGAATTTAGTGACAGACCACTTGAGTCGCCTTGAACATATTACAGATGACTCCACTCCTATAGCTGATAATTTCCCATTTGATAACCTGCAAGCAGTATCTGAGATAGTCCCTTGGTATGCACCTGTAGCTAATTATCTAGTTAGCCGCACTTTTCCTCCAAACTTTTCTAAGCATCAAAGAGACAAGATGAAAAGCGAGTTTAAATATTATATATGGGATGACTCATATTTATGGAGATGTGACGCTGACCAGGTAATTAGACGGTGTGTGTCTTAATCAGAATTCCAGTCCATCTTAGAGGCCTGTCACTCATCTGAGAGTGGAGGACATTTTGGCCCTCAAAGAACTGCTAGAAAAATCTTAGACTGTAGATTCTGGAGGCCTACTCTTTTTAAGAATGCTGCTGAATTTTGTAGATCTTGTTTTCCATGCCAGAAATTTGGTAATATATCCAGGAGGGATGAGATGCCTCAACAGATTATGCTTTTCTGTGAAATTTTTGATGTTTGGGGCATTGACTTCATGGGTCCATTTCCAAATTCTAATGGTTATTTCTATATATTGTTAGCTGTGGATTACATTTCCAAATGGGTGGAAGCAATTCCTACCCGCAATGATGATGCTAACATTGTTGTTTCCATTGTGAGAAACCATATTATTTGTCGCTTTGGATAACCACGAGCAATCGTGAGCGATCAAGGCACCCATTTTTGTAACAGGAGACTAACAGGACTAATGAAGAAGTATGGGATAATTCATAAAGTTGCAACAGCCTACCATCCTCAGACTAATGGGCAAGCCGAGGTGTCAAATAGAGAGATAAAGCATATCTTGTAGAAGATAGTCAAACCTCATAGAAGAGACTGGAGCACCAGGCTATAAGATGCACTCTGGGCATACAGAACAGCATACAAAACACCCATTGGGATGAGTCCTTTCCGCTTAGTTTATGGAAAAGCTTGTCATCTCCCTGTTGAAGTAGAGCACAAGGCCTTCTGAGAAGTAAAGGAGTGCAACATGGGAATTGAAAAAGCCGGAGCTGAAAGGAGATTACAACTGCAAGAATTGGAAAGCCTTCGCCTGGAAGCTTATGAGAACTCAAGACTATACAAGGAGAAGATGAAGGCTGTACATGATCAGCACATCAGGAGGAAAGAGTTCCAACCTGGGGATTTAGTCCTCCTTTACAAATCTCGACTCAGGCTCATGCCAGGCAAGTTGAGATCAAGATGGGAAGGTCCATACAGAGTAGAGAAGGCCGAACCGTACGGAGTTTATCACCTAAGCCATCCTTCAAGCTCTGAACTTATCAAAGTTAATGGACATCGTTTAAAGCTGTACCATGGCGAGAAGCTGAAGAAAAACAAGGAGGTTAAGATCTTCCTCTTGGAAGATCCCCACATAGCCGAAGACTGAGCTAGTGGAGCGTCCAACTTACGGACCTTAAAGCAAAGTGCTAGGTGGGAGACAACCCACCATGGTATGATCGTTCTTTTCTTTATTTTTAGTTTTCTTATTCAATAACTCTTCTCTTCATTAGTACATTTCGTGCATCTGCATTTCCATATTTTTATTTTAATTAAAAAAAAATTCACGCGACGCGACTGCCTCATTGACGCGTCCGTGTCGTAGGTGTGGGAGAGAATAATAAATTGAACAGAGAGTCACGCGAGAGCGTGGCTGGAGGTGTGCCAATGGCACAAATTGTCCCACGCGACCGCGTCACCGACGCGACCGCGTCATATGGAATAATGGCCTCCCACGCGACCGCGTGACCAGGATTTCGACGTCAAAGTGGTGCACACCCGAAAGTTGTGCTAGAGTGGTGCTGGACTGGCGCTGGACGCGCAGTCCCTCTCACGCGATCGCGTGCCCCACGCGTCCGCGTCGTACCCCAATAATTGACCACTCACGTGATTGCATCCCCCATGCGATCGCGTCACCCAAAATTTGGCATTTAATGATTTTGAACAGAGAGTTGTGCGAGTGCGCGGCTGCCTTCGCGCCAATGGCATAAAACGGGTCATGCGACCGCGTGACCGACGCGACCGCGTCATTCAGTTTAAGCGCAAGTCGCGCGATCGCGTGCCCCACGCGACCGCGTCGCTTGCGCCGCACAGTTTTCCTAATTTTCCAATTATCATATCTTTTTCTCCCCAAATCCTATTTTCTCTTTTCCCTTCTTATTTCTTCTCCCTCCCTTCCTCCCTTCTTCCTTCTTTCTCACTTTTTACTCTCTCTCACCCCCATTAACAAGGTTTTTCTTTTTTTTTTTCCTTCCCTCCTTACTTTTCTATTATTTTTCTTATTTTTATATGTTATCTTCTTTTCTTTTCTTTTTACTTTCATTACTCATATCTTCTTTTTCTTCCTTTTTTTTTCCTTTTTACTTGGTGTTATAAATTTATTTGAGTCATTATTTTTCATTATATGCTTGTGAATTGTTGTAAATTTGTTTGACAATTATATATTTCTTTTTAAGGGATTACTTGCATGTTCAAATTCTTATTTTCAAGAGCTTTTTCTACATGCATGCTATGTGTTTGTGAAAAAGCCCATATGGCATTATGAACTTCTTTACATTTTTCTACTCTAATATTCAATGCTTGCTTTTCACAAATTCCCTTTACTATTTTATTCATTGAATTTAATTGTCAATACAAACGTGATGGTTAGTTATGAGTGATAACATATTTTAATTGGACACTGAATGCTTGATCTATGCTACTCATGCCTTTGCCTGCATGCCAATAAACCCCTTGCATTTATTTGTCCTCATATGCACTTGCTATATTTCCATTGATGACTTTTTCCATGTGGTCATAACCATGAGTTAACGTCATTCTTCTTTATTGTGCATTGATTATCACTTACACCACCCTCTTCCTTGCTCTACCTCTGTAAATTTAATTTACTTTCTCTTTCCTTTTTCAGGATGGCCACCAAGAAAGGAAAGGAGAAAGCTACCCCCAAACAACCAGCAAGAAGAGGTACAAAAAAAGCATTAGTGGCAGAACCCTTTTCAACTGCGGTAAAGCCCTCAACAAAGAAGATTAAGAGGATCATAAAGGTTGATGATAAAGAAAAGCCTTCCCAGCAAAAGACACTGCGCGATTCCCCAATCGCTAATGTGAGCAGATGTTCCCCATCCTGGCTGAAAGGAATTACAACAACGAATACCTTCTTCTCCTCCCGCCCAATATTGCTACCTTTGTTGAGTCGCAAATTGCCCGAAGACAATGGTGGGGTTTCCTACAAAGATAGCCAAGGCAGGTCAATCTTTCTTGGGTAGTCAAGTTCTACTCCAACTTCCACCTGCCAACCCTGCAGTCTGTCTATGTCCGTCAGAAGCAATTCCCCATTACTGATGAAGCCATTCAAAAAGCTTTAGGTCTTCCCCCTGTTCCAGAAGGATTAGACGCCTTTCAAGAAGCCGCACTCAAGCGCCAGATGTACCAATTTGACTGGGATGCCGTTCTCAGAGTTATCACACTACCTGGCAGCAGATGGATCTACGGATACCATTGTACCCGCCCTAAGGGAATTTTGGCTTCAGCACTTACCTTGGAGGCTCGCGTATAGGCATAGATTATGTCCCATTACGTCTTTCCGAGCACTCACGAGTCCTCTTTCACTGCAGACATGGCCGTTCTACTATGGTGCATCCTTACAGACCAACCTCTGAATCTACCAAGACATATCCGAAATGCCATGGGACACGTACAAATCGCTGGCAACTTACCTTTTCCCGCCCTGTTCTCAGATCTTGTCTCAGCAGCCGGAGTCTCCTACAGAGCTGGGGACACCAAACTCCATGCTTCCACGGGATGATCAGTATGTCCCCAACGGGAAGTACCTTAGATTTCTAGCAGCCACTTTTAGCCAGCCTACTGAACCAGTTGAAGATATTCCTTCTTCAACACCACAGGCACCTACAACAGCCCAACTGCTCCATCAGATACTTGAAAAGTTAGATCGGCATGAACAGAAAGCTAAGATGAGAGAGCGCCGTAACAAGTGCTGATTCACATACCTCAAGGAGCTGATCATGGGAAAATTCAAGGACTCAGATACCCCGGACTCCACTTCCTTTACCAGCACAGGGAGCCACGATGGCCC
>NC_029794.2:110111719-110122692 GCF_000816755.2 Arachis ipaensis | reverse complement strand
AATTGAATCTTTGGTTAGCTTAAGATAGAATTGTGTGTGCTAGTTAAGTATGGGAAATTGTGGGAAAAAAAGTTGTTAAGGGAATGTGTCATGAGAATTTAATGGGAATTTGGATACCTACTCATGTGAAACTATAAGAATTAAAACTCTATGTGCATTGATAAGCTATGTTTATGTTTATGTTTATGTTAAAAAAAATTCAAAAAAATAAATAAGGGGACAAAATTACCCAATGTTAAATTAAGAATTCAAGGGTAAATGCATGTATGATAAAATTAAAATAAAAGGTTAAAACATGAATATGGAATGTGAAAGGAAATTTCTGGGTAGCTAGGTATGAATTTTAAAAGTTATATAGAATATATATAGGTTATGTTAAAGCTTGGGTTAATTAAAGATTCAATTTATAAGCTTACTTAGCCATATATATATATATATATATATCCTTACCCTCACCTTGGCCCCATTACAACCTTGAAAAGACCTCATGATGTTTGCATTGGTATATTAAATGTTGTTGATTGGTTAGGAGAAGAACAAAAACTAGAAATCATTATTAGAGAAGGATAGAGTAATTACCCTATACACTAGAGAGACTGGAGTGTACATACACGTCAGTGAGGGTTCAATGCTTGAAATATTATGTTCCCTGCTTTCATGAGCTATCTTCTTGCATTTTTATCTGCTCTTGCTTTATAAGAATTGGGTTAGTGGAATTTGATTTGTAATTGTTTTGAAGACCTTATTTACATGTTCTTACTTATTCATTTTATCTCCTTCAACTAAGCATGAGGACATGCTAATGTTTAAGTGTAGGGAGGTTGATAAACCACTATTTTATGGGTTATATTGTGTTTAATTATGTGGTTTTATCATGATCTTTACCCGCTTATTCATTAAATAAGCATGCATTTATAATTCCTTCCTAAAGTTATTGCATGATTGAAAACTTGCTTCCTAGAGACTTTTAATTATGTATTTTATTTCTCCTTTATTCCATTCGATGCCGTGATCAGTGTGTTAAGTGTTTCAGGCTTTATAGGGCATGAATGAGTTAGAGATTGGAAAGGAAGACTGCAAAAAATGGAAGGAACACAAGAAATTGAGGAGATGACCAGCGAGAAGCGACGCGGCCGCATGGATGACGCGACCGCGCGGAAGAGAGGAAATCGCAATGATGCGGCCGCATGGATGACGCGGCCGCGCGAATTGGAAACTGCACAAGTGACGCGGAGGCGTGGACAATGCGCCCGCGTAGCAAAGCGAAACGCCGAATGATGCGTCCGCCTGAATGACGCGTCCGCGTGACATGCGCGATCTGCATAATCTGCAGAATCGCTGGGGGCGATTTCGGGCCTTATTTTGACCCAGTTTTTGGCTCAGAAAAGCAGACTAGAGCCAGAGAACATGCAGAAACCAAAAAACAACATTCATTTCGCATAGTTTTAGTTTTTCAGATTTAGTTTTCCTCTCCTCTAGGTTTTTTCTCTCTACACATTCATAGTTTTTAGGATTTGTTATTTTCATTGTTTTTTTTTTTTTGCATTGGGATATTGAGAAGAGTTATTGCCTCATCAAGACTTCGACATTCTAGTTCGTTCTCTTTACTTGTCTCTTACTCTTCCATGTTCCTTAATTTACTTAATTTTACTATTGGATTATTTTAGCATTTATTAATACAAGAATTACTTTTATTTTCAATTAATCTTTTGATCATTATTTATCATGTCTTTCCCTTTTTGAAAATATCTGATTAATAAAATAGCACACTTTTCTGCAACTCGTTGGGAGACGACCTAGGAGTCATACTCCCAGTATTTCAATTTTAATTTCTGTGACACTCTTCTAAATTGATAAGCGGATTTCTGGTTGGTTGAGAACTTTACTTGCAACGCATATTTTATAATCATTCTTAACTCGCCAATTTCCGCCACCATCAATCACGCCTTTGGAATTCTTGACAGTTTCTAATCCACTGAACACCTACATCCTGGGATCGACTTAAAGGTGCGGTGAGATCATGTTGAGGGATTTTTGAACTAGAACCCTCCACACGTTGAATTGGCTATTTCTGACGTGCTTGCTCCTACCTAAGAGCCAATTCTTTTTTCATCCTTTCCTTTTCAAAGATTGCTGCCGCTTCAGCATCAAACACAACATTACACTGCAGACACAGAGATACGTCCCGGTCTTTTATCTTCTGTTGAACCAAGAAATCCAGCAAGCCATCTCCCGTTCTGGGGTATACAGACCTTACCTGTGACTCAAAATCATCATGAGCCACATCGAAATCATAAGCCATGCCGACCATATTCACCCCCAAGTAGGGTTCGACACAACTGGCATCAACCTCGAAAGGATCTACATCAACCTTCATCTCCTTTTTGCCATCATCAAATTTCAAACGTCCTTCCATGACTGCCTCTTGAATCAAATCCCTGAAACGTACACAACTGTTAGTCGAATGACTAGTTGCTTGATGAAATTTACAATAAGACTTTCCTTTTAAATCTTTTATGGAAAGTAAAGTTCTATCCTCAGGCAAAACTAATTGTTTATCCTTAAGCAACACATTGAAAATCTGACCAGATTTCGAGATATCAAAACTATACTTCTTTCCACTTTTAAGTTTTGAATCATTTGACTTTTCATTACTAGGAAGCTTTTTCAGTAAAGAGCAAACATATGGAGGACCTTTCTTAAGTTCAGCCAGATTGACTTCTGTTTCAAAATCAAGTTCCTCTTCTGAGGATTCCATGGTTACATATGCAACCTTCTCCTTACGAGTGAGCTGTTTAGTTTTTGACCTTTGCTCACTCCTATATTTTTCTTTTTCTTTTTTCATAAGTTCGGTCTGTCGAACTTTTTTAGCCAGATGGGCTAAATCGGGAATATGCACATTAAGTAGTTTTCTACGCATATAGAATCCCAATCCCATAGTTGCTATTTTCACTATCTCATTCTCAGGTAATGACACATAGCATCTACTTCTAGAATTTTTGAAATGTATTAAATAATCATCAATGGTTTTACCATCTTCATGTTTCAAAGCCACCAAATCAGTAACTGCTACATTCATTTCACCTCGATAGAATTGAGCGTAAAAAGTAGTTTCTAACTGATTCCATGTTGTGATCGAATTTGGTATAAGATTTGAGAACCAAGTAAATGCATTCTTCGTCAATGACGAAGGAAAAAATTTCATTTTTAAATTTTCATCATTAGCTAAATTCCCGATCTCGACCAAATAACGAGCAACATGTTCATAGTTGATTCTCCAACTTCTCCAGCAAATTTTGTGATTATTTTCGGATTCTTTACCCCTCTTGGTACTTTAGCCATTTGAACTACTTGGGGAAATGCAGACACAAAATGTGGTTGATTTATAAAACCAACATTCAATCCAACTCGATTCAGTACTTCTTCTACAATTCTGGTGACTTGATAACGTTCACCACCACGTAATCTGGCTAAAACATCATCAGCATTTTGACCTCGACGAACCACACGAGGATTTTCTCGATTTGGAATATCATTTTCATTTTAAAAATATTTTCTATCTCCTCGTTGTTTCCTCGGGCATTGTGCCTCTCACCATCATCATAATCGATGATTCGAGCAATCCTCTCAACTTGTCTAGCAAGACGCTCGAATCTCGATTCATGATCAGCCATCATGGGATTCAGAATTATTGTCATTTACTGAGTCAATAAATTGACCAAGCCATGATGACTTTCCTCCACTTGTTGTCGATATACTGTTATCGAATTCACAGCATTCGAAGTGGAGCCCACATGATAATCACGAGAATACTCGGAATGTTGTGGGTTTTGAACATTATTCTCTCCATTTACATTCCCAGAACAGACAGGCGGCATAAAACCACCCACCGGTGGGGTATAATCAGGAGGAAGACCATAAGGGGACCAACCAGCGGTTAATGGAGATTGATATGGTGGCACAGGACCACGTGGATGAGTATTACATCCAACATTTCCAGTTTGAATAGTCGTAACGACTATACTTTCAGTTCCAATTGCACCTTCTGAACGTGAAGACACGTCAGCTTGTTGTATGGACACTGGTATGCTATCATTGGTGGACGAACCACCATTCACATTTGATAATTCATCAGCCATGTAAATGATCTTTCCACTTCGTAATCGCATACACCAACAATTACTGGAAAAATATTTATTTGACACACTTCGATTTAAAACTGTCCCACTGGGTGTGCCAATTTATTTTGTCAATTTTTAGCAAATCGATGGTTGTTCAATATCTAGTGGTCTGGGAGCGAAACCTACTCCTCTGTACGAGTACCAGTTTTCTAGAAGTGCATCAAAAGCGTTTTCGATTAGACCAAATTTAAAAATAAAAAAGATAAAGTAAATCTGTAAATTAATGATTAGGACTTAGAAATTAAAGTTTCAAAAACCAAATAGATAACATATAGAAAGAGTTACAGTGAAATTAAAAGGAAAACAATAAAATGCCTTCGATTTGATCCAAGGACTTCAACATAAAAGATTTAGAGGCAGAAGGATAAATTGATTAAAGGAAATAAAGAAAACTTGATGAATAAAAGTAAAATTAATTGAATTGATAAATTTACAGAAAGGATAAATTGAAAGAAAGAAGAAGATGGAATGAACCCTACAGAAAATGTAACTCGATTGCAAACTCAGGAATTCACTGGGATGTGAGAGTGCTAGAGTGTTTTTTCTGAGTAAAAGTTCCAACCCTTATTCACTAAGATTTCCTAATATTTATAGGCTAACCTCACATAACTGCTCATTAATTTACAATTAATTATAATTAAATATGGCATTTCAAATTTTGAAACGCAGTCTCTCTTGGTAACCGTTCCCGCTACATAATCAAAGATATTCTCCATGATCTTCTCATGCAATAAAAGCCATTAACTTCCCACTTCCACAACTAATCGATCAGCTCTTTTGAAACCCTTACTCAATTCTTCGAATCGAATCTCCTACTCAATTTGGCTTACTCGATCAACAAAACAATCGAAATCCACATCAGCACCGATTACCTCCAACTTCAGACTTACAAGCGTACCTTCTCGAGAAACCATACTCAATTCATTTCGATTCAACTCACTGTTATCGAAAATATTTTTTCGATCAACAGAGTGATTGTGAATAATGGTTAAATATTAATATGAGGATTAGCCCCCAAGATCAATTTGATAATCTTGAAAATAAAGTTGGTAAAACTTGTCATTAGGAAAGGTGTTGCTTATATTAGTGTATTTTTGGATGAGCTCATAGTTGATTATTTGTTGGATTGTCTCCGACTTATATATGTCATCTTGCTTTGACTGATTCCGACTTATAAATGCCGATTTGTATAGAGTGATTCCGACTTATAGGTGTCGACCTGATTGGATTGATCCTAACTTATAACTGTCAATTTGTTGGAAGTGACTCCGACTTATAGTTGCTAGTTTGTTGGAGATGATTTCGACTTATAATTACCGGTTTGTTTGAAATGATTCTGACTTATAGGTTTCGGCTTGTTTGGATTGATTCTGACTTATAACTGTCGATTTGTTGAAAAGTGACTCTAACTTAAAATTGTCAGTTTGTTTGAAATGATTTCGATTTATAGGTGTCAGCTTGTTTGAATTAGTATGTTTGAGTATTCTTTTCGAATTGAATAATCGGTAAATTCCTTCAAAAATAAATTGCAGAAAAGAAATTTGAAGTTTTGACTTTTGATATGCATTAGAATAAAATAGGTCTCTTTCAAATACTCAGAATCATAATTGTTTATATTAAAGGAATAGATCGGTTAAATAGGCATTCGGTTTGGTGCATTGTTTGATGTGTGATAGTAGATAAGCCGACTTATAAGTTGGTATGGGTTTTGCTTTGTTGAGAAAGTGAGCGAAACAATAATGATAATGATCATAATAATAATAATGAGATAAAAAAAATAAAATGATGTGCTATGAATGTGAAAGCTCCATAGTTGAAAGTGTAGGGTGTGCCTTGTCCAATGACCTTAGCTTTTCTGCATGGTCTTTTTTATTGTTGTGATGTTTGCTTCGTTTTTAATCTTCTCGACTAAGAGTTGGTTTTTCTGCTCTTCGAACTTGTCGGAGCTCTTCTATCTCTATTTGGCTTGTTGCCTTCTCTCGAAACTCGGCTAGTATCTTTGGTTTTATCACTGTTATTGTCTCCTGGAATTTTTCATGATAAAGTCCACTTTTCAACGCATGTAGGTGAACATCTGGGTTGAGGTTTGGGATCTCTATGGCCACTTTGGTGAATATTGTCATATAGTCCTTAAGACTCTCATGTTGCCCTTGCCGTATGCTACTAAGATAGTTCGAGCCATGCACATAGATCTTCGAAGCTGCGAAGTTGTTGACAAAAAGGTTGGCCAGCTCATTGAAGCTCGATATAGAACCTGTAGGTAAACTAGCAAACCAGATTAAGCAGCACCATCTAAGAAAGTCAGAAATGTAAGACAAAGTATTAGGTCAGATGTATCGTTCATGAATATCATTGAGTAGAATTTAGTGACGTGGATGTTAGGATCATTGTAGAGTGAAGTTTCTGGGAATTTGGAAGCTCATAATTTCCTTTGAGAAGGAATTGGTTCTTTTTACTGATGGTTTTGGGTGACTATCACCACGGCTTTGGTTTCCGCGATATGGTCGTCATCATCGACAGAATTTTTCTCTTCCTCCTCGTCACATCGATCATTTTGTTTCTGGTTTAATATTTCGGCTGTGCATTGGACTTCTTCCCGTAACAACTCATTGATAGCCAGAAGCTTGCTTGAGTAGGGGAAGGAGGAGGGTTGCTTTGCTTTTCTACCATAGGTCATGACCTACAAAAAAGAGGCAAAAATATGGCATAAGAGATGGTGGTGGGGTTAGCCTCGAGAGAGGTATAGCTCGTCCGATTCAAGGTTGAATTCACTTCCGTCTGGGCTAGATGAGGTATACGTCAGCTTTCCAAGAACGGCAACAGTTGGCACCTGTAGAGGCACTCCAACGCTCAAGTCAGAAAGAGAGTGAGATGAGTATATTGCAATTCAAAGTAAAAGACATACCTTTTCCCCTTAGGGTTTCTCCTTTTTATAAAGTTGTTACCTTATATTACGGTTACTTTGTGGCCCTGATATTTGGATAACCACCTGTGAATATTTTTTGAATAATTCTATTATATTCGAGAATCTGTGTTACTAAATAAGCATATTTTATTTATTTTATTCAAATTCCGATTTATAGGTAAAATTCGGGTCAAGCTATAGCTAACGGATCATAAGTAAATTTGGGTCGACTTATAGCTAATAGATCACAATAGGTAAACTTGGGCTGATCTATAGCTAACAGATGAATAGGTAAATTTGGATCGGTCTATAGCTAACAGATAAAGTTATATTTTCAGTTAAATGGTAATTAGATTGGGTTGAGTGGGAGTCATTTTCTTGATGGAGATTTTCAGTCAACAATAATCCATTAATCCACAAATCAAATGTGGGTGATACCTGCAAAGATTAAGTAAAAATATCTCATCTTAAAATAGATGTTTCATCTTGTATTTTGCCGTGTATTGAGTTAAATATGAAAATGATTTTTACCAAATTTATGCAGTATTTAGCAGGATATATATGATATGTATTGAGTATCTTATGACCTAATTATAATTCTTAGGAAATGCATTTGTATCGAGAGGTTTCCTCGAGTCAAGTTGGGATACAAGACTGTAACGCTGCTCCTATTCATGGCACCATTTGAGCAGCAAGAATTTTAATCATGATGTTTTTTTTTTGGGAAAGGAAAACATTAACAGGGGATCACACATGTATCTTCAAGTACGTTAATTTGTTGATTTGTTACATCCATTTCCTTGTTCCTTACTCACTAAAACATACTTGGGATGCCTTTATGGGTGTTATTGGTTCGATTTAGTTCAGTTTTGGACTAAAAACCAACCGAATCAATCTATTTAAGTTTTTACATAGCATCAACCGGTTTGTTATTTTTACAACAACCAAATCGAACCGAACTAAACTAAATTGTATTTAGTTCGGTTTGTTTTTTCGATTTTTAATTCCTAATTAACAGAATATTAATCATAGTAAAATGTGTGAGATATATTTAAAAAAATATGTGAAAAGCTATGTTTGAAAGGTTACATCTCTTCATTGAGTTGTGACTTATTCAAAAGTTGTAACTTATTAAAAGATTGTAATTCATTAAATAGTTATATCTTCTTAAATAATATTTTTATTCATGAGTATATTGTTGCATGTTGCATGTACTTAGTGTCTATAAAATTTTTCTCATTTTATTATTTTTGATCAATCTATCTATCTGATGTGTGCGCATCTTTAGTATTTTTTCTTCTATTTCAACTGATTTATTAATAATTTCTGTTAAATAATCAATAAATTTAAGGTTAGAATGAATATTACTTTAATTAGTTGAAGTTGATTGATTATAGGAAGCTTCAAAAGGAAAACACAAAGAAATAGAATGGAAAATGGAAGCAGAAAGCTCCCTGGAACAAAAGGATCATGCATATAGAAAGCCCCATGAAATAGAAAGTTCCTAGAAAGCAAAAAGGGACCTTGGCATTATGCGTGAACAATATGGTGTACTACGTGAAAGAAGAAAAGGGACTTGTGCATACGCACACACTCATGCGTACACACAAATAGCAATCATTAGCCATTTCACGTAATACGCAGGCAATTTCACGTACCACGCAGAAGATGTGCGTACGCACACAGGTCTACATACGCACAACAAGGGAAGTTTTGGCGAGTGTGTGTACGCACACACCGGTGTGTACGCACAAGTTGGATTTCACGTCATACGTGGAATTTTCCACGTAAGATGCTAGGGCAAGCAACAAGCCGAACTGAAGGGAATTGGCTCACGTACAATGGAGCCTACTTCATGTTGTACGTGAGCCCAAAGAAGACATTCTAGGACCAGTTTTTCATATCACGTATAATGTGATACAAGCCACGCACTATGTGGGCCTTACTTCTTCTTCCAGAATCTTAAACCAAAATCTTCTCTATCCTTCAATTTCTCAACCCTTTGAAGGATCAGTCACAAGCTCATTAATAAGGACAGTTATTAAAGATCACAAGCAATCAAGAAAGAGATCTCGGTGGAAAATAATTAGGAAAAGATTTGATTCTATTTTGATTTTGAATTTGATTCAAAAGTTTGAATATTGATTTTGATCTTTTAGGGTTAGTATATAAGGGAAGAGGGTTCTAACCTCTTATCTTCTTCGACACTTTGCAGTTTTATTTTATTAAGGATTTTGAGAACAAGCATGAGTTTCTAATTCTCTCTCCTCGGTTAAGGTTAGGCGCTCTGTTAGTTCTATGGATTAATGCAATAAGTTTTTTATTTCTAATTGATGCAATTGATTCCTCTTTAAGAAATGGTTTTTGTTCTTCATCTCAAAGGGTTTGAATATGTTGGAAAACAATTCTTCTCTTACTTGAATTTTCTTAATCTCTTGGGAAAGTGATTAATTGAATTAAGCTTAAAAATCGATTCATAATTCTCAAGTTTTGAAACTAGATTGATAAGTAACATAAATCAACTAGGTTAAATTCTTATGAATTGTGTGGTTTTATAAATCAGTGGACATTCTTAAACTCTTTTTTGATTAAGTGACTAAGGAATTGGCATTTAATTAGGTTAAATAGAAATTAAATTACCAAGGGGTTGGAATTTAATTACTAATGATTTGCCATAAAAGAATCGTTGCATGATTAGAATAGAAAGTGAAAAGCATTAATTCGGATGACTAACATCTCTGAAACCTTAGCTTTCTCAATTATACATTACTTCATACTCACTGTTTGCTTCTCTGTTTACTCTGTTTAATTGTTGTTTATTTTCAAAAGCTTTTAAAACCTTAATTTGCTAGTCTGAATAGATTAATCGATTAATTCTACTTGCTTAATCCGTTAATCCTTGTGGGATCGACCCTCACTCACCTGAGGTTATTACTTGATTCGACCCGGTGCACTTGTCGGGTGTTTTTGTGGATTGCAAAATCTGCATCACTATCTTAACACTTTCTTTGTGCGTAGAAGCAAGAATAAGAATATCATTCTGTAAACTATCATTTGGTGTAAGGTTTAACTATCATTCTGTAAACTATAAATTTAAAAAAATTAGTATTTCCCAAAAAAATACAACTTATTCTTGTGTACTCTTGTGTACTCCTATGTACTCTGGAGACAATGATAATGGTTGTCATGGTTAACTTTTCAACTTTTCTTCTCACCCAATCTGATATTTATGAAGATACGTAGTGAAGTTCGCTGGGGATAAAGAGAACTTTATAAAAATATAGAAGTTCGGTGGGGTCAGGCGAACTCTATATAAATGATAGAGAATTATAAAGTTCGCTGGTGGGTGCGGCGAACTTGCCCTAAATGCCAAAAAAAATCGTATTTGGAAAATTAAAGTTCAAAAATCGGATTTCGGGAAATTTTTTTTTATTTCAGAAAAAAATCCATTGTTCTCATCTCCCAAAGCATGTTTGAAAAATTTTAATGGTATAGAATTGAATTGAATTCTACTATTTGAAATGAATTAATAAAATTGTAAAATTGAATTGAATTTCAGTATTTGGAATGTTTATCAAATGAATTAAAATTTTATAATAGATAGCTTTCTNTCCGTGGGATTCGACCCTTACTAACGTAAGGTATTACTTGGACGACCCAGTGCACTTGCTGGTTAGTTGTATCGAAGTTGTGACAATTATATATTGAGATCAGAGCACCAAGTTGCTCACGTTGTTGGGGATTGTTTGAGCCTGGACATCACAATTTCGTGCACCAAGTTTTTGCGCCGTTGCCGGGGATTGTTCGAGTTTGGACAACTGACGGTACATCTTGTTGCTCAGATTGGGTAACTTTCTTTTCGTTTTCTTTTCAAAAAGTTTTCAAAA
>NC_029794.2:110111289-110111646 GCF_000816755.2 Arachis ipaensis | reverse complement strand
AACCCCACAGGATCCCCACCTACCTCCACTCACTTCTTCTCACCACTCTCTTTCACACAACCCCATAAACACTCTTCCTTAAAAACCCCTCACCAATCACCTCAATCTCTCTTCCCCACTAAACCTTCACCACTTACATCCATCTCCTCTTCCCCATAAACCTACCTCATAAACTCCACCTACCATCAAAATTCAAAACCAATTTCCCACCCAAACCCACCCATATGGCCGAACCTTTACCCCTCCTCCCTTCCCTATATAAAGACCTCCATTCTTCATCAAATTCACACAACACACCCCTCTATACCCTTCTTGGCCGAAACCACATCTCCCTCTCCCTCTCCATATTTCTTCTTC
>NC_029794.2:110110910-110111209 GCF_000816755.2 Arachis ipaensis | reverse complement strand
AATTTTCTGGAGCTACAGAACTCGAAATGGCGCGCTTCCAATTGCGTTGGAAAGTAGACATCCAGGGATTTCCAGCAATATATAATAGTCCATACTTTGGCCAAGAATAGACGACATAAACTGGCGTTCAACGCCAGCCTTCTGCCCAAATCTGGCGTCCAGCACCAGAAAAGGATCCAAAACCAGAGTTGAACGCCCAAACTGGCACAGAAACTGGTGTTCAACTCCACAAATGGCCTCTGCACGTGCTACACTTAAGCTCAGCCCAAACACACACCAAGTGGGCCCAGGAAGTGGAT
>NC_029794.2:110107139-110110256 GCF_000816755.2 Arachis ipaensis | reverse complement strand
GATTGAATGACTGTGACGAGCTTCAAACTCGCGAGTGCTGGGCGTAGTGACAGACGCAAATGGAGGGTGAATCCTATTCCAGCATGATTGGGAACCGACAGATGAATAGCCGTGCTGTGACAGGGTGCGTGAGCATATTATTCACTGAGAGGAGGGGATGTAGCCACTGACAACGGTGATGCCCTTGCATAAAGCCAGCCATGGAAAGGAGTAAGACTGATTGGATGAAGATAGCAGGAAAGCAGAGGTTCAGAGGAACGAAAAGCATCTCCATTTGCTTATCTGAAATTCCTACCAATGATTTACATAAGTATCTCTATCCCTATTTTACTATATAATATTCGAAAACACCATTATCACTTTCTATCTGCCTGACTGAGATTTACAAGGTGACCATAGCTTGCTTCATACCAACAATCTCCGTGGGATTCGACCCTTACTCACGTAAGGTATTACTTGGACGACCCAGTGCACTTGCTGGTTAGTTGTATCGAAGTTGTGACAATTATATATTGAGATCAGAGCACCAAGTTGCTCACGTTGCCAGGGATTGTTTGAGCCTGGACATCACAATTTCGTGCACCAATATGCGTGACCTGTGCAGAGTTCAAACGGCACGCACGCGTGGCTCACACGTATGCGTGACAAGTGGCGCGTGATTTTATTAGAATTGCATGTGCCAGCTATTTCTGGACCTTTCTTGGGCCGAAATCAACTCCATTCTGACTGGGAAAAGGCCAAGAATTGTAGGGGATAAGGGGACAAGGAAGCATACACACATTAGGACTTAATTTAGCTAATTTTTGGTTCTTAGTTCTTCTAGAGAGAGAAACTCTTACTTCTCTCTAGGTTTTAGTGCTCTTTGATTGTCTTTTGCTTTAATTTCTAAATTAGAGCTTGTTATTCTAGTTTTATTGTCTTAATTTCAGTTTTTCTAGTTCTAATTTTACTTAATTCCTTTGTTAGTATTGTGTTCTTTTTAGTTTTCTCTTATTTCTCATTTTGTGAATCTTGTTAATTTTGAATTCTCATTAATACATTAAGGTTTTATGTGTTATATTTTTAGTTGAATTGATATTGTAAATAATTGTTAGTTGGTAGCTTTAATTTCTATTTAATTTTACAAATTAGCTATGTCTCTAACTATTGCACATTAAGTGTTTGACAAAATATTTTCATTAGTTATGGAGTAGTTTCTTATACTCTTGGCCTAGATAAAAGGGATTGAGTAACCTTGAGTCATTGGGTCTAATTGGATTAATGATTTTGGCACCCTTGTTAGTCAATTCGATACTCGTTAACACTAGTCTACTACTAATTTAATTAGTAGCTAAGTTGGGATATATGGATTGATGTTGATAAAGCCTATTTGACATACTTCAAGCATAGAAGTAGACTTGATGGGATTGGTCCTTTACAATTGTTAATATATGGTTATTAGATAAGGATAGTGATCTCAATTCCTATGCCTTAGCCAAGAATTCTTTTGTAATTCATATTTGAAAATCCAAATTCTAATTACTCAATTCTTACTTTAGTTATTTTAGTTGTTTAATTAGTTCTAGAATAGAATTAGATTCATATATTGTCTTGTTAGATTGCTATTTACTTGGGTATTACTTTAATTGTCTTGATTTAATTTCTTGCGATTTAAGTTTCTTGCATGTTAAGCTTTGCTAGTTTAAATTCTTACTTATGCCTTTCAACCCTAGATTTCTAACCAACTTTGATCCACACTATTATCCATTCCCTTGCGGACGACCCGGGAGCAATACTCTCAGTTAATTTTTGTTGAGTTGAGCTTGTAACAACCAAATTAAACTTTGATTGAGAGATAGTTGTCGGTTTGAAACTATACTTGCAACCCAATTCTCATTGATAAATTCTAGACTGACGATCAGTTCCTATCAATAACTTCAGATTTTGTCAAGTTAAAAAGGCTTGATAGTGGAAATTTCATATGATGGCAAAAGCAGATGCATTTCCTTCTCACAACATTAAAATTGGCATATGTTTATACCACACCAAAACTTCCAGAAGTTGAAGGGGAGGCCATTATGAAAATTTGAACAAGGCAAAAGTGGGACAACGATGACTATATATGCACTAGACACATTCTCAATGGCTTAGTTGGTGTATTATTTGATGTTTACCAGAATGTTAGGAGCACAAAAGAACTATGGGACAAATTAGAGGCAAAATATATGGTCAAAAACACAATAAATAAGAAATTTCTCGTCAATCATTTTAATAATTATAAGATGATTGATCGTAGGTCTGTTATGGAACAACTACTTGAAATTAAGCGTATTTTAAATAAATTTAAGCAACATAACATGCACATGGATGATATTATTATTGTCTCTTCAATTATTGACAAACTCCTTCCATCATAAAAAGAATTCAAAAAAGTTATAAAACATAGAAAGGATGATATTTCTCCAAAGTAATTAAGTAATCACTTTCATCTTAAAAAAGAGTATCATAAACAAGATGATACTAACGAATAAAGTACTCATGCTAATTTTCATATAATGGAGAATAGAAGGTCCAACAAGCCCAAGAAGAAAAGATGTTGAGATTTTAAATCTCATGAAAGTAATAATAGTGATGTTAGAAAAAATAAAAAAGAAAGAAAATTGTTTTCATTATGAAAAATCAAGCCATTTTAAGAAAGAATGCTGCTTCTCGAAAAAGAAGAAAGAAAGGAATGATAGCAACAAAAGATAATCTTATTGTTATTATTTTTGAGATCAACATAATTGAAGACATTAGATTATAATGGATAAAATCTGGTGCAACTCAACATGTATACAAGAATAGGGATCTTTTAAAACATTTAAAGAAGAAAATTGGACTATTCTATGCATGAAAAATGTATCAACTATTTAAGTAAAGGGCAAAAGGACGGTGGAATTTGAATTCACTTTTGGAAGAGTAATTATTTTTATTGATGTATATTATATACTCGAAGTTAGAAAGAATTTAGTTTATGTACTTTTACTTAACAAGAGTTTAAGTTTGTATTTGAAGGAGACAAATTTATTCTATCTAAGGGTAAAATATTTATGGGTAAAAGGTATCTACGTGAGAACATATTTAAGTTGAATGTTATAA
>NC_029794.2:110105297-110106534 GCF_000816755.2 Arachis ipaensis | reverse complement strand
TAATAATAATAATAATAATAATAATAATAATAATAATAATAATAATAATAATAATAATAATAATAATAATAATAATAATAATAATAATATTTCTATTTATATTTTTGAATCTTTTAATTTATGCCATAATCGTTTAAGACATGTTAATTTTCATAAATTAAGTAATACGATGAAATATGATTTTATTCCAAAATCAATTAAAAGTTCATATACATGCACAACTTTTATGTTAACAAAAATAATAAGATTTTTTTTTCAAAGAGTACAAAGAAATTCTAAATTATTAAAATTAAAACATTCTGGTGTATGTAATTTGCATTGTTAGCTTTAGTAGGGATGGCAATAGGTCTCCATGGGGCGGGGACCTCTTTCTCGCCCCCGCCCCCCGTTTAGTAAAATACTCCCCGTCCTCGCCTCATTTTTGCCACGAGCTTCCATTTATTTCTTTGCAGAAAAGATGGATCCCGTGAACATCCATGGATAGTTGAATATTATTAAATTTTATTTTTTTAAAAAAAATAATTATCACAACCATAGTAAAATCTTATATAATTCAATCAAATATATCAAATTAGACATAATTCAAACACAATGACAAAATAACATACACATATAACATATAAATTAAATTAAAATAAATTATAGTTACTTACATGATTTATATATATATAAGGACATTTAAGTAAATTTTCTTTTATGAGAACTTCGCGAGTCCCTATGGGTGGGCACCTCAATTTCTGCCCCTCCCCATCCCATTTATTCGTGGGGACGGGTTCCCGTCCATGTGAAAATTTTGTGTGTCCCTGTTAACCTCCTCGTCGTGGGTAATCCCCACGAGATTCGCAGGTGCAGATTTTTTTGCCATCCCTAGTTGGCCTACTATAGGTGGAAAGAAATATTTTGTAACTTTACTGATGATATATATATATATTTTGTAACTTTACAATATTTGATGCATTCTAAAGATGAAGTCTTAGATAAATTTAAAATTTTTAAACTGAAGTTGAATTGCAATATGAAACTTTTTTTGTTTAAGGTCTAACTGTGAGGAAGAATATTATAATCCTAGTTATTTTGAGTTTATTGGTATTATTCATCAAATCACTACACCATGTTTCCCACAACAAAATAGTATTGCTGAAAAAAAAAGTTGAGTGCTGGAAGAAATAGTTAATGCCATGTTATCTTATTCTGTTCTAATAAAATGTTACTGGAGTGAAGTTATGTTAACAACCTT
>NC_029794.2:110022218-110104852 GCF_000816755.2 Arachis ipaensis | reverse complement strand
ATAAAAGATAATGTAAAAAATAAATCTCTTGAAAATATTAAATCTAAAAAAATTAAAAGAATTAGAAAAAAAAGAATTATGGACCAAACTTTTTTATGTTCCTTGTGAAATGGACAAAAAAAATCAATATATAGCATTGTACTTATATGCCTTCATATAGAAGATGATCCTGACACCTATGAAAAAGCTATAAAGTCTCAAGATTCAGATTTTTGAAAGAAGCAATACAAGAAGAAATTGATTTAATAGTGAAGAATAACACATGAAAATTAGTAGATCTCCCTCCTAGTTCAAAGGCTATTGGTTCTAAATGAATTTTCAAAAAGAAAATGACAGTAAATATAATTGTTGATAAGTTCAAAGCATGGTTAGTTATTAAGGAATTTGCACAAAAAGAAGAAATTGATTATTTTGATACATATGCACCAATAGCAAAAATTAGTACAATTAGGATATTTATAGCACTTGCTTCAATTTTTAATTTTGTCATTAACCAAATAGATGTTAAAACTACATTCTTAAATAGTGAATTAGACAAAGAAGTATATATAAAGCAATTTAAAGGGTTCATAGTTCTTGGTCAAGAAAATAAAATGTGCAGATTAATTAAGTCTTTATATGGACCGAAACAAGCCCCTAAGTAATGGCATAAAAAATTTGATGAAATTATTCTTACTAATGGATATAAAATAAATGAATTTGATAAATTTGTGTATAGTGAATTTAAAAAGGTAAAGGCATTACGATTTGTTTGTATGTTGATGATATGCTTATTTTTTGTACTGGTTTGAAAGAGGTAGAAAAAACTAAATTTTTTGTCGAGTAATTTTGGTATGAAAGATATGGAAGTTGCATATATAATTTTAGAATTAAAATTATTAGAGATAGTAATAATTTAGGATTATCCCAATTTCATTATATAAAAAAATATTAAAGGAGTTTGATGAGTTTAAAGGATATTCGGTAAATACTTTTTTTTATCTAAGTATTAAATTAGTACCCAAAATAACTTCGTCTCTTTCACAAATTGAGTATGCAAAATTGGATGCTTAATATATGTTATGACTTATACTAGACCATATATAACATATGTTGTAGGTCGCTTAAGTCGGTATACAAGCAATTCAAGTAAAGACTATTAACATGATGTTTGAAGAAAATTAAAATATTTAAAAAGAACAATAAATTATATTTTATTGTATAGTGGTGAATATTTTGTTTTAGAAGGATTCACATATGCCATTTAGGTAAGTTATACAAAAGATCGTGCATCAACAAAGGATTGGATTTTCACTCTTGGTAGGGTGATGTTTCTTGTGGATCCAAGAAACAAACTTGCATAACGAACTCTACTATAGTTGTAGGATTTTTTGCTTTGGCAGCAGCAAGCAAGAAAATTGAATGACTTAGAGATTTATTACATGGAATTTCAGTTTAGCTAAAACCAATGGCACCAACCGCTATACATTGTGATAGCCAAGAAACATTATCAAAGGCTTATATTCAAGTTTATAATAGAAAATTTAGATATATTGGAATAAGACATAGATATGTTATAGATCTTACTAGCAATGGACTTATATCTATAAATTTTATAAGGTCAAAACAAAATGTTGCAGATCATTTAACAAAAGGATTGACAAGGAATTTGGTGTTTAAAATATCAAAAGCGATGGAACTAAAGTCCATATCTTAAATAGTTATAAATGGTGAAAACTCAACTCACACTTGAGTAACATCAAGTCTTGGCTTCAATGCAGTAAGATACACTCTTAGAGTAACTGCAAGTACTCAATAATTTTATTCATCCCAGGTAAAAATACTTGGAACCATAATGACATAAAGGGATGAGATGAGTTTTGCTCTTAACAGATCTATAGCAAGTATATAATTGATGAAATATTTAATTATGGGATACTTCTGATAGAGTCTACCTATATGAGTGTGAATTGAGGCCGGTTCTTGGAGTTAAAGATTTAGTCTTAAAACACTCGTGAAAGGATACAAGACACAAGGCCATGTATTATACTAAACGTGTCATGTAACATTCTAATTACCAGAATGTCACACTTCTAGCTGTGTCACTCTGATAGCAAGGATATTACAACCACTTCTATATATAACTATAATAAGTAGGAGCTTTTACTTGAAACCGTATTTGACTTTTCTTTGAAAAACTGAAAATACTTTTCGTTTATACGTACGTACATACATACATATATACATACATACATACATACAAATCATCATAACACTTTTACATTCTCAAAAAATAATATATATATATATATATATATTAATAATTCACAACTCCTATCCCTCTTTATAAAATGTAAATAACGATAACAAAGGTGAGGAAAAAATATCTAAGGTAATACAACAAATAAAGTACGACTAAATGCTTAGTAAACTCTTCATAGACTTTTCCGTCCGTTTCCTGAAATATATAGGGCTAAAGGGGTGAGAACCTAAGCCGAAGGTCCTCCGTAAAAAAAAATACCACAAAAGTAATAAAAACACATACACATGGTCAACTCACATTTCATAAAAGTTATCTTTATTTTTAAAATATTTTTATTTACATAAAAATTCATATCTTAATATTTCTTAATTATATATGTTTTAGGAAACCCAAAACAAATCTTTAAAGCTTTTTCATAGAGACCAAACTTCCCGCACATAAATCAGAGTCTTAGGACAATACCGAGTTCAATCGGCCTCAACTTCCATCACTTCCGTGTATCAGCAAACACAATCAAATCAAATAATTCAATCACATAAAATCAAACACATAAAATCAAACACATATAAAGAACATATCACATAGTACATAATCAGATAATTCACATAAATACAACACAACAAAATGCACACCCAAATAAATCAAACAAATGCATATGATGCATGCCTGTCTTAATAGCCGTAAGTTCACGTGTCAGTTATATTGCCAGACTCAACACATCTGATGGTAAATCCTGAAATTGTCTCTCTATTGCGTATCCCTAGGAAGAATATAATCAAGGTACCATATAAAACAAAAGAGAGTGAATTTTCACCTTCTCTTGGAAGTATAGGCCATGTCATATAAAACAACGGAGAGTACCTTCTCACCTTGCAACCAAAGAGAATGTTAGCAGGACAAAACCATCATCCTCACATCACACCACAACTACGAGCAAGCAGGACAAAACCGCCATCCTTGTCCGGTGCAGGTGCCTCATCAACAATGCAAGTAGGACAAAATTCATGTCCTTGGTAATTCAGTGATCATATCTCAATCACAATCACGCAAGCGGGACAAAATCTTCATACTTGCCAATTCAGTGTTATATCACAATCAAACATAATCATAATCAAATATAACTATAGTCACAGTTGTAATCAATTTCATAAGTCTTGATTCCACATATCCCCAACTGTTACTAAAATATTTAACCTCGTTATTAATCTGTGAGCTGGACAAAATCACCATCCCCATATAACAACAACGCACTAAGCAAGCGGGACAACACCACCATCCTTGTCAAGCAATCAATTAATATCACAATTCAAATTACATATTGGCACCTTTTCTTTTTAAAATTATACTTGACCCATTTACTTTCAATAACAATATATTTGATCCATATCATGCCAAGAATCACTTAATTTTCTCATTTATTATGAAATTCGCAATGGTTCACATACCCTTTAGAACTCAACCAGACATCATACTCTATTGTCAGATAATAAAACATATCATTCACGTTTAAGTTTTATCAAACTAACCCAAATAACGCTTAAGTTTATCCTAAGACTCAAATTACACTTTAGGTTCTTAGTACATTTCTAAATTTATCAACAATGTCTCATTCTTTCAAATTAATCTGAATCTCGGAAATCTTAAACCATCAAGGGTCTTAATACCTCAACCAACCCAAGAAAAGTTCACAATTTTCTCGAACACTCTTTTATCAAGCATATATAACAAATCACTCATTAATTCAAATCCTTACTCGCATTAATCAACCCCACACATAATCAATCATGACTTTACATTTCAATTTTCGATGTCAACAAAATTTTTATTTATCAATTCTCATCAAAACCCTCAATCTCAATAATTATATTATAACAAGGACCTCAATCAAAGTCACAACCCTCAACCTCAATTATGGTATCTACTCATGTTTTTCATCCTCAAGCACAAAAATCATAAACTCAGACATGATAAGTAACCAATGAATTTCATTTATTATAATCAAAATCAAATTCCAATCAATATCAAACCCAGTCAAATTTAAATCTAAGCCATACTCATTTGTTCAACTATTAGCCCCATTTAGTTTTTCACTTAATAACTCACCCAATTTCAATCTTCTCTCATTCTTTACGTAGTATTTCTAATCCTTGAGTTGATAATTAAAGATAACAAGCTAAGAATATTCATGTTAAGAATAGTTGGGTGTTTGAAAAAATTGAGAAAGATTTGAGAGATGTTTGATTCAAATAGAACTCTTGAAGGGTGAAAATATTCAAATTTTAGGGGAGGTTCTACTGAAATATTTATAGAAGTTTAAATGAAATTGGAATAATAAGGAAGATAAGAATTATTGTTTCTCTTATAAAGACTAGATATTTTGTGGAATTTAATTTGATTATTGAAGTAATCAAATTTTAATGCTATGTGAAATCCTAGGCTAGTTGACTTTAAGATATTGTTGGATTAAGGTCGTTGATGTTAATGGTTTATTATGAATGTGTGAAATTGAATGAATTTTGAGCTGGATGTCATGATTGGTTGAGTTATATCTCTTGATATGTATTAATGTGTTGTGGTGTATTTGTTGAGGCTGAAATCCTTGTAAATAGTATGTGAAATTGAATTTTGGGATGATTAATTGTTGATTTTAGGAAAATTGTGTTAGTTTAGTTAAAAAAAGGTTAAATGATAATTTAGGTGAAAATCAATGTTAGATGAGTTGTTGAAGGGTGAAAGATAGATTGGCTAAGCTTGGACTTGGATGAGGCTATTGGGTAATGTTTTCAAAAAGAAAAGGATTTTGTGTGAATTTTGAATGTTGCAGAAAATTTATGTAAATAGGTAATACAGGGAATACACATTGTTCTTTTACCATTAGCAATATCATAACTTATGCATGATATTCTGATAGTAAAGATGTTACATGTCATATCAAATATAACATCTAATAATACCGAAATTTTATGTGTAATCAGTGCGCTTATTCATATAAGTTAAATAGTTCAAAACTTGCCAACCATTTTAATTCGGATAAGTTAATACTACTGGTTATTAGGTACGGGTTCAAATCGTGAGATACCATTACTGAAGGCATAAAACTTCTGAAATGATAGGACTGAAAAAAAATTTTGAAAATGGTCAGGAATTGTGAGATATATTTTTATGATATGTAAAAAGTTATGTTCGAAAGGTTACATCTCTTCATGGAATTGTGACTTATTCAAAAGTTGCAACTTATTAAAAGGTTATAACTCATTGAATAGTTATATCTTCTAAAATAATATTTTTATTTATGAGTACGTTGTTGCATGTTGTATGTACTCAGTGTCTATAAATTTTTCTCATTCTGTTATTTTTAATCAATCTATCTTAACACTTTTTTTGTGTGTAGAAGCAAGAATAGAGATTATCATTCTGTAAACTATCATTTGGTGTAAGATTTTCTTGTATAAGTGTAGAAACAAGTCAAGTTTTTTCATTGTATCTTGTAGAAAATTCACCAGTAACTCATTTTACACACCATAGTATATTGGTAGGGGAGAATTAACCCTAAAGAAAAGTGTGGGTAATACATGCCTTGAAGAGTTGCGTTATTATATTCTCTAATATTTCTTGTGACAATTTCTGTTCTGTTGTTTTTATCTCTCAAACTCAAGTATTCCAACTAAAAAATTCACAAAATAAGGTTTAAAATAGTCAATAAACTGAAATAACAAGAGTATATCACTTCCAAATTCAATACAATTTCAACTCATCCCAATAACTAAATATAAAATACACATAACTAAACATAAAACAAACACACCTGGAAATGTCAAACAACATACCATCTTAAAACAAAACAACAAACATACTTTAGAACTAAATAACAACAAAACTAGCCACCATAGTTAATCTAATTCCACACAAAATTTGTCATCATCTTCTCCGATTGGTGCAATTTCTATAGAACAAAATAAAGAAATCAATATAGATTATAATGCAGTGCATATAAATTATGAAAGGAACTTTAAATTTTTTTTCATACCTAATTCAAGTTTCTCAAACTCCTCAATAAGTTTCTCAAAATAAGTTATTATTAGAGAAACACAAAACGCATTTTGTCTGCAAATCAATGCCTTAACTGTCTTTGGAGTTAAAATACTCATATAGTTATTAAGCACTCTTTCACCAGTGCTAAAAGTTGATTCTAAAACAACAGTCGAGACCGACATTGCTAAGACATCGCTGGCTATTTGAGATAAGATAGAATAATTGTTGGAATTCACTTTCCACCAAATCAAGATGTCAAAGTATTTTAATCACGAGACTTCCCAAAACCATCCATCAAATACAAATTCACCTTATTCTTGTTAATGATATTATGAAAATGCACCTCTTTGAAAAATCACCAACTATGTCGCCTTCAGGCACTTCCACATTTGATGCACTATCTGTTGTTGCTGAAGTAGGAGATTTACCCCCATTATTTGCATTCACATAGTACTCAAATATCTTGAAAAAGGTCTATTTCAGTTTTGCACTAAAAAAATCAGCATTCTCCTTATCATAAGGTTTTTCAAAGCTAAAATTCACAAACTTCAACTTGTATCTAGGATCAAGAACCACGGCAAAAAAACATCATATTAATATTTTTTTGTTACCCCGGTACTTGTCATATTTAAGTTTCATCCTCTCAGCCATGCTCCCAAGTAACGGATCTCAACTACCACAAGAAGCTTTGGACACTCTCAAAATTTTATAAAACTCATAAAAATATTGCGAAAAAGTAACAAACAAACTACTAGACACACTCTTTGTAACATCATGAAAGATTTTCAAAAATTTCACAAAATATTTTGTATTGTCCCAATAAACATTTCTCGGTATACTACCTTGCAATAGAGCATACTGTAACACCCTACCACACAAAGTCTTATGCTTAAGTCATAAAACAGAGGTGGTGGAGTATTATGACCTCTAAAAGTATATATATATATATAGTTGAAAAGTTTTATATCCAAGAGCCTTTGAAGAAAAGAGTAAATCAAAATCGTTAAATCGAAAAGCGCAACACTCACGTCAAGGCTAGCGGTAAATGAAGCAAGACAAGAGTGAGCTAACATGGTTATAAACAAAAGAGTTCCAATATACAAATGGCAAAGTTCATGACTCAGCTCGCGAAGATAAACCGGCCAGAGCACATATATATATATATGAGAACCCAAAATATAGTTTCACAGAACCTATTTCTCCAAAATTACCTCTAAGAGGAACAAAACATCATACATAAATGGTGGAGCTAATAAGCATCTACATATAAACAACATAACTAAAAGTAAAGCCCAAAATGCAAAAGGTCTTCGCTTGTAAGAAGCTCCCAGAATGCCTCAGCGAGGGGGCCTCACGTCCTGCATCTGAAAACCACAAAATATGTATGGGATGAGAACCAGAGGTTCTCAGCATGGTAACAGTAACCACATCTCTAACATATAATGTCCCAAAAAAGCTGAAGGCGATCCTAGAACTTCCGACATATAATTCAAACTTAAAACTATTCTTTACAACCATAAATAAGCCATAAACAAAGTGGGGGTAGCTAAGGGTTTAATATTCTAACTCAACCTAACTTGATCCTTTGGCCTCTCACCTTCCTTCGTTCCTCCAGAACTCCATAGCACAGACAACCAAAATACAGACAAGGCAAGCACAAACAGAATACAATTACAATAGGTAGCAAATTTAGCAAGTAAGCATGATAATCGTATAGGCAAGCCCAGTTAATGCAAAATCAAGCAAGACACACAAATGCATATGATGCATGCCTGTCCTATGGAAGATAACTCTCATTTGTCGGTTATATAGCCAACCCGACGTGTCCGATAGCTAACACGGGAACAATCTCTCTATTTCACCTTAATACCATTAGAGGGAATTCCTGCCATTTCACCATTAGAGGGTATATGTGCCCTGTCACCCTTACAACCAGAGAGATAAAATTACAAGCATACTCATATTTAACATTTTCCATCATGATTCATTCACCACATTCATTCATTAATCGCATATGCATTTCTGGCATACTCATCACATTTTCAAGCTTCCTCAATTAATCATAATCATTTAATCATCAATCAGATTTCAGTAATAATTCTTCTTTCATTTTCCCTTACATTCATTCATTTTTCAAACATTCTTCATATCAAAGTTACTACTCCTCCCAATCTTCTTCTCACCACTCAATATACAACTAAGGTTTAGGGGCTAAAAGAGTAAAAATAAAGGTTTAGAGGTTCAAAATTAGGTTTTAAAACACAAAATCCACTTTGCTGAAAATAGGGGTCACGCGTACGCGTGGGTGAATTTTTCCTTGCTCGTGTACACGAGATGCCCAACCCGAAAGGGTTGGTTGCATCACGTGCAGTGGACGCGTACGCAAGATATGCAGAGTGACAAAAATGCTGAATGCTGCAGAATTTTAGTTTTGCACTCCAAACTTCTGACGCGCATAACTTTTTTGTTTTAAAACATTTTTCATCCGTTCTTTGAACGGCATGAACTTCACGGACCTAATTTTCATATGAAACAAATTTGAAATAATTTGAAGATCCAAAAGCTGAGTTTTGGCTCACCAAAATTTGGCCAAAAATCATATTTTCATAAAAATACTCCAACCTCTATTTTTATCAATTCACCATTCAATACCAACTTTCTATACTCATAATCAACACCAACACATACTATAACACAGCAGAACAGCCCCACATTCTACCATAACCAATCATACCTCAATTCTAAACAATCTCATATAAGAATTTCTCAACTACCTAAACAAATGCATCAATATACCACCTCATACATATTCATTCACATCACCTTATCTATCATCATTAAAATCATCATTTAGAATTCCATTTTCATCATAAACATCAAACGTTATTCATATTATAATCAAACACCACATAGTGTCATCAACTTCCTCACTCGACATAATTATTATCAATCATTCACATACAATCCAACCACTCAACTCAACAATACTAACAACAAGTACTCATATATTTCCTAATCAAATCAACACCCCTCAATTATTCCACAACATACCAATTCATAGTTATAATCACTTCACACAATAATTCATATCCAAACAACATCATATATAATCATCAATATCACAATTAATTCAACCTTATCTTATGGTCAACTAGCCTAAGTTTTCACGACACAATACATTTTAGATATGAGAAATCGAAACTATACCTTGTCGATTTTCCGATAAACCTGGAACACCTCAATCGTTCCCCACACTACAAGCTATCAACCTCAACTTTTAAAATTGATCCCAAGCTTCAATTTCCTCAATTAAGTTTCAATTTCACAAGTTTGACCTCCAATTTGATTTTTCACCAACAGCATTCAATCTAAACCACATATAACACTTTAATTAATCCCTAAATTCAAAATCTCAACAATTCTACAAGAAGGTTAGGGTTCTTACCTTTTTCACAGCTCAAGTGAGCCAAACACAACAAAACCCGCAAGCTAATTCAAACCTAAACACCAAACTTAAACAATTTTTAACATAATTGTTCATCAAATTTGAAATTTAAGGAGAAGGAAACTAAAACCAAAAAGTGATTTTCATACCTAATCAATGACTGAGCTTTGTAGAGCTCAATACTGCGGTCGCGTGGTCACAAATGGTGCGGCGATCGGAGCTCCGGATAAAAAGTTATTTGGATTTGAAGATCAAGTGAGGGTTTTGTTCTTTCTCCTTCATCCCCAATCTTTCCCAGCGTGCTTTCATACAGGGAAGGGGAGAAGAGATGAGCTCTTTGTTATTTTAATGGGTTGGGTTGGGCCTTGGGTCCAATACGGGCCCGGTTCGGTCCGTTCGGCTCAATCTTGGGCCAAATTCTTTAAAATTAGTGTCAAAACTCTTATTTTAATTAGCTTGATCTCATTAAACTATAAAATTTCAATTTATAATTTTTATAATTAATAATTAATTTATTAGCTAATTATTTACTAATTTTGCGGATTTTATATCTTACCACCCTAATAGAAATTTTCGTCCTCGAAAATTTGCTCTCAAATCTTCATATACGAGTGCCATCTAATTCAAATAAAATCTCAAGTCCTTCTCAACTATTTTAAATGCTAAACAATTGCTCTATCTCTTAGTCTGAGTTAATCCAATATAACTTAAACCACTCACTCACACTTTCCATCCCTCGATCCTATGTCAATCCTTAATTCTCTTATCCAAGACTGTTTCCTCACGTCTCTACAGTTTTAGAGCCACCAAAATCATCGCGCTTCCACAGTGTCACTCTGATTATAAGCCACTAAGATCTTAATCATGCTCCTACCTTGCTAGAACACTCCTTGAGTCTCTTTATCTCTCTAACTAGCACTATTGACCTTTACTCCAGCTGCACGAGTTCTAATCCCTTGGTTTCATTCATCACTAGATCCATTACCGCCTCCATCACGGTTCCTAGTTTGTTCGCTCCATCCCTTCAGTAGAAGCTTGCACAGTGATGAGCGGATATTTTATACGCTTTTTGGCATCATTTTCATATAGTTTTCATTATGTTTTGTTTAAGTTTTATTATATTTTTATAGGTTTTAGTGCAAAATTTATATTTTTGGATTCTACTTTGGGTTGTTATGTTTTATGATGATTTCAGGTATTTTCTAGCTGAAATTGAGGAGTTTTGGCAAAGTCTGATTCAAAGACAAAGAAAGGACTGCAAATGTTGTCAAATTTTGACCTCCATGCACTCAAAAGAGCATTTCTGGAGCAACAGAAGTCCAAATGGCGCGCTCTTAACGACTATGGAAAGCTAACATCCAGGAATTTCCAGAAATATATAATAGTTCATACTTTGCTTTAGAAATGAAGGCCCAAAACTGGTGTTCAACGCTAGCCACCAACCCCAGTCTTGGCGTCCAATGCCCAAAAGGGAACAGCTGGTGTCCAACGCCCATTCAGGAGTCCAAAGCTGGCGTTGGATGCCCAAATGGGAGCACTAGCTCGTGGCTTCACTCAAGCTCTGCCTAAACACTCACCAAGTGGGCCCGGAAAGTTGATTTTTGCACTATAGGACTAGTTATCTTATTTCTGTAATTCTTAGTTATCAGATTAGTATATATAGGAGGAGATCACCCTTGTTTAGGATCTTCCTCTTCTTCCCCCACTTTATTTTCAAACATAATATTGTATAGTATGAGACACTAACCTCCTAGGTTAAGGTTAGGAGCTCTGCTAATTCTTATGGATTAATAATATAACTATTCTATTTCAATCTATGCTTGATTCTATTCTAAGATGTATCTTCGTTCTTCATCCTAACGGATTGGGAGTGTAACTTGATCGTCATCCTTATTCACATGGGTTCTTACGAGTCCTTGATGGGATAGTATTGAACCACAAGCTTGATTATATATCTCTTAGACGGCTAATCCACGGCTTCGTTGGGGACTTCTCGAGACATCGATTCAGCCGAGGTACGGGGCGATTAGGGCCTTTGTGGTATAGGTTAGAATCAAAGAAGCAGCGTTCTCTGATCCGGAAGATCCGACCTTGTCTGTGGCATTTTGAGTAGGATCACCAAGGGAATGGACTACTAGAGCATCACCCCTGTTCAGATTGGATGATCGCTGACCCGGCGTTTGATCTGAAGCAGAGGAGATTAATGACCGCTGACCCGGTGTTAATCATATACAGCCTGCCATGGAATGAATCAATCAGAAGTTGGAGTAGATGGTGAAAAAAGTTAATCCAGAAGGAAGAAGCATCTCCAAAGCCTCAACTGCTCTATCATAACTGAATTCACACCTATCCAGTAACGTTTTATTTATTTATCTGTTTTATGCATTTTCTCGTGAAAGCTATATTTTCTATCTGCTTGACTAAGATTTGCAAAGTAACCATTACTTGCTCAAACCAACAATCTCCATGGGATCGACCCTCACTCACCTGAGGTATTACTTGGATGACCCAGTGCACTTGCCGGTCTATCTGTGCGAATTTTGCAGAGCCAGTTTCGTGCACCAAGTTTTTGGCGCCATTGATGGGGATTGTTCGGATTTGACAAACTATCAGATTATCTTGTTGCTTAGATTAGGTAATTTTTACTTTTGTTTGTGTCCTTGTTTTCTTTTTCAAAATCCATCTTTTCTTTGTCTTTTGTTTGAGTCTAGTGTCAGTTCTTAAGTTTGGTGTCCTTTGTGTGTTCTTTATTTTCTTTAAATTTTCGAAATTGTTCTTGAGTGTTCTTCTTGGTATTCAAGTTGTTCTTGTTTCTTTTCTTTGTTTGATCTTAAAAATATTTAATTTTGGTGTCCTTTAGTGTTTTCTTAAAAATTTTCGAAAAAAAATTAGTGTCTTTGATTTAAAAATTTTAAGTTTGGTGTCTTTTGGTTGTTTTTCTCTTTCTTCATTAATTCGAAAAATAAAAAAAAATATCTTTTCTATCTTCATTCAAATTTTCGAAAATCTTGTTTCTTTTTTTATTTTGATTTAAAAATTTTGAAGTTTGGTGTTTTCTTGTTAGTAAAATCAAATTTCAAATCTTATCTTCTTAAATCTTTTCAAATCTTTTCTTTTAATTTGATTCTTTCTTATCTTCCTTTTAAATTTTAAAATTCGAAACTTTTTCAAATCTTTTTCTTATCTTTTGTTTATCTTTCTTTAAATTTCAAATCATTATCTTATCTTATCTAAATTTTAAATTTCAAATTCAAATCTTTCTCAAATCTTCACCATATCTTATCTTTTTAACTTATTTTCAAATCTCTATCTTATCTTGTCTCAATTTCAAAATTCAAAATCAAATCTTTTTTCAAAATTTTTCAATCTCTATCTTATCTTGTTGACTTTTTCTTTTCAATTTTAAATTTTAAAATTTTAAAATCAAATCTTTTTCAAATCTCCTATCTTATCTTATTTTCAAATCTTTCTTAATTAGTTACTTGTTTTCTGTAAGAACCACAACTAATCAACCCATTAATTAAGCGATAATATTACCCAAATTAAACTTCGAAAAGTTAGAGAGAGACTTTGAGGATTTAAAAGTGATTTTTGGACTCAGTAGGTCTTTCAGAGTCAGAAAATGTGTTTTCTGCAAAAAACCGTGAAAAACTACGAGCCGGCAATTGAACCGGTTGAACCGAGCCCAAGTTGGGCCCAAGCCCAACATATATAAGGTTCATTTAATGAACCCTACCCTTTCACCAACACACACACATCAGAATTGAAAGAGGGAGAGGAGAAGAGATTGAGCACTATTCACTTCAATCTTCTCAACCTCATATCTTGAGCTACAGAGCTCCGATCGTTGCACCGTTTGCGGATATGCATTCCTTGTGAAGAGCTCTACAAAACCCATATAAGAAACTGGTAAGGAAAGCTCGAATCCCTCTCAGTTCTTCTCTCCAAAATTTCGGTTTTTGGGCTTTGGGATTAAGTGAGTTTTTGTGATTTTGGATGTTTAGGTTCACTCTAATCCTTGCTTAGCATTGGGTTTTGGCTTCCAAAGCTATTGGGAAAGGTAAGAGCTCTTGAACCTTTGTGAGATTATGTTTATGTTGAACCCTAGGTTGATTTGTGGTGACTTATATGTATATAGCTTGATTATTGTGAGTTTAGGAGCTATTGGAACATATTGGTGCTTGTTGAAGTGGAATTGAAAGCTTGGTTTGGAGTTGAAAGCTTACTTGTGCTCATTTTTTATTTTTGTGCATATAGGGAATCGACCAAGGTATGGTTTTGGTTTCTTCTATGTAGTATATAATATTCATGGACACTTAGGCTAGTGACCCATAGGATAGGTTTGAATTTAAATGGTTGTTGAGTTGTTAAATGATGATATGTGATGAGTTGATGATTGTTGAGTTTGATTATGATGATTGATAGTGATATGATGAGGGTGAATGATTTTTGAAGTTGAGAAGTGAATTATGTTGGTGTATGTTATATTGATGTTGATGAATTGGTAATGTAGTTGGAAAAATGTTAATAAGGTTTGATATATGTGATATATTGATGTTGAGAATGAGGATGAGTAAAGGTGAAGGAAGATGTAGTAAGTTTGGTACAGTATGACATAGAGGGTTGATTTTGATGATAAATGGAGTTTGGAATGGTTTGGTATGGTTTTGGTTGTGTTTTATAAGCATTTGTGGAAGTTGTGAAATTGGGTAAGAGTTGGTTTTTTGTGAATTTTGTCTGATCATAACTTTTGCCTCGATTTACAAAATTGGTTGAAATTTTTTTAGAATTAAAGCTTATTGCAAACCCTTCAAATCGATATAAAGTTTGTAAAATTTGGGTTTTTGTAGAGGGAGTTATGATCATTCAAAGTTGGTGTTGAAAATCTGAAATTCTGCTAAGTTGCAGCATTTTGAGATTTCTGGTATGTGTGCACGCGCAGCCTTGTGCGCACACACAACCCTGCAAAAATCTTAATCTGTGCGGACGCATAGACCTGTGCGCACGCACAGGCAGGGAAATGCGTTCTGTTTGTAGTGCTAGCACAGCTTGTGCGCGCACATACCTAAGGGAGAATTGTAACCTGTGCATACGCACAGCCCTGTGCGCACGCACACGTTGGGAAGGCCAGTCTGTTGGAGGCGCTGGCACAGGTTGTGTGAGCGAACAGACATTGAAAATTTTGACATCTGTGCATACGCACACCTCTATGCATATGCACACTTTTGAAAACTCTTCTAGGCATGCGCGCGTACACCCCTGTGCGGATGCACACGCCCTGTTTCTCAAATTTTACTTTGATTTCAACTATTCTACCTTTCTAACAAGGTTGAATGCTTCTCTAACACCATTTTAGGACTCTTGAGCCTAGTTTTGGACATTTAGAACATTGGGAAAGAATTTGATGGCTTTAGATGATATTATTTGGAAAACATAGAAAATGGAGGCCTAGGTTTCTGGCGTGCTGAGGATGGTGTGATGTTATGCGATGAATAGTTGATATATGAGATGAGAATTGAGGAACTGTTGAGTTCGGAATAAGAATGTGAATTGATAGTGGTTGAGATTAGATGAGTCGAGGACTCGAATGTGTGATGAGAAATCACTGATGTATTGAAATTGTTTTCTGAAAAACCACTGCACTATTGTTTTATATTGAGATTATGAGACGCTATGCGTCCGGCAGGGACGGTGGTTGGATCCCGCCTGTCGAGGTAGCGGTGGCGGCGTAAGGGCGGTGGTTCGTCCCACTTGCGTTGAGATGTGAGGTCTGTGGCAAGAGTATCCCGCTCGCATCTCTTCGGATCAATATAGCGTGCAGGCGCAAGTACCTGAACAGTGATCCAAGCACTATATCTCGGGGGTTCCCATATGAGGATTCCGAAGGGCGACATCTCCATGGAGATGTGTCGGGTTGGCAGTTGAACCGACAATGTGATATCACAGCCAATAGGACAGGCATTCATCATATGCATTTTCTATCTATTTGTATGCTTTGATTACTTGAAATGGCTTGCCTATTTGTATAACATGCCTAATTGCTATTTGAATTAATTGCCTTATATGCAAATACTTGTGTTTTACTTGCATTGTATATAATTGTATTTTCTACTGGGATTGAGGAGGCTCGGAAGGCGGTGGCAATGGGATCGCATGGAGGATAGGTAGGTGAAGGCTGTGGAATAGCGGTGTTTGATTAGAATAGAAATCCCATAAGATAAATTACCCGGTTTAATTATGTTAAGGTTTATATAATTATGCTTAACTGTTTTAGTATGCCTTAAGTTGGAATCTTGTGATGGATATGGAGCTTAGGATTGCCTTTGGCGTCCCGGGGTCTTATATCCTACATCACATCACTGGGCACTGTTACCATACTGAGAACCTCCGGTTCTCATACCATATTTCTGTTGCATTTTTCAGATGCAGGTCGCAACCCACTGATGCCAGGGCATTTTGGCCAGTTTCACTGACCTTTTCTTTACTGTTTTTAGGATAGTTTCATGCATTTCCTTAGGAAATAAGCTAGTTTTGGGTAGATATTCACTTACATCTTGATTCGAGCATACATTGTGCACCTTACATGATTTCATGAGGATTTTGCATGAATTTAATGACAAATTGGATGTTGCATTTCCCATGACTTAGATTAGAACTTTGATGCACTTTATTGCTTGATTTCAGGACAAAGGAAGCAAAGAAGAACCACATTAGTGGCTACGTTAGTTACACTAACGTTAGCACTAACATGGAATGGGAGTAACTTGCAAAGTTAATGAGAAAAGCAATCGCCAATAACACTCTCGAAGCCATCATTGCCCACATTAAGAGTCACGTTAACTAAGTTAACGTGAACTCTAACGTGGAAGAAAGGAAAGGGAGCCAACGTTAGTCACACTTAACATTATCACTAACGTTGGACCAAGCTCATAAGTGGCCACGTTAAGAGCCACGTTAACTTAGTTAACGTGGCCTCTAACGTTAAGAGGTAAAGGGAAAGCCAACGTTAGTGACATTCAACTTTGTCACTAACGTTGGCCAAGTCAAAATAAGCCACGTTAACTCCCACGTTAACCTAGTTAACGTGGAAGCTAACGTGAAGAAACAAGGTGGTCGACAACGTTAGTGACACCAAACATTGTCACTAACGTTGGAAGGAACCCACACAAGCCTTAATAAGCCACGTTAACTCCCACGTTAACTTAGTTAACGTGGAAGTTAACGTGAAGAAGGGAGGTGATAGCCAACGTTAGTGACACCCAACATTGTCACTAACGTTAGAATGAGCCCACACAAGCCACTATGAGCCACGTTAACTCCCACGTTAACTAAGTTAACGTGGAAGCTAACGTGGATAAGGGAATGATGAGCCAACGTTAGTGACACTCAACTTTGTCACTAACGTTGGAGATGGCTAGCATGGCCACGTTAGAAGCCACGTTAACCTAGTTAACGTGAACTCTAACGTGAGAAATAGGGACACATTGGAACGTTAGTGACAATGGTAAGTGTCGCTAACGTTCTCGAAGGTTGGCAAGCCTACGTTAAAAGAGCCACGTTAACTAAGTTAACGTGGACTCTAACGTAGGGAAGGGGAAGACTTCTCAACGTTATTGGGAAAGGCAAGTCCTAATAACGTGTGCGAAGGACAAAGAGGCAACGTTAGTGGCAACGTTTGTGCCACTAACGTTGAAGTTAACGTGGCTCTTACTTTGGTGATGAACGTTAGTGAAAAAGGTGATTGTCATTAACGTTCTCGAACCCATATTTTCATTAAACGTTAACACCACTAACGTCCTGAGCTAAAGTCTCTACCCATTTCACACTTTCTCTCTGTAAGTAAAGCCAAGCCCAATGAAGAAAAGAACTGCTTCAAACTCAAGATCCAAAGGCCCATACCCAAGACTTGAAGAGCCAACCAGAAGAACAGAAGAGTAGTATATATAGGAGTAGCTTTGAATTAAATCGAGATTGGAAATTATAGGGAGCCTCTTGGCATAGAACTACTCTCTGTATTTTACTTTCTCTGCACTTCTAGTTTCATCATGTATTCTCCATCTTTGTTTTCATTTTCCAGAACTATGAACAACTAAACCCCTTTCATTGGGTTAGGGAGCTCTGTTGTAATTTGATGGATCAATACTAGTTTTCATTATTCTTCTTCTATCTTTTCTCTTGATTTTACTTGAAAGCTTTTGATCTTCATCCAATTGGGTAGTTATCTTGGAAAAGAAGCTATTCATACTTGGATCTCTTCTGAACCTTGAAAGAGGAATGAAGAGATCATGCTTCACTTGCCGAAGAAAATTTGTTATGAGACAAGTTTTCCGTGCATCACCCACCTCGGTGAGTTGTCTGGTTGGTGACAGAAGCGGAGGATCTGGATATCTTTTTGAGTCTTTTTGGCTTATTTTGTATATGTCTTTCACTTTTGTATTTGTTTTGCCTAGAGGCTTGTATTTGAGAGTACAAAATTGTATAAGCTGTTTTTAGTGTCTGGTTCTTTTTGGTCTGTATATGGCTAGCCGGCTTAAATTCCGTGAGTCGTGGCTAGGTTCTTATGATATTATACAATTATATTTTGATATATCTTATCTGTATCTTGTGCTTTAAGTTAGTAGCTTTGTTAGTACGTTTTGTTCTTTTGAAATCCTATTTTTGGGCTATATCCTACATCGGGCTTCTAGATTATATTATTCCTTCTATATATATATATATATATTATGTATGAGCTTAGAACTGTCGTAATCTCTGATTAACCTTTGCTTTACGACGGCGGTTCGTCCTCGTGAGCCTGAGGGATAGACCGATTGTGCTTCATTGCATACTCTGTGTGTCTTTTTTTATGCTATTAGGTTATCTACTTGATATATGCATAGCATGCTTGTCTGTGAGTGCTTGTTTGGGATAATTGAAGCACTAGGCTTTTGAAATTGAGACTGATCACCTTGATGTCGATTGTTTGGTACAGATAGGAACCCTACATGGCTACTCGCGGACGAGGTCGAGCACGTTCACGATAAAGTAGGAATGAGCAACCAGTTGACAATCATGCCAAATTCATGGCGGCAATGGCGAATCTCGCTAACACTATGGAAGCTAATTCTGTTGCAACTCTGCAAGCTGTGCAGAGATTAGGCCAACCGGCCGGGAACGGAAATGGGAATGGCGAAGGGAATGCTAATGATAATGCTAATGGAAACGGCGATAACGTCGGAGGAGTTCCGATGACCTTGGAGATGTTCCTCAAGGTTCATGCGCCACTTTTTCGAGGATCAACTAATCCTACTGAAGTGGATATCTGGTTCCAGGCTATGGAGCGCGCTTTACAGGCGCAGCATGTTCCGAATAATCAATATGTCGAGTTTGCCGCTTATCAGCTTGCGGGAGAGGCCCAACACTGGTGGCAAGCAGAGTGCCGCTTGCTATAGCTTTAGAACACCGATGTTCCGTGGGATGTTTTCCAAATGGCCTTCTACAAGAAATATTTCTCTGAGTCTGCAAGGGAAGCAAAGGAGATGGAACTGATGCAGCTGAAGCAAGGTTCCCTATCCGTAGCAGACTACACAAGCAAGTTTGAGGAACTCTATAGGTTTTCTAGGGTATATTAGGGTGCCTCGGAGACTTATGAGAGTTGGAAGTGTATTAAATACCAAAGGGGTTGAAGGACAACATTATGACTGTTGTGGCTCCTATGGAGATCCGTGTCTTCTCCGACTTGGTGAATAAGGCAAGAGTGATGGAGGAGTATGCCAAGACCGTGGCGGCATCCAAGGATACTCATGGAGGGAATACTAGTAAGGGACGTGGCAAGTATTTCCATCCTAGAGGTCAAAGCTTCAAGAGAGGAGAATATGCGCCTCAAGGGCAAGGAGGCTTCAGAAAGAACACCCATGATCAGTTTCAGCATGGCAAAGGAAGAGGAAATCAGAGTAAGAATTCTCCGGATTTGACTTGTGTACATTGTGGATGTTTTCATCCGTATGACTCTTGCAAGATTGGTATAGGTGGGTGCTTCAACTATGGCTTGCCTAGTCATTTTGCGAGGGATTGCACACGTGGGAAGAACCTAAGTGCGGGTTAGAATCAGCACCAGGGGCGAGTTTTTGCTGTGAATGCCAAGGATGCTTCCAAGGCGGATCCGTTGATGAGAGGTATTTGTTTAATTGGTGATAAGACTTTAATTGAATTATATGATACTGGAGCATCGCATTCGTTTATTTCGTTTGCTAAGGTTGAAGAAATGCATTTGTGCATGGATTACCGATAGCTAAACAAAGTGACTGTGAATAATAAGTACCCGCTGCCAAGGATAGATGACTTGATGGATCAGTTGCAAAGAGCTGGAGTATTTTCTAAGATAGACTTGAGATCAGGTTACCATCAGATCAGAGTGAAAGAGGATGATATCCCTAAGACTGCATTTAGGACGCACTATGGACACTACGAGTTTGCGGTGATGTCCTTTGGGTTAACGAATGCACCTACTGTTTTCATGGATTACATGAACAGAGTGTTTCATCCTTTTTTGGACAAATTCGTGGTGATTTTCATAGACGACATCTTAATTTATTCTAAGATGGCAAAAGAGCATGAGGAACACTTGAGGATTGTGTTGCAAATCCTAAAGGAGTGAAAGTTGTACGCTAAGTTGTCGAAGTGTGAGTTTTGGAAGGAGGAAGTGAAGTTCCTAGGTCACGTGGTGAGCAAAGGAGGAATAGCCGTAGATCCTTCTAAGGTAGAAGCGGTGATGGAATGGGAAAGACCAACAACGGTGATGGAAGTCAAAAGCTTCTTGGGTTTAGCCGGATATTACCAGAGATTTATCGAAGGATTTTCCCGGATTGCACTACCGATGACTAAATTGACAAGGAAAGAAGTGCCTTTTGTTTGGACGTCGGAGTGTGAAGAGAGTTTTTAGACTTTGAAGCAAAAGCTAACTTCAGCACCTGTTTTAATCTTGCCGGAACTGCATGAACCGTTTGAAGTATATTGTGATGCGTCACTGAAGGGTTTGGGTTGTGTGTTGATGCAACACCGGAATGTGGTGGCTTACGCATCGCGTCAATTGAGACCGCATGAGGTGAACTACCCCACTCATGATTTGGAATTAGTGGCGATTGTGTTTGCATTAAAGATTTGGAGACACCACTTATATGGAGTAAGGTTTAGCATCTTTTCTGATTATAAGAGTCTCAAGTACATCTTTGATCAGAAAGAACTTAATATGCGTCAGAGGAGATGGATGGAGTTGCTTAAGGAATATAATTTCGAACTGAGTTATCACCCCAGAAAGGCGAATGTGGTGGCAGACGCATTGAGTCAGAAATCTTTAACAATTGCTTGGATGAGAATCAAGGAAGAAGTGCTAGTGGATAAGTTTGTGGATCTTAAGCTGAATATTAGTGAAGTTGTCAGAAGATCTTGTTTGAACCAGTTACAGATCTCAAGCACGTTTAAATCAAAGATACAAAGGGCTCAGTAAGATGAGCAGAAGCTTCAGCAATTGTTTCAACCAGTTGGTGATAAGAGGCGTGAAGAATTCACTAAGGATGATGAAGGGTTATGGAGATACAAGGGAAGAATTTGTGTACCGGATGTTGGGAGTTTGAGGTAAGACTTGTTGTCGGAAGCTCACAACAGTTGGTTTGCCATTCATACCAGAAGTTCGAAAATGTATCATGACTTGAAGAAGATGTTCTGGTGGCCTGGGATGAAGGGTGATGTAGCAACAGTGGTATCCAACTGTTTAACTTTCCAGAAGGTGAAGATAGAGCATCAAAAACCGTCGGGAATGTTACAGCCACTTGAGATTTCTCAGTGGAAGTGGAAAGGAATTGCAATGGATTTTATGACCGGTTTACCGAGGACTAGGTCGGGATTTGATGTGGTTTGCGTGATTGTGGATCGCTTAACCAAATCCGCCCATTTTTTGCCTATCCGAGTGAACTGTTCTATGGAGGAGTTAGCAAAGTTGTATATAAAGGAGATAGTAAGGTTGCATGGTGTGCCGTCAAGCATAGTATCGGACCGTGATCCCCGATTCATATCAAGGTTTTGGGGAGCTTTCCAAAGAGCCTTCGGTACAAAGCTATGTCTCAGTACTGCATATCATCCACCGACGGATGGACAGTCGGAAATGACTATTCAGACGTTGGAAGATATGCTGAGATAATGTGTTTTGGATCAACCCAGAAGTTGGGATCGTTACATGCCGTTGGTGGAGTTTGCGTACAACAATAGCTTTCATGCGAGCATAGGGATGGCTCCGTATGAGGCCTTGTATGGACGGAAGTGCCAATCTCCCCTCTGTTGGTATGAATCTGGTGAAGCAAGTGTTTTAGGTCCTAATTTGGTAGCCGAGACTACTGAGAAGATTACAAAGATACGGGAGAGAATTCTAACTGCCCAGAGCCGACAGAAGAGTTATGTGGATCAAAGAAGGAAACCGTTAGAGTTTGAAGTGGGAGAACATGTATTCCTGAGGGTTACACCGACAACTGGGATCAGAAGAGCCATTAAGACCAAGAAGTTGAATCCGAGGTATATAGGACCGTTTGGGATTCTACGGCGATTCGGGCCGGTGGCGTATCAAGTAGCTTTCCCACCTCATCTGTCTAACCTGTATGACATATTCCATGTGTCACAGCTTCGTAAATACGCGTCGGATGCGGCACATGTGTTGGAGCCTGAATCGGTCGAGTTGAGGGAGAACTTGACTTTCCAAGTAACACCAGTGCGTATTGACGACTCTAGTGTCAAGAAGCTACAAGGAAAGAAAGTTCAATTGGTCAAAGTTGCTTGGAAGCGAGCAGGAGTTGAGGAGCATACGTGGGAATTGGAGTCTGAGATGTGAAAGGATTATGCCGAGCTATTCTCAGGTAATTCAAATTTTGAGGGCAAAATTTCTTATTTGGTAGGGAGACCGCAACTAATCAACCGGTTAATTAAGTGATAATATTGTCCAAATTAGACTCCGAAAAATTAGAGAGAGACTTTGAGGATTTAAAGGTGATTTTTGGACTCAGTAGGTCTTTCTGTGTCAGAAAATGTGTTTTCTGCGAAAAATCGTAAAAATCCGCAAAAAACTGCAAACTGATGGTTGAACCGGTTCAAGTCTGCCCAGTACCGCACGAAAAAAAGTGAAAACTGTCAAAAACCTTAGAAAAACATTAGAAATGGAAAACCGGGCATTAATTTTAAAGGTTTGACCCAAAGTTGGGCCAAACGGGCTAAAAATGCTAACGAGTTGGACCGGGCCCAAGTTGGACCCAAGCCCAACATATATAAGGTTCATTTAATGAACCCTACCCTTTCACCAACACACACACATCAGAATTGAAAGAGGGAGAGGAGAAAAGATTGAGTACTATTCACTTCAATTTTCTCAAGCTCATATCTTGAGCTACAGAGCTTCGATCGCCGCACTGTTTGCAGCTACACATTCCTTGTGAAGAGCTCTACAAAACCCATATAAGAAATTGGTAAGGAAAGCTCGAATCCGTCTCATTTCTCTCCAAAATTTTGGTCTTAGGGTTTTGGGATTAAGTGAGTTTTTGTGATTTTAGATGTTTAGGTTCACTCTAATCCTTGGTTAGCATTGGGTTTTGGCTTCCAAAGCTATTGGGAAAGGTAAGAGCTCTTGAACCTTTATGAGATTATGTTTATGTTGAACCCTAGGTTAATTTGTGGTGATTTATATGTATATAGCTTGATTATTATGAGTTTGGGAGCTATTGGAACATATTGGTGCTTGTTGAAGTGGAATTGAAAGCTTGGTTTGGAGTTGAGAGCTTGCTTGTGCTCATTTTGGGTTTTTGTGCATATAAGGAATCAGCCAAGGTATGGTTTTGGTTTTTCCTATGTAGTATATAATATTCATGGATACTTAGGCTAGTGACCCATAGGATAGGTTTGAATTTAAATGGTTGTTGAGTTGTTAAATGATGATATGTGATGATGTATGATGAATTGATGATTGTTGAGTTTGATTATGATGATTGATAGTGATATGATGAGGGTGAATGATTTATGAAGTTGAGAAGTGAATTGTGTTGGTGTATGTTATATTGATGTTGATGAATTGGTAATGTAGTTGGAAAAATATTAATGAGGTTTGATATATGTGATATTTTGATGTTGAGAATGAGGATGAGTGAAGGTGAAGGAAGATGTCGTAAGTTTGGTGTAGTATGACATAGAGGGTTGATTTTAATGATAAATGGAGTTTGGAATGGTTTGGTATGGTATGGTTTTGGTTGTGTTTTATAAGCATTTGTGGAAGTTGTGAAATTGGGTAAAAGTTGGTTTTTAGTGAACTTTGTCTGATCATAACTTTTGCCTCGATTTACAAAATTGGTTGAAATTTCTTTAGAATTAAAGCTTACTACAAACCTTTCAAATCGATATAAAGTTTGTAAAATTTGGGTTTTTGTAGAGGGAGTTATGATCATTCAAAATTGGTGTTAAAAATATGAAATTTTGCTAAGTTGCAGCATTTTGAGATTTCTGGTATGTGCGCACGTACAGCCTTGTGCGCACGCACAATCCTGCAAAAATCTTAATCTGTGTGGACGCACAGACCCGTGCGCATACACAGGCAGGAAAATGTGTTCTGTTTGCAGCGCTAGCACAGCTTGTGCGCGCACATACCTAAGGGAGAATTGCAACCTGTACGTATGCAGAGCCCTATGCGCATGCACACGTTAGGAAGACCAGTCTGTTAGAGGCGCTGGCACAGGTTGTGCGAGCGAATAGACATTGAAAATTTTGACACCTGTGCGTACGCACACCTCTATGAGTACGCACACTTTTGAAAACTCTTCTGGGCGTGCGCGTGCATACTCCTGTGCGGACGCACACGCTCTGTTTCTCAAATTTACTTTGATTGCAACTATTCTACCTTCCCAATAAGGTTGAACGCTTCTCTAACACCATTTTAAGACTCTTGGTCCTAGTTTTGGACATTTAGAACATTGGGAAAGTATTTGATGGCTTTAGATGATATTATTCGGAAAACTTAGAAAACAGAGGCCTAGGTTTCTGGCGTGTTGAGGAAGGTGTGATGTTATGCGATGAATGGTTGATATATGAGATGAGAATTGAGGAACTGTTGAGTTCGGAATAAAAATGTGAATTGACAGTGGTTGAGATGAGTCGAGGACTCAAATGCATGATGAGGAATCACTGATGTATTGAAACTGTTTTCTGAAAAACTACTGCACTATTGTTTTATATTGAGATTATGAGACGCTATGCGCCCAGCAGGGACGGTGGTTGGATCCCTGACGATTGAATTCTTGCTAGTAAAGAATTTTTATAAAAATATAATCGCGTTGTAAGTATAGTTTCGAAACCAGCAAAGAATTCTTTCGCATAAAAGTTTGGTTGTCACAAGTAACAAAACCCAATAAAATTTGTAACCGAAGTATTTAAACCTTGGGTCATCTTCTCAAGGAATTGCAGGGAAGCATGGTTTATTATTGGTTATGAAAATTGTATATTTTTGGGTTTTTGAAATAGGGAACAAGTAAATTAAATGGCAAGAAAAATAAATTAATAATTATAAAAAAAAACTCTTGGCAAGGTATGAGAACTGGAAATCCTATCCTAGTTATCCTTATCAGGTGTGATGAGAATTGGTTTTTGCTTCCACTTAGTTAACCCTTACTAAATAAAGGAAAGTCAAGTGGACTAATCAATTTGATCCTCAAGTCCTAGTCAACTCCTGTGGAAAGACTAGCTTTAGAGCGATCCAAATCAATCAGCAATTCCCAATTTTCAATCAACTGCTGAGTCTGATAACTCAAGTGTTACGAATTACTTAACCAAAGCAAAAAGGGAGAAAATCTACTCGAATAAAAATGCCTTCATATTGGAAGCAGCAGTAACATAAATAAAAGAAAGAAATCTTAAATCTGAAATACCTCAATATGTATTAATTAAGAAAATCAATCCTAACATGGAGTTCATAAACCAAATTGAAAAGATAAATAATAATTAAAGTAATAGAATAAATAAAAGTAGAAAATAAATTAAAGGAACATTGAACCTGTGATTGAAGAGAAGTAGCCTAATCATAATAGAAATCCTAAATCCTAATCCTAATCCTAAATTCTAAGAGAGAGGAGAGAGCCTCTCTCTCTCTCTCTAAAACTACATCTAAAACCTAAAATTCTGAATTATGAATGTTGTATATTGTTGTCTTTTTGAATGGATGCATTCTCCCACTTTATAGCCTATAATATGTGTTTTCTGGGCCAAAAACTGGGTCAAAAACAGCCCAAAAATTGCCCTCAGCGATTTCTAGTACGTACAGGTCGCTGCAAAGTCACGCGGAAGCGTCGTCCACGCGTTCGCGCGGATTGAGTTTTTGCCAGGTCACGCATCTGCGTGATCCATGCGTTCGTGTCACCTGGCTTTGGGGCAGCTATGAAAAATTATATATCGTTACGAAGCCTCGGATGTTATCTTTCCAACGCAACTAAAACCGCATCATTTGGACCTCTGTAGCTCAAGTTATGGTCGATTTAGTACCAAGAGGTCAGGCTGGACAACTTTAGCAGTTCCTTCAGTTTCTTGTATTCCTTCCACTTTTGCATGCTTCCTTTCCATCCTCTAAGCCATTCCTGCCCTGTAATCTCTAAAATCACTAAACGCACATATCACGGCATCGAATGGTAATAAGAGATGGTTAATATTAGCAAATATAAGGCCAAAGAAGCATGTTTTCAATCATAGCACAAAATCAGGAAGGACAAATGTAAACTCATGCAAATCATATGAATAAGTGTGAGAATAATGGATAAAATCCATTAAATTAAGCACAGGATAAACCATAAAATAGGGGTTTATCAACCTCCCCACACTTAAACATTAGCATGTCCTCATGCTAAGCTCAAGAGAAGCTATAAGAGAGTGAAGGGGAATGGTAGAAAGTATGTAATGCAACCTATCTATATGAATGCAACTACATGCAAAATATTTCTACCTACTTGGTTAAAAGTAAATAAACCTTTCAAGAACAAATATGAACTGGATTTCACTAATTCAAATCACAAAATAAAGTACAAGTAAACTTGTAGAAGAAAATAGCTCATGAAAGCCGGGAACAAAGAATCGAGCGTCGAACCCTCACCGAAAGTGTATACACTCTAATCACTCAAGTGTTTAAGGTTCGACTCTCTCAATTCTCTACTAATCTTGCTTTCTAAGGCTTGCTCTTCTTCTACCAATCAACATAAATTTAATGTACAAATACATAAATCAAGAGGTCTATCTTTTAAGGGTTGTAATGGGGTTAGGGTCAAGGTAGGAATGTATTTGGTCAAGTGGACTACATCTGAATCCTTAATTAACTTAAACTTTCCACCTAACTTAGACAATCCATGTAATCATAATATAAAGCCTGACTACCCATTAATTATATTTTCCACATATTCATGCATTCTAATTTCAAGTACAGTACATATGCATTACTTTCACCATTTACTTTGGGGCATTTTGTCCCCTTTTACTTATTTGCTCTTTTTCTTTTTCTCTCTTTTTTTTCTTTTTTCTATTTTTCTTTTCTTAATAATAATTTTTTTTATAATTTTTCTTTCTTTTGCTTTTCTCAAGGCATATGATTAAGGTATTGAATGCATGAACATATTCTCAACATTCTTTCACATTTTCAGAAAATTCTAACATACTCAATTCTCAAACCAAATGTTTCCAAACCCACTTTCCCCACACTTAAATCATGAGCACTCTCACTAGTCTAAGCTAACCAAGGATTCAAATTAAGGACATTATTGTTTTCCGCTTAGAGTTAATGATGTGCTAAAGTAAAGAACAAAGGGGTAAAATAGGCTCAAAATTGGTTTGCAAGGGATAATGAAAGGGTAAGGCCATATGAGTATGTAAGCTCAGTGAAACAAGGCCTCAATCATATAAGTATATGCATACATTAAATAATAGAAATATAAAATTAAGCAAGTCAAAGATCACAATTTTAGAGAGAAAAATACACACCAAAAATAGAATATTGGTTGATAAAATACAACCAATCGAATAGGCTCAAAATCTCACTGGTTTTGTGTATTCGAGCTCTAAACCATGTTCCAAAATAATATTTCTTCAAACAAGTTTATCAAAAAATTTTCAATTTAAATTAGTGAAATATTATAAAAATTTTCTTGAAAAAGAAAATATTACTTCAACCAAGCAGTGGTAGAATATGCACAAAATCAAACAAATATGCAATCAAAAACAAATATGCAATCAAACATGCAAATGCAACAATAAACAAACAAAGAAAACAAAACATTGGTGTTGAAAAGAGGGTAACTAACCCCTGGAAGTCGGTATCGACCTCCCCACACTTAAAGATTGCACCGTCCTCGGTGCATGCTGAGATGTGCAGGTGGACGGGCTGCTACAACTGATGCTTTTCTCCAAAGATTGTGCAGATGGACTTGTCTGTTGCCCTATATAGAAGTTCTTTTCCTTTCCTTTTCTGGTGGCCATCCTGAAAGAAGAGGAAAATAAGAAAAGTAACCCAGAAACAAAGATAGAAAACAAATAAAATATGGGTGTTAATGCCAAATAATAAGGGTCTCAATTACATGGTAGCTACAACATGCAAGTGAGAAGATAGTAGAAACAAATGGCATTTCAATAGTGCAAAAGTTGCAACAATGGGGAAAAGGCAGTAGGTAATGAAAGAGAGTATAAACTCAGGTCAATGCAAAAGTAATGCAAGTATCATAAAAGATTTAGCATTGACTTAAATAATATTACCTAACAGTGTAAAACAAGTCACTAAGCACCAAAATAATATTAGAAAAGATATAACAGTTGACTAAGAACATTTAACACCAATGGTAAAATAATAAACTTAGAAAAGAAAATAAAATATACACGAGATTGAGATGCAATGAATGCAAATAAATCAAGTAAAATAGAATGAAAGAGAATAAGGATGAGAAGTTAAAGAAAAGAAGAAAAAGAAAGTAAGAAAGGAGGAAGAAAGAATAAGAAAAGATAGAAGAAAGAAGAAAGAATGATAATAGAAAGAGAAGTAGGATTGGAGAAGAAAAGATACGAATTCTGGCGCTAATCTGGATAAACTGTGCGTCGCATATGATGCGGACGTGTGGAGCACGCGATCGCGTGGTGTGTGATATTATCCAGGTGACACGGACGCGTGGGTCACGCGATCGCGTGGCCTAATTTGTGCTATTGGCGCGAATGCAGCCGTGCGTTCGCGCAACTCTCTGTTTTAAATGCATTTTGCCAAAATTTGGGGTGACGCGTTCACATGGTTGACACGATCGCGTGAATGGCCATATTTTGAAAACGGCGCGGACGCGTGGTAGGGCTTGTGCTTCTAGCATCATCCCAGCCCAGCTCCATCATAACTCTCTGCCATACACCTCTTTACGTCGATTTTGCAGGGCCACGCGGTCGCGTGGGCCACGCGGTCGCGTGGGCGACGCGGTCGCGTGGGAGGCTCTTTTTCAGAATGACGCAGACGCGTCAGGGACGCGTTTGCATGGGCATGGTTGTGCCTAAGGCACGCCTCTAGCCACGCTGATGCACGGAAACTTGTCTCTCAACAATTTCCCTCGGCAAGTATACCGAATTGTCGTCAAGTAAAAACTCACAATAGAGTGAGGTCGAATCCCACAAGGATTGATTGGTCAATCAACTTTAATTAGAGGAACGTTCTAGTTAAGCTAAGCAGAATTCAATGTGAGAGTTGCAGGAAATTAAATGGCAGGAAAGTAAATTGCAGAATGTTAAATGGGGATTTGGGGGGATGAGCATAAGAGTAAATTGCAGAAATTAAAGAGAAATGGGTGAGATCAGAAATGGGGAAGTCATTGGGTTTAGGAGATGTTTCATTCTCTGGATCAAGTTCATTTTCATCTCTTCCTCAATCAATGCATTCATTGATCTCCTTGGCAATCTTAAGTGATTGAATTCCAATTCCTTGGTAATTCAATCTCTCAAATCTTGATCAATAGCCAATTCTTTGGTCTAATTGCTCATGAGAAGAGATGAAGTATGGTCACTGATTATACCACATGTATTTCCAAATCAAAGTATTGGTAGGATTATATGTCACTATATCCATCCAAACCCAATTTGGTCCAACATGAGAAAGCATTTCTAGCATGATCTCTTCATTCCTCTTCCAAGGTTCCGAAGAGATCTAAGTATGAATAGTTTCTTTTCCAAGATAACTACCCAATTGGATGAAGATTGAAAGGTTTCTAGTAAAATCAAGAGAAAAGAAAGAGGAAGAATAATGAAAACTATTATTGATCCATCAAATTACAACAGAGCTTCCTAACCCAATGAAAGGGATTTAGTTGTTCATAGCTCTTGGAATAGAAAACAAAGATGGAGAATGCATTCTGAAGTAAAACTAGAAGTTGCAAAAAAAGTAAAATTATACAGAGAGTAGTTCTCCCAATCCAAAAAGCTCCCTCTAGTTTAAAATTACTCCTATATATACTACTCTTCTGCTCTTCTAGTTGGCTCTTCAAGTCTTGGATATGGGCCTTTGGATCTTGAGTTGAAGCAGTTTGGAGTCTTCCGTGGGCTCAGCTTTACTTGCAGAGAAAGTGTGAAGTAGGCATGGATTTTAGCTAGGATGTTAGTGGTGTTAACGTTTAAGTGAAAATGTGGGTTCGAGAACGTTAGTGACAATCACCTTTTTCACTAACGTTTCTAGCCCAAGATGGTTCACGTTAACTTCAATGTTAGTGGCACTAACGTGACCACTAACGTTGCCTCTTGATCCTTCGTGAACGTTATTGGGGTTTACCTTTTTCACTAACGTTGCTCTTAACCCCCTTTTCTCACGTTAGAGTCCACGTTAGTATAACTAACGTGGCTCTTAACGTGGGCATGCCTTAGCCTCGAGAGCGTTAGTGACACTTACCTTTGTCACTAACGCTCCAAACACCCTTCTTCTCACATTAGAGTTCACGTTACTTAGGTTAACGTGACTTCTAACGTGGTAGTGATAGCCATCTCCAATGTTAGTGACAAAGGTGAGTCTAAAATCAAGCAAATAAAGTGAATCAAAGCTAGGTTCTAACCCATGAGATCATGCATCATTCATTTTATCATTCAATTCATGCATAATTCTCATAAAACCATATAAAATTCACAATGTTTGCTTGAATCAAGATGTAAGTGATTATTTACCCAAAACTTGCTTATTTCCTAAGAAAGTACATGAAACTACCTTAAAACAATAAAGAAAAGGTCAGTGAAACTGGCCAAAATGCCCTGGCATCACACGCTCTCGCGTGACTCTCTGCTTCCTTTCTTCTCGTGTCCAAGGCACATATGACGCGGACGCGTCAACGACGCTTGCGCGTCGTGTGCAAAATTTTTTTTTATGCAGAATGCAGATGCAAATGCAGACTATATGCATGAACACTAAGAAAAATAGAATAAAATAAAACTAAGAATAAAACAAAATAAAATAGAACTAAGACTGAAAAAGAACGATCATACCATGGTGGGTTGTCTCCCACCTAGCACTTTTAGTTAAAGTCCTTAAGTTGGACATTTGGTAAGCTCCTTGTCATGGTGGCTTGTGCTTGAACTCGTCTTGAAACTTCCACCAATATTTGCAATTCCAATATCCTTCGGGATCCCACACTAGTTTCATAAATCCTTCAAGCAAGTTAAAGCAAGTGACAAGGCCCCAAGAGTGTTGATTGCCAGAATGAATTCCGGGGTCCCAAACCTTGCTTTTGCACCCGTCTTCTTGTTGATCCTCATTTTTCCACTTGGGTGGTGAACAGTCGGAATTCTTACGAAGACATCCAAACAATTTTCTAGACCCATTTAATCGAGCTCTACACCAATACTTGCACTTCAACTTGGAGTGTGCAACCGTATTGAACCTTGCAGGGCAACTCCTACCACTAACCATTTTCCTCTTACTTTTAATGCCACAAAGAGCTCTAAGTTGACCATCTGTCTCAAGTAAACCATATTCAAGTGGGATGAAAAAGCTAAGGGATATGAATTTTACCCACTTGAATGTTGTGAAGGATGATGGTGACTTAGGCGGAGAGGTCTCCAACAACTTTGGCAATGTGATTTCAAGCTCCACTCCCTTGTGCTCTTCTTTGACAACTTCCATCTCTTTGCAAGCTTCTTCAATTCCAAACTCTTCTTTATGGCTTACCAAGGGCATGGGAGGTTGTGCTTCTTCTTCTTTAATCTCCATGTCAAGTCCAATAGGAGAGGATTCAAATGTAGATAAGAATTCATTAATGATTTAATCCATCTCTTGATCATCCCCTTCAAAGTCTTCAACCATGATATGCCTTGGAGGTTGTACACCCTCCTCAACATCAATTTCAAACGTCTTGGAAGGAGGCTCTAGGACTTGACTTTCCCATGGAGGTTCAGCATTTCCTAAGTCTTCAACTGCTTCTTCCTCTTCAATAATTACAGTTTCCTCCAGTTGTTCTAGTACAAAATCAAACTCCTCCTTGATGTCTTCCACTTCATGACAATTTTTCTCAAGGGTCTCTACTATCTTTACCTTTTGGGTCTCCTCTTGCTTCTCTTGAAATATGGCTGCGTGAAGCCGATCCATTGCGTCCCTAAGACGATCCGTTCTCTCTTGCTCCATGTCAACAACATAATTGGTATCATCTTGCTCTTGGATTGGTGGGCATAGATGTTCTTCCATAGAGGGTAGTGGTGCACCAGAGCTTGAGGGCTGAGTATTCGAGGTAGAGGATTGGTCCATGCAAGATATAAGAGCTTGAAGAGTAGAGGTGAGACTAGTGATAGAGGTAAGTGTGGTATGAAGCTCTGTTTTCCCTTGGTGAATAACACCAAGGGTGTTGTCATCCAGTGGAGGTTGGGGTGGATATGGGTTAAGGTCATATGGAGGTGAATGGTGTAAAGGGGCTTGTGAGTTTGGTGGTTCAAAGGTATGTTGGGGAGGTGGTTCATTGGCATATGATGGAGCTTGCTGGTAACTACAAGGGGGTCCACCATATCTATCATCTTGGTATGCACCTCAGAATAGCTCTTGACCATAGTAATTTGGTGGAGGTGGTTTGTCACGAAGGGATCCACCATAACTATTGCCTTGGCATACATTGTAGAATGGTCGTCGTCCATGGTGTCTTGGAAGGTGTTGTTGCCGAAAGGGTTGATCAGATCCTCGTGGCTCCTTCCATCTTTGATTGTTTTGACCTTGATGCATGTTCCTATTATAATTTCCATTCCTTGCAATAACATTGGAACCAAACTCAAAGTGATGGGTGTGAGAACTCATAGTAGCTAATAAAAATTAAAAACAAAAATAAAAATAAATAAACAAGCAAAAAAAATATTTACAATAACCAATAATAAGGCACACGTTTGCAATTCCCCGGCAACGGCGCCATTTTGACGATTGAATTCTTGCTAGTAAAGAATTTTATAAAAATATAATCGCGTTGTAAGTATAGTTTCTAAACTAGCAAAGAATCCTTTCGCACAAAAGTTTGGTTGTCACAAGTAACAAAACCCAATAAAATTTGTAACCGAAGTATTTAAACAACGGGTCGTCTTCTCAAGGAATTGCAGGGAAGTATGGTTTATTATTGGTTATGAAAATTGTATATTTTTGGGTTTTTGAAATAGGGAACAAGTAAATTAAATGACAAGAAAAATAAATTAATAATTATAAAGAAAACTCTTGGCAAGGTATGAGAACTGGAAATCCTATCCTAGTTATCCTTATCAGGTGTGATGAGAATTGTTTTTTGCTCCCACTTAGTTAACCCTTACTAAATAAAGGAAAGTCAAGTGGACTAATCAATTTGATCCTCAAGTCCTAGTCAACTCCTGTGGAAAGACTAGCTTTAGAGCGATCCAAATCAATCAGCAATTCCCAATTTTCAATCAACTGCTGAGTCTGATAACTCAAGTGTTACTAATTACTTAACCAAAGTAAAAAAGGAGAAAATCTACTCGAATAAAAATGCCTTCAGATTGGAAGCAGCAGTAACATAAATAAAAGAAAGAAATCTTAAATCTGAAATACCTCAATATGTATTAATTAAGAAAATCAATCCTAACATGGAGTTCATAAACCAAATTGAAAACATAAATAATAATTAAAGGAATAGAATAAATAAAAGTAGAAAATAAATTAAAGGAACATTGAACCTGTGATTGAAGAGAAGTAGCCTAATCATAATAGAAATCCTAAATCCTAATCCTAATCCTAAATCCTAAGAGAGAGGAGAGAGCATCTCTCTCTCTAAAACTACTTCTAAAACCTAAAATTCTGAATTATGAATGTTGTATATTGTTGTCTTTTTGAATGGATGCATTCCCCCACTTTATAGCCTCTAATATGTGTTTTTTGGGCCGAAAACTATGTCAAAAACAGCCCAAAAATTGCCCCAGCAATTTCTGGTACATACAGGTCGCTGCAAAGTCACGCGGAAGCATCGTCCATGCATTTGCGTGGATTGAGTTTTTGCTAGGTCATGCGTCCGCGTGATCCATGCGTTCGCGTCACCTGGCTTTGGGTCAGCTTTGGCAAATTATATATCATTGTGAAGCCCTAAACGTTAGCTTTCCAACACAACTAGAACTGCGTCATTTGGACCTCTGCAGCTCAAGTTATGGTCAATTTAGTACCAAGAGGTCAGGCTGGACAACTTTAGCAGTTCCTTCAGTTTCTTGTATTTCTTCCATTTTTGCATGCTTCCTTTCCATCCTCTAAGCCATTCCTACCATGTAATCTCTGAAATCACTAAACGCACATATCACGACATCGAATGGTAATAAGAGATGATTAATATTAGCAAATATAAGGCAAAAGAAGCATGTTTTCAATCATAGCACAAAATCAGGAAGGACAAATGTAAACTCATGCAAATAATATGAATAAGTCTGAGAATAATGGATAAAATCCTCTAAATTAAGCACAGGATAAACCATAAAATAAGGGTTTATCAATCTCGCCTGTCGAGGTAGTGGCGGCGGCGTAAGGGCGGTAGTTCCTCCCGCTTGCGTTGAGATGTGAGGTCTGTGGCAAGAGTATCCCGCTCGCATCCCTTTGGATCAATAGAGCGTGCAGGCGCAAGTACCTGGACAGTGATCCGAGCACTATATCTCGGGGGTTCCCATATGGGGATTCCAAAGGGCGACATCTCCATGGAGATGTGTCGGGTTGGTAGTTGAACTGACAATGTGATATCACAGCGAATAGGACAGGCATTCATCATATGCATTTTCTATCTGTTTGTATGCTTTGACTACTTGAAATGGCTTGTCTATTTGTATAACATTCCTAATTGCTATTTGAATTAATTGTCTTATATACAAATACTTGTGTTTTACTTGCATTGTATATAATTGTGTTTTCTACTGGGATTGAGGAGGCTCGGAAGGCGGTGGCGATGCGATCGCATGGAGGATAGGTAGGTGAAGGCTGTCGGACAATAGTGTTTTGTTAGAATAGAAATCCCATAAGATAGATTACGCAGTTTAATTATGTTAAGGTTTATATAATTATGCTTAACTGTTTTAGTATGCCTTAACTTGGAATCTTGTGATGGATATGGAGCATAGGATTGCCTTTGGCGTCCCGGAGTCTTATATCCTACATCACATCACTGGGCACTGTTACCATACTGAGAACCTCTGGTTCTCATACCATATTTCTGTTGTGTTTTTCAGATGCAGGTCGCAACTCACCTCGATGAGTTGTCTGGTTGGTGATAGAAGCGGAGGATCCGGATATCTTTTTGAGTCTTTTTGGCTTATTTTGTATATGTCTCTCACTTTTGTATTTGTTTTGCCTAGAGGCTTGTATTTGAGAGAACAAAATTGTATAAGCTGTTTTTATTGTCTAGTTCTTTTTGGTCTGTATATGGCTATCCGGCTTAAACTCCGCGAGTCGTGGCTAGGTTCTTATGATATTATACTATTATGTTTTGATATATCTTATCTGTATCTTGTGCTTTAAGTTAGTAGCTTCGTTAGTATGTTTCACATTTTTTAAATATCATGTATGAGCTTAGAACTATTGTAATCTCTGATTAACCTTTGCTTTACGACGCGAGGTAAGACTTAGGCTAATTAGGGTGTTACATTTTCTCTCCCCTCTTTTTCAAAACTTCCTAACTAATTTCTCTCTCTTCTATTTTCAAAAACTTATCATCTCTTTCTCTCTCTTCTTTTTCGAAAATCACACTCAAGTTTTCAAATTTTTTTAGTTCAATTAATAAATAAAATAAAAACAAAAATATTTTAATTCTAGTTTCTCTTTTTACTTCTTAAATTTTCGAATTCTTCTACCCTTTTATTCGAATTCTTCATCTCATTCTTCTATCTTGATAATTCTTTCTTCTTCACATCTCACAGAGAGTTCTCTATCCTTTGACATAGAAACTCCCATTCTCTTTCTTTCCTATTTTCTTTTCTTATTTATGAGCAGGAACAGAGATAAAGAACCTCTCTTTGATCCTGATCCTGAACCTGAGAGGACCCTAAAGAAGCGGTTACAACAAGCTAAAGCACAACTTTCCGGAGGAAATTTCATAGAACTTTTCGAACAAGAAACTGAAAACACAAACACGACAGCAGATCAGAATAATGGAGGAGATGCAAGGAATGTTCTTGGTGACTTCACTGTACCAACTTCTGACTTCTATGGAAGAAGTATCTCCATACCTGCCATTAGAGCAAATAACTTTGAGTTTAAGCCTCAGTTAGTCTCTCTAATGCAATATAATTGCAAATTTTATGGACTTTCACTGGAAGATCCACATAAGTTCTTATCTAAATTCTTGCAAATATGTGATACTGTTAAGACCAATAGAGTGGATCCTGAGGTCTATAGACTTATGCTTTTCCCCTTTACTGTCAGAGACAGAGCTAGTATATGGTTGGATTCTCAACCTAAAGAAAGCCTAGACTCTTGGGAAAAGTTGGTCAATATTTTCTTGGCCAAGTTCTTTCCACCTTAGAAAATGAGCAAGCTCAGGGTGGAAGTTCAAACCTTCAGACAAAAAGAGGGTGAATCCCTCTTTAAAGCTTGGGAAAGATACAAGAAACTGATCAGGAAATGTCCTCCTGACATGCTTTCAGAATGGACTATCCTAGGAAAATTCTATAGTAGTCTATTTGAGATGTCCAAAATGTCTTTGGACCATTCTGCTGGTGGATCACTCTACTTGAAGAAAACGTCTGAAGAGGCATAGGAACTCATTGAAATGGTTACAAACAACCAATTTATGTACACTTCTGAGAGAAACCATGTGAACAATTGATGAGCGGATATTTTATACGCTTTTTGGGGTTAATTTCATATAGTTTTTAGTGTGTTTTAGTTAGTTTTTAGTTTATTTTCATTAGTTTCTAGGCAAAATTCATATTTTTGGACTTTACTATGAGTTTGTGTGTTTTTCTGTAATTTCAGGTATTTTCTGGCTGAAATTGAGGGAGCTGAGCAGAAATCTGATTCAGGCTGAAAAAGGACTGCTGATGCTGTTGGATTCTGACCTCCCTGCACTCAAAGTGGATTTTATGGAGCTACAAGACTCCAAATGGCGCGCTTTCAATTGCATTGGAAAGTAGACATCCAGGGCTTTCCAGAAATATATAATAGTCTATACTTTGCTCAAGGATAGACGACATAAACTGGCGTTCAACGCCAGTTCCATGCTGCAGTCTGGCGTCCAGCGCCAGAAACAAGTTACAAAGTGGAGTTCAACGCCAGAAAAGGATCCAAAGCTGGCGTTGAACGCCCAAAACAGCCCTATGCACGTGATTAGCTTAAGTCTCAGCCCCAGCACACACCAAGTGGGCCCCAGAAGTGAATTTCTGCACCATCTATCATAGTTTGTTCATTTTCTGTAAACCTAGGTTACTAGTTTAGTATTTAAACAACTTTTAGAGGTTTATTTTGGATCTCATGACATTTTTAGATCTGAAATTTGTACCTTTTGACGGCATGAGTCTCTAAACTCCATTGTTGGGGTGAGGAGCTCTGCTGTGTCTCGATGAATTAATGTAAGTATTTCTGTTTTCCATTCAAACATGCGTGTTCCTATCTAAGATATCCATTCGCACTTCAATATGAATGTGATGAACGTGACAATCATCATCATTCCTCCACGAACGCGTGCCTGACAACCACTTACGTTCCACCGTAGAATGAATGAATATCTCTTAGATCTCTTAATCAGAATCTTCATGGTATAAGCTAGATTGATGGCAGCATTCAAGAGAATCCGGAAAGTCTAAACCTTGTCTGTGGTATTTCGAGTAGGATTCAGGGATTGAATGACTGTGACGAGCTTCAAACTCACGAGTGCTGGGCGTAGTGACAGATGCAAAAGGATAGTAAATCCTATTCCGGTACGATTGAGAACCTGCAGATGATTAGCCATGCGGTGACAGTGCATCTGGACCCTTTTCACTGGAAGGATGGATGGTAGCCATTGACAACGGTGATCCACCAACACACAGCTTGCCATAGGAGAATAGAGGAAAGCAGTATTTCAGAAGACAAAGCATCTCCAAAACTCCAACATATTTTCCATCATTGCATACAAGTATAATTTGTGTTCTGCCCTTTTATTCCTTGCAATCAAATTTGATAAGTGAATTATTTTATTGTTTTCCTGACTAAGAGTTACAAGATAACCATAGATTGCTTCAAGCCAACAATCTCCGTGGGATCGACCCTTACTCACGTGAGGTATTACTTGGACGACCCAGTGCACTTGCTGGTTAGTGGTACGAGTTGTAAAAAGTGTGATTTACAATTCGTGCACCAACAATAGTGTAGCTCAGAAGAAAGGAGTCCTAGAGGTTGACACTCTGAACGCCATATTAGCTTAGAATAAGATCTTGACCCAATAGGTCAATATGATCTCTCAGCATTTGACTGGAGTGCAAGCTACAGCTGGCAGCACTCAAGACACCTCCTATGATGGAGATGCCTATGATCCAGATCAACCCATGATGAAAGAGGTGAATTACATGGGAGAACCCTATGGAAACACCTACAACTCTTCATGGGGAGGAATCATCCTAACCTCTCATGGAAAGATCAACAGAAGCCTCAACAAGGCTTCAATAATAATCAAGGTGGAAGAAACCAGAATAGGTTTAACAATAGACCACCATTCCTATCTTCTCAACAGCAGATGGAGACTTTTAAGCAGAGCCTCTCTGACTTAGCAACTATAGTCTCTGAACTCTATAAGACCACTCACAGTTTCATAATAGAAACTAGGTCCTCCATCAGAAATCTGGAGGTACAAGTTGGTCAGCTAAGTAAGAGAATCCCTAAGACCCCTCCTAACACTCTCCCAAGTAACACTGAAGTAAACCCAAGAGAAGAGTGCAAGGCCATCACTGTAGAAGCTGAGGTCGAATCTGAAGGGGATACTCTAGCGTTGAACGCCAGTAAGGGAGTCCTTACTGGGCATTCAATGCCCAAAAAAGCACCATCACTGGCATTGAATGCCAGTAAGGAAGTCCTTACTGGGCGTTCAATGCCCATAGAAGCACAATTCCTGGCGTTGAACACCAGTAAGGAAGGCCTTACTGGACGTTCAACGCCCAAAGTGACACAAAAGCTGACGTTGAACACCAGTAATGAGGGAGCTGGGCATTCAACGCCCACTAAAAACTTCCCTGTTGAAGAACTGAAGGAAACTAAGGCTCATGAGGATACTATAGAAGTTCCATTGAATGCCTTGTTGCAAATCATGGATTATGAGGATCACTCCTCCTCTGATGAGGAAGAGGAAACTAGGGAAGAGCAAGTTGCTCGGTACCTAGGAGTCCTCATGAGGCTAAATGCCAAGTTATTTAGAATAAAGACATTGGAGGAAGAACCTCCAGTGCTCACCAAGGAACTCAATGCCTTGGTTCAACAGAAATTACCTCAGAAGCTGCCAGATCCTGGACGCTTCCTAATTCCTTGTACCATAGGCACCATTACCTTTGAAAAGGCTCTGTGTGACCTAGGGTCAAGCATAAACCTTATGCCACTCTCTGTAATAAAGAAGCTGAGAATCTTTGAGGTACAAGCTGCAAGAATCTCACTAGAGATGGCAGACAAGTCTATGAAAAAGGCTTATGGTCTGGTAGAGGATGTCTTAGTAAAGGTTGAAAACCTTTACATCCCTGCATATTTTATAATCTTGGATACTGGAGAGAAAGAGGATGAATCTATCATCCTTGGAAGACCCTTCCTAGCCACTGCCAATGCCATCATTGATGTAGCAAAGGGACAGCTAATTCTACAGTTATAGAAGGACCACATCTTGTTCAAGATGCCTAACCCTAACTCTCCCTATGACAAAAGAGAGACAGTTGTGGAACACCTAGTGTTCCAACCTTCTCTCTTAGTGCAAAGCTATACAGAGACTCCAGACACCAATTCTAAGTTTGGTGTTGGGAAGCCATCATCAAGCACTGAGAATAAAGGTACTAAAAAGAAAGTACCTAAAGGCTAGAGGGACAAAAAGATCTCCACTGAAGGCCTCTCACTGGCATGAGAGTTGTCTTCACTGGCAATCCAGTCATTCCACACACTGTGAACAAGATCCTATCTCTAGAACATGTGGAACTCATCCATGAGAGCACAGGCAAGAAATTCACTGTAAGGGGCGAAATTCTGAGCCCTTATTGATGAGCGGATAATTTATACACTTTTTGGCATTATTTTTACATAGTTTTCAGTATAATTTAATTAGTTTTTAGTATATTTTTATTAGTTTTTAATTAAAATTCACATTTCAAGAATTTACTATGAGTTTGTGTGTTTTTCTGTGATTTCAGGTATTTTCTGGCTAAAATTGAGGGACTTGAGCAAAGATCAGATTCAGAGGTTGAAGAAGGACTGCAGATGCTGTTGGATTCTGACCTCTCTACACTCAAAGTAGATTTTCTGGAGCTACAAAACTCCAAATGGTGCGCTCTTAATTGTGTTGGAAAGTCGACATCCAGGGCTTTCCAGCAATATATAATAGTCCATACTTTGATTAAGGATAGACGATGTAAACTGGCATTGAACGCCAGTCCCATGCTGCATTCTGGAGTCAAACGCTAGAAACAGGTTGCAAAGTGGAGTTAAACGCCAGAAACAGGTTACAAACTGGCGTTCAACTCCAAGAAAGACCTCTACACATGTAAAGCTCAATGCTCAGCCCAAGCACACACCAAGTGGGCCCCTGAAGTGGATTTCTGCATCATTTACTCATTTCTATAAACCCTAGTAACTAGTTTAGCATCAATAGGACTTTTTACTATTGTATTTATCTCTTTGGATTATCTTTTGATCCTTTGATCACGTTTGGGGGCTGGCCTCTCGGCCATGCCTGAACCTTCATCACTTATGTATTTTCAACGGTAGAGTTTCTACACACCATAGATTAAGGTGTGGAGCTCTACTGTTCCTCAAAGATTAATGCAAAGTACTACTGTTTTTCTATTCAATTCAACTTATTCCGCTTATAAGATATTCATTCGAACTTCAATATGATGGATGTGATGATCGTGACAGTCATCATCATTCTCAACTTATGAACGCGTGCCTGACAACCACTTCCGTTCTACCTTAGATTGAATGGATATCTCTTGGATATCTAATACAGGGGATCGAGTCCGAGTTATTAGTGTCTTCGTGGTATAAGTTATAACCCATGGATGGCCATTCTTGAGATCCAGAAAGTCTAAACCTTGTCTGTGGTATTCCGAGTAGGATCTGGGAAGGGATGGCTGTGACGAGCTTCAAACTCGCAAGTGCTTGGCGTAGTGACAGATGCAAAAGGATCAATGAATCCTATTCCAGTATGATCGAGAACCGACAGATGAATAGCCGTGCCGTGACAGAGCATCTTGGACCATTTTCACTGAGAGGACGGGAAGTAGCCATTGACAACGGTGATGCCCAACATACAGCTTGCCATGGAAAGGAGTAGGAAGGATTGGATGAAGACAGTAGGAAAGCAGAGGTTCAGAGGGACGAAAGCATCTCTATACGCTTATCTGAAATTCTCACCAATGAATTACATAAGTACACTATCCTATTTTATATTTTATTTATCTTTTACTTAAAATCAGTTGAATCCGCCTGACTGAGATTTACAAGGTAACCATAGCTTGCTTCAAGCCGACAATCTCCGTGGGATCGACCCTTACTCACGTAAGGTTTATTACTTGGACGACCCAGTACACTTGCTGGTTAGTTGTACGAAGTTGTGAAATAGAATTAAGATCATGAACGTGCGTATTGAGTTTTTAGCGCCGTTACCAAGCAAGTAGTAACACGATTTCGCACACCAAGTTTTTGGCGCCGTTGCCGGGGATTGTTCGAGTTTGGACAACTGACGGTTCATCTTGTTGCTCAGATTAGGTAATTTTATTTTAATTTTAAGCTATTTATTTCTTATTTTCGAAAAATACAAAATTTTTTTTCTTTTTCGTTTTTCCCAATTAATTTTCGAAAAAAAAATAAAAAAAATTTATAAAATCATAAAATCAAAAATATTTTTGTGTTTCTTGTTTGAGTCTAGAGTCAAGTTTTAACTTTGGTGTCAATTGCATCTTTTTAATTTTCTAAAAATTATTTTCGAAAATTTCATGCATTGCATTCTTCATGATCTTCAAGTTGTTCTTGGCCAGTCTTCTTGTTTGATCTTCATATTTTCTTGTTTTGTGTCTTTTCTTGTTTTTCATATGCATTCTCAATTTGTTAATGTCTAAAGAATAAAAATTTTTAAGTTTGGTGTCTTGCATGTTTTCTTTTCTTGAAAATTTTTCAAAAAAAAAGGTTCTTGGTGTTCATCTTGACATTCATAGTGTTCTTGCATGCATCACATGTTTTGATCCAAAATTTTCATGCATTGAGTCTTTGGGTTGTTTTTCTCTTTCTTTATTAAAATTCAAAAATAAAAAAAAAATCTTTCCCTTTTTCACTCATAAATTTTCGAAAATTTGAGTTGACTTTTTCAAAACTTTTTAAAATCTAGTTGTTTTTATGAGTCAAATCAAATTTTCAATTTAAAAATCTTATCTTTTTCAAAGTCTTTTTCAATTTTCTTTTCATATTTTCGAATTCCTTTTTAAAATTTTTCAAAATCTTTTTCATTTTTTCGAAAATATTCAAATTAATTTTCAAAATCTTTTTCTTATTTTATTTCTTAATTTTTGAAAATTTTATTAACATTTAATGTTTTGATTCAAAATTTTTCAAAGTTGTTACTTGCCTATTAAGAAAGGTTCAATCTTTAAACTCTAGAATCATATCTTTTTAGTTTCTTGTTAGTCAAGTAATCAACTTTAATTTTCAAAATCAAATCTTTTTAATTTCCTTTTCAAATCCTTTTCAAAATGATTTTCAATCATATCTCTCAATCATATCTTTTTCAAAACTACCTAACTAACTCTCTCCTTCTAATTTTCGAAAATTCCTTCCCTCTTTTTCAAAATTCTTTCTTTTTATTAACTAATTGTTTTAATTTTTAATTTAATCCAATTTCAATTTTAATTTTTGAATTTTCAATTTAATTTTAAAATATTCTTATTTTATTTTATTAAATTTTCGAATTCTTCTCTCATCTCTAAATCTCCTTCTATTTATTTATTCATCCATTAACATTTCTATCCTCACCCTTGTGTTTGGATTCTCATCTTTTCCTTCTTCTATCCTTACTTTCTTCTACTCACATAAAGGAATCTCTATACTGTGACATAGAAAATTCCATATTTTCTTTTCTGCGTTCTTCTTCTTTTTATATGAGCAGGAACAAGGATAAGAACATTCTTGTTGAAGCTGATCCTGAACCTGAAAGAACTCTGAAGAGGAAGCTAAGGGAAGCTAAAGCACAACTCTCTCGAGACAATCTGACAGAAATTTTTGAAAAAGAGGACAACATGGCCGAAAATAATAACAATGCAAGGAGGATGCTTGGTGACTTTATTGCACTTAATTCCAATTTACATGGAAGAAGCATCTCAATCCCTGCCATTGGAGCAAACAATTTTGAGCTTAAACCTCAATTAGTTTCTCTGATGCAACAGAACTGCAAGTTTCATGGACTTCCATCCGAAGATCCTTTTCAGTTCTTAACTGAGTTCTTACAGATCTGTGAAACTGTTAAGACCAATGGGGTTGATCCCGAGGTCTACAGGCTTATGCTTTTCCCATTTGCTATAAGAGACAGAGCTAGAATATAGTTGGACTCTCAACCTAAAGATAGCATGAACTCTTGGGATAAGCTGGTCACGGCTTTCTTAGCCAAGTTCTTTCCTCCTCAAAAGCTTAGCAAGCTTAGAGTGGATGTTCAGACCTTCAAACAGAAGGAAGGTGAATCCCTCTATGAAGCTTGGGAGAGATACAAGAAACTGACCAAAAAGTGTCCTTCTAACATGCTTTCAGAATGGACCATCCTGGATATATTCTATGATGGTCTTTTTGAATTATCTAAAATGTCACTGGGCCATTCTGCAGGTGGATCCATTCACCTAAAGAAAACGCCTGCAGAAGCTCAAGAACTCATTGACATGGTTGCAAATAACCAGTTCATGTATACATCTGAAAGGAATCCTGTGAGTAATGGAACGCCTATGAAGAAGGGAGTTGTTAAAATTGATACTCTGAATGCCATATTGGCTTAGAACAAAATATTGACTCAGCAAGTCAATATGATTTCTCAGAGTCTGAATGGAATGCAAGCTGCATCCAACAGTTTTCAAGAGGCATCTTCTGAGGAAGAACCTTATGATCCTGAGAACCCTGCAATAGCAGAGGTGAATTACATAGGTGAACTCTATGGAAACACCTATAATCCCTTATGGAGAAATCATCCAAATCTCTCATAGAAGGATCAAAAGCCTCAACAAGGCTTTAATAATGGTGGAAGAAACAGGTTTAGCAATAGCAAGCCTTTTCCATCATCCACTCAGCAAAAGACAGAGAATTCTGAGCAGACCCCATCTAGCTTGGCAAACATAGTCTCTGATCTATCTAAGGCCACTCTAAGTTTCATGAATGAAACAAGGTCCTCCATTAGAAATCTGGAAGCACAAGTGGGCCAGCTGAGTAAAAGGATCACTGAAACCCCTCCTAGTGCTCTCCCAAGTAATACAGAAGAAAACCCAAAAGGAGAGTGCAAGGCCATTGAATTGATCATCATGGCCGAACCTGCAAGGGAGGGAGAGGACGTGAATCCCAGTGAGGAAGACCTCCTGGGACGTCTAGAGATCAATAAGGAGTTTCCCTCTGAGGAACAAAAGGACTCTGAGACTCATCTGGAGACCATAGAGATTCCATTAAACCTCCTTATGCCATTCATGAGCTCTGATGAGTATTCTTCTTCTGAAGAGAATGAAGATGTCACTGAAGAGCAAGTTGCCAAGTACCTTGGTGCAATCATGAAGCTGAATGCCAAATTATTTGGTAATGAGACTTGGGAAGATGAACCTCCCTTGCTCATCAATGAACTGAGTGATCTGGATCAACTGAGATTGCCTCAGAAGAAACAGGATCCTGAAAAGTTCTTAATACCTTGTACCATAGGCACCATGACCTTTGAGAAGGCTCTATGTGACCTTGGGTCATGGATAAACCTCATGCCCCTATCTGTAATGGAGAAACTGGGAATCTTTGAGGTGTAAGCTGCCAGAATCTCATTAGAGATGGCAGACAACTCAAGAAAACAGGCTTATGGACTAGTAGAGGACGTGTTAGTATAGGTTGAAGGCCTTTACATCCCTGTTGATTTCATAATCCTAGACACTGGGAAGGATGAGGATGAATCCATCATCCTTAGAAGACCCTTCCTAGCCACAGCAAGAGCTGTGATTGATGTGGACAGAGGAGAGTTGGTCCTTCAACTGAATGAGGACTACCTTGTGTTTAAAACTCAAGGATCTCCTTCTGTAACCATGGAAAGGAAGCATGAAAAGCTTCTCTCACTACAGAGTCAACCAAAGCCCCCACAGTCAAACTCTAAGTTTGGTGTTGGTAGGCCACAACCAAACTCTAAGTTTGGTGTTGGGAGGTCCCAACCTTGCTCTGATTATCTGTGAGGCTCCGTGAGAGCTCACTGTCAAGCTATTGACATTAAAGAAGCGCTTGTTGGGAGGCAACCCAATGTTATTTAATCATTTTTATTTTATTTTCTCTTTGTTATTTCATGTTTTATTAGGTTGATGATCATGTGGAGTCACAAAAACTATTGAAAAATCGAAAACAGAATGAAAAACAGCATTGAAAACAGCACACCCTGGAGGAAGGGCTTACTGGCGTTTAAACGCCAATAAGGAGCATCTGGCTGGCGTTTAATGCCAGAACAGAGCATGAAACTGGCGTTAAACGCCAGAAACAAGCAGCAGTCTGGCGTTTAAATGCCAGGATTGCACCCAGAGGAAAGCTGGCGTTAAACGCCAGAAACAAGCATCAGACTGGCGTTTAACGCCAGAAACATGCACCATACTGGCGTTCAACGCCAGAAACATGCTTTGGACTGGCGTTGAACGCCCAAAACAAGCAAGGAAGTGGCGTTTAACGCCAGAAACATGCTGCAGCCTGGTGTTAAACGCCAGGATTGCACAGCAAGGGCGTTTTACATGCCTAATTGGAGCAGGGATGTTAAGTCCTTGGCCCCACTGGATCTGTGGACCCCACAGGATCCCCACCTCTTCTTCTCTCCTCTTCACACCTTTCCACAACAATCTTCCCCAAAATAACCTCTACCAATCACCTCCAATTCCTCTCCAAAACCATCATACACCCATCTACACCCACCCACTTAAATTCAAACCATCACTCCTTCCTTTTCACACATCATAACCACCTTAAACCCCCAGTGGCCGAACTATTCACACACCTCCATCTCCTCCATTTTCTTCTTCTTCTACTACTTCCTTTCTTCTTTTGCTCGGGGACGAGTAAACCTTTTAAGTTTGCTGTGGTAAAAGCATAGCTTTTTGTTTTTCCATAACCATTCATGGCACCTAAGGCCAGAGAAACCTCTAGAAAGAGGAAAGGGAAGGCAATTGCTTTCACCTCTGAGTCATGGAAGATGGAGAGATTCATCTCAAAAGCTCATCACTAAGAAAATGATGGAGCAAACAAGAGAGTCCACTTATGGACCTCAACAAGAACATGAGGAAATTCCTCACCATGAAATCCCTGAGATGCCTCAAGGGATGCACTTTCCTCCACAAAACTATTAGGAGCAAATCAACACCTCCCTAGGAGAATTAAGCTCTAACATGGGACAACTAAGGGTGGAGCACCAAGAGCACTCCATCATCCTCCATGAAATTAGAGAAGATCAAAGTGCTATGAGGGAGGAGCAACAAAGACAAGGAAGAGACATAAAGGAGCTCAAGAACACCATTGGTTCTTCAAGAAGAGGAATACAACACGCTCACTAAGGTGGACTCATTCCTTAATCTCCTTGTTCTTATTTTTCTATTTTTCGGTTTCCATGCTTCATGTTTAATTATGTTTGTGTCTTTACTAGATGATCATTAGTGTTTAAGTGTCTATGTCTTAAAGCTATGAATGTCCTATGAATCCATCACCTTTCTTAAATGAAAAATGTTTTAATCACAAAAGAACAAGAAGTACATGATTTAAAGCTGAGTCACAATCTGAAAAGGTTCACCCAGTTATGTGTCTGTGGCATTTATGTATCCGGTGGTAATACTGGAAAACAAAGTGCTTAGGGCCACGGCCAAGACTCATAAAGTAGCTGTATTCAAGAATCAACATACTGAACTAGGAGAATCAATAACACTATCTGAATTCTAAGTTCCTATAGATGCCAATCATTCTGAACCTCAATAGATAAAGTGAGATGCCAAAACTATTCAAAAGGCAAAAAGCTACAAGTCCCGCTCATCTGATTGGAGCTAAGTTTTATTGATATTTTGGAATTTATAGTATATTCTCTTCTTTTTATCCTATTGATTTTCAGTTGCTTGGGGACAAGCAACAATTTAAGTTTGGTGTTGTGATGAGCGGATAATTTATACGCTTTTTGGCATTGTTTTTACATAGTATTCAGTATAATTTAATTAGTTTTTAGTATATTTTTATTAGTTTTTAATTAAAATTCACATTTCTGGACTTTACTATGAGTTTTTGTGTTTTTCTATGATTTCAGGTATTTTCTGGCTGAAATTGAGGGACTTGAGCAAAGATCAGATTCAGAGGTTGAAGAAGGACTGCAGATGCTGTTGGATTCTGACCTCCCTACACTCAAAGTGGATTTTCTGGAGCTACAAAACTCCAAATGGGGCTCTCTCAATTTTGTTGGAAATTATACATCCAGGGCTTTCCAGAAATATATAATAGTCTATACTTTGATTAAGGATAGATGACGTAAACCGGCATTGAACGCCAGTCCCATGCTGCATTCTAGAGTGAAACGCCAGAAATAGGTTGCAAAGTGGAGTTAAACGCCAGAAATATGTTACAAACTGGCGTTCAACTCCAAGAAAGACCTCTACACGTGTAAAGCTCAATGCTCAGCCCAAGCACACACCAAGTGGGCCCCGGAAGTGGATTTCTACATCATTTACTCATTTCTGTAAACCCTAGTAACTAGTTTAGCATAAATAGGACTTTTTACTATTGTATTTATCTCTTTGGATTATCTTTTGATCCTTTGATCACGTTTGGGGACTGGCCTCTCGGCCATGCCTGAACCTTCATCACTTATGTATTTTCAACGGTAGAGTTTCTACACACCATAGATTAAGGTGTGGAGCTCTGCTGTTCCTCAAAGATTAATGCAAAGTACTACTGTTTTTCTATTCATTTCAACTTATTCTGCTTCTAAGATATTCATTCGCACTTCAATTGATGGATGTGATGATCGTGACAGTCATCATCATTCTCAACTTATGAACGCGTGCCTGACAACCACTTCCGTTCTACCTTAGATTGAATGGATATCTCTTGGATATCTAATACAGGGGACCGAGTCCGAGTTATTAGTGTCTTCGTGGTATAAGTTAGAACCCATGGATAGCCATTCTTGAGATCCGGAAAGTCTAAACCTTGTCTGTGGTATTCCGAGTAGGATCTGGAAAGGGATGGCTGTGACGAGCTTCAAACTCGCGAGTGCTGGGCATAGTGACAGATGCAAAAGGATTAATGGATCCTATTCCAGTATGATCGAGAACCGACAGATAAATAGCCGTGCCGTGACAGAGCATCTTGGACCATTTTCACTGAGAGGACGGGAAGTAGCCATTGACAACGGTGATGCCCAACATACAGCTTGCCATGGAAAGGAGTAGGAAGGATTGATGAAGACAGCAGGAAAGCAGAGGTTCAGAGGGACGAAAGCATCACTATACGCTTATCTGAAATTCTCACCAATGAATTACATAAGTACCACTATCCTATTTTATATTTTATTTATCTTTTACTTAAAATCAGTTGAATCCGCCTGACTGAGATTTACAAGGTAACCATAGCTTGCTTCAAGCCGACAATCTCCGTGGGATCGACCCTTACTCACGTAAGGTTTATTACTTGGACGACCCAGTGCACTTGCTGGTTAGTTGTACGAAGTTGTGAAACAGAATTAAGATCATGAACGTGCGTATTGAGTTTTTAGCGCCGTTACCAAGGAAGTAATGATCACGATTTCGCACACCACCTATCCATCTTTGTAAGGAGCTAACCGTCAAGCTAGTAACGTTAAAGAAGCGCTTGTTTGGAGGCAACCCATCAATATTTAGTTTTCTTATTTTTCTTTAAGTTATATTAATATTTCATATTTGTTTCTTTAATTTTATGATCATGTGCAGCAGTTAGAACAGAAACAGAGATAGCCAGAACTGGAAACAGAACACCCTGGAACAGGTACCTTATTGGCGTTAAAAGCCAGACAAGGAGGCCAGAGTGGGCGTTCAACGCCATACAGGGTATCCCTAATGGGAGTTCAACGCCCAAGAGGTGCAGTATTGCTGGCATTGAACGCCAGCCATGAAGCAGAGGCTGGGCGTTCAACGCCCCAAAGGAGGCAGAGACCTGGCGTTGAACACTAGGTAGGAGGTCTCCTATGGGCGTTCAACGCCCTAGGAGGAGCATGAAGCTGGCGTTGAACGCCAACCATGAGCATGAGCTGGGCGTTCAACACCCACAAGGAGGCAGGGAATTCGAATTTCCTAGCCTCTTAGGACTAGTGGGTCCCACAGAATCTTCACCTACCCTACCTTCTTCCCTATCTTACTTTCACTCTTCCCCACACACTCTTCCCCATAAACTCTAACCTAATCGCATCCATATCTCTTCCCAAAACCATCATAACTCCCACCAACCCCCACCCACTTCAAATTCAAAAATTTTCCACCCAATTCCCACCCATTCATTCGAACCCTATCCTATCCACCCCTATAAATACCCCTTCTTCCTACCCTTCATATACACACCTTAAACACTAAAGCCCCTACTTGGCCGAAACACTCTATCCCTCCATCTCCTCTATTCCCTTCTTCTTATACTCTTTTCTTCTATTTTTTGCTCGAGGATGAGCAAAGCTTTTAAGTTTGGTATTGGAAAAGCCTTTCTTTTTGCTTTTCATTCGCACTTATGGCACCCAAAGTCGGAGAATCCTCTAGAAAGAGGAAAGGGAAAGCTGTTGCTTCCACCTCCGAACCTTGGGAGATGGAGAGATTCATCACCAAACTCATCAAGACCACTTCTATAAGTAGTGGCAAAGAAGAGGGTGATTCCTGAAGTCCCCTTTAGGCTCAAAAAGAATGAGTACCCGGAGATTCGATAAGAAATCCGGAGGAGATGTTGGAAAATCTTAACCAATCCTATTTCGGAAGTTGGAATCTTGATGGTACAAGAATTCTATGCCAATGCATGAGTTACAAAAAACCATGATACAATCGTGAACCCACATCCCAAAAATTGGAGCACTATAGTCCGAGGGCGACCCTTGGATTTCAGCCCAGAATATGTAAGGTTGGCGCTCCGTTTGCCAATAATACAAGGAGACCCACATCTTTAAACTAGGAGAGTCAATTTCGATCAGAGGCTAGACCAAGTCCTTTCAGACATTTGTGTGGAAGGAGCTCAGTGGAAGAGGGTTGCTCAAGGTAAGCCTATCCAACTAAGAAGGCTTGACCTCAAGCTTGTAGCTAGAGGGTGGTTGGAATTCATCCAATGCTCTATCATCCCTACTAGCAATTGGTTAGAAGTGACCATTGACAGAGCCATCATGATTCATTGCATCATGATTGGAAGTGAGGTGGAGGTATATGAGGTAATACCTCAAGAATTGTACAAGAAAGCTGAAAAGCCTTCCACCTTAGCAAGGTTAGCATTCCCCCACCTTATCTGTTATCTATGGAATTCAGCTGGGATTGTTATAGAAGGAGACATCCCCATTGAGGAGGACAAGCCCATCACTAAAAAGAAGAATGGAGCAAACAAGAGAGCCTACACATGCACCTCAATAAGAGCGTGTGGAGCTGCCTCAACAAGAAATTCTTGAGATGCCTCAAGGCATGCGTTTTCCTCCCCAAGGCTACTGGGACCAATTGCACACTTCTCTAGGAGAATTAAGCTCCAACATGGATCAGCTAAGGATAGGACATCAAGAACATTCCACCATCCTCTATGAAATAAGAGAAGATCAATAGAGTCATGGGAGAAGAACAATAGAGACAGGGGCATGACATAGAAGACATCAAGCGCTCAATTGGATTGAAAAAAGGAGGCAGCAGCCGCCGTCACTAAGGTGGACCTGTTCCCTTAATCCCCTGTTGCATATGTTATTTTTTCTGTTTTCTATTTATTTTGTTTTATTGTCTGTTTCTAGTGCATGATCATCTTTATCTTATGTCTTAAAGCTATGAAATATTCCATGCATCTCTCACCTTGCTTAAAAGAAAATTTTATTTGAAAAAGAAAAGTAAGATGCATGAATTTCAAGTTACATATTAAGAATAGTTCAATTATTTGATGTGGTGGCATTGCTTTTACTTTTTGAATGCATGAATAAACAGTGCATATTTGATGTTCGAGTTAGGAATGTTGGCTCTTGAAAGAATGAGCATAAAAGAGAAGTATTATTGGTAATCTGAAAAATTCAAAAATTGATTCTTGAAGTAAGAAAAAGCAGCAAAAATCAATAAAAGAAAAAAACATATATGTATATGCGAAAAAAAAAGCAAGAAGAAAAAAAAATAAAAAGAAGAAAAAGCCAATAGCTCTTAAAACCAAAAGGCAAGAGCAAAAAGCCAATAGTTCTTTCAGCATCAATGGTTAGGAGGGCCTAAAAGAAACAAAATCTTAGCCTAAACAGTTCAAATGAGCTGCTTCCCTAACTATATGCTTGTGGTGTGAAGGTGTCAAGTGAAAAGCTTGAGGTTGAGCAATTAAAGTCATGATCCAAAGCAAAGAGTGTGCTTAAGAACTCTGGACACCACTGGCTGGGATTCTAGCAAAGCTGAATCAAAATCCGAAAGGGTTCACCCAGTTAAGTGTCTGTGGCGTTTATGTATCCGGTGGTAATACTGGAAAACAAAGCTCTTAGGGTCACGGCCAAGACTTAAAAGAAGCTGTGTTCAAGAATAAAAAGGAACTGAACTAGGAGAGTCAATAATATCATCTGGATTCTAAGTTCCTGAAGATGCCAATTATTCTGAGCTTCAATGGAAAGTGAGATGCCAAAGCTATTCAGAAGCAAAAAGCTACTAGTCCCGCTCATCTAATTGAAACTGAGCTTCATTGAAAACTCTGAGATTTATTGTATCCTTCTATTTTTTTTAATCCTACTTTGTTTTTGGTTGCTTGGGGACAAATGATGAGCAGATAATTTATACGCTTTTTGGCATTGTTTTTACATAATTTTTAGTATGATTTAGTTAGTTTTTAGTATATTTTTATTAGTTTTTAACTAAAAACCACATTTCTAGACTTTACTATGAGTTTGTGTGTTTTTCTGTGATTTTAGGTATTTTCTAGCTGAAATTGAGGGACTTGAGCAAAAATCAGATTCAGAGGCTGAAGAAGGACTGCAGATGCTGTTGGATTCTGACCTCCCTGCACTCAAAATGGATTTTCTAGAGCTACAGAAGTCCAAATGGCACGCTCTTAATTGCGTTGGAAAGTAGACATCCAGGGCTTTTCAGAAATATATAATATTCCATACTTTGCCAGAGTTTAGATGACGTAAATTGGCGTTCAATGCCAGCTTTCTGCCCTATTCTGGAGTTAAATGCCAGAAACAGGTTGCAAAGTGGAGTTAAACGCCAGAAATAGGTTACAAACTGGCGTTCAACTCCAAGAGAAGCCTCTACACATGTAAAGCTCAATGCTCAGTCCAAGCACACACCAAGTGGGCCCCAGAAGTGGATTTCTGCATCATTTACTCATTCCTGTAAACCCTAGTAACTAGTCTGATATAAATAGGATCCTTTACTATTGTATTAGATAATCTTTGATCAGTTTTATGCTATCTTAGACCTTTATGGGGGCTGGCCATTCAGCCATGCCTGGACCATTATCACTTATGTATTTTCAACGGTAGAGTTTCTACACACCATAGATTAAGGTGTGGAGCTCTGCTGTTCCTTGAGNTGCACCATGTTTTTGGCGCCGTTGCCGGAGATTGTTCGAGTTTGGACAACTGACGGTTCATCTTGTTACTCAGATTAGGTAATTTTATTTTAATTTTAACCTTTTTGTTTTTATTATTCTTATTTTTGAAAAAATGAAAAAAATAAAAAAATAAAATTTTTAATAAAAAATTTAAATTATTCTATGTTCTTCAGAAATTTTAAGAAGGAATTCTAGAATTTCATGAGATATGTTGAATCCTGGCTGGTTGTTAAGCCATGTCTAATATTTTGGACCGAGGTTTCACTTATTCTCAAAAGAAGAGCTTCTTTGTCTTTCTTAGCAAATTAGCTGTTGAATGTAATGATCTGCTGAAGCTTGGCTGGCCATTGGCCATGTTTAGTGTTTTGGACCGAAGCTTTCACTGAAAGCTTGGCTGGCTAGTGAGCCATGTCTAATTTCTGGACTGGAGCTTTAGACTAACATTGCATGATTCCTAGAATTCTTATTGAAAATTTTGAAATCCTTATTTTCCTTTTCAAAATAATTTTCGAAAAATACAAAAAAAATTTATAAAATCATAAAAAAACCAAAAATTTGATGTTTCTTATTTGAGTCTAGAGTCAATTTTTAAGTTTGGTGTCAATTGCATGTTTATCTATTTCTTGCATTTTTTGAAAATTCATGCATGTGTTCTTCATGATCTTCAAGTTGTTCTTGATGAATTCCTTTGTTTGATCTTTAAATTTTTCTTGTTTTGTGTCTTTTCCTGTTTTTCATGTGCATTTTCAATTTGTTAGTGTCTAAACATTAAAAATTTTTAAGTTTGGTGTCTTGCATGTTTTTCTTTTCTTAAAAATTTTCAAAAATAAGTCTTGATGTTCATCTTGATCTTCAAAGTGTTCTTGGTGTTCATCTTGACATTCATAGTGTTCTTGCATGCATCATGTGTTTTGATTCATAATTTTCATGTTTTGAGTCTTTTTTATGTTTTTCTCTTTCTTCATTAAAAATTCAAAAATAAAAAAAATATCTTTCCCTTTTTCTCTCATAAATTTTCGAAAATTTGAGTTGACTTTTTCAAAAAAATTTTAAAATCTAGTTGTTTCTTATGAGTCAAATCAAATTTTCAATTTAAAAATTCTATCTTTTTCAAATCTTTTTCAAAAATCAAACCTTTTTCATTTTTCTTTTATGATTTTCGAAAATTTCAAATTGATTTTCAAAATCTTTTTCTTATTTTTATTTCTTATTTTCAAAATTAATGCTAACAATTAATGTGATTGATTCAAAAATTTTTAAGTTTGTTACTTGCCTAGTAAGAAAGGTTCAATCTTTAAACTCTAGAATCATATCTTTTTAGTTTCTTGTTAGTCAAGTAATCAACTTTAATTTTCAAAATCAAATCTTTTTAAATTTATTTTTCAAATCTTCTTCAAAATAAGTTTCAATCACATATTTTTCAAAATCAATTTCAAAATCTTTTCTAACTTCTTTTCTAAGACTTCTTATCTTTTCAAAAAAAAAAATTTTTTCAAATCTTTTTCAATTAACTACTTGACTTTTTGATTGGTTCTAAAAGTTTACTATTTCAATCATATCTTTTTCAAAACTACCTAACTAACTCTCTCTTTCTAATTTTCGAAAATCCCTTCCCTCTTTTTCAAAATTCCTTTTTAATTAACTAATTGTTTTAAACTTTAATTTAATTTAATTTAATTTTTCTTTTTTTGAATTTTCGAATTTTAACTTTAATTTTAAATTAAAAACAAAAATATTTTTCTTTTCTTTTCAATTATTTTCGAAAATTCTTTTCTTTCACCTCCTTCTTTTTATTTATTCATCTACTAACACCCCTCTTTCACCCAAGAATTCGAACTCATTCCTCTCCCTTGTGTTTGGATTCTTATCTTTTCATTTCTCCATTATTCTCTTCTTATACTTACATAAGGAATCTCTATACTGTGACATAGAGGATTCCATATTTTCTGTTCTCTTCTTTTTCATATGAGCAGGAACAAGGATAAGAACATTCTTGTTGAAGCTGATCCTGAACCTGAAAGGACTCTGAAGAGGAAGCTAAGGGAAGCTAAAGCACAACTCTCTGGAGAAGATCTGACAGAAATTTTCGAAAAAGAAGGAGACATGGGCGAAAATAATAACAATGCAAGGAAGATGCTTGGTGAATTTACTGCACCAAATTCCAATTTACATGGAAGAAGCATCTCAATGCCTGCCATTGGAGCAAACAATTTTGAGCTGAAACCTCAATTAGTTTCTCTGATGCAACAGAACTGCAAGTTTCATGGACTTTCATCAGAAGATCCTTTTCAGTTCTTAACTGAATTCTTGCAGATCTGTGACACTGTTAAGACCAATAGGGTTGATCCCGAGGTCTACAGGCTTATGCTTTTCCCGTTTGCTGTAAGAGACAGAGCTAGAATATGGTTGGACTCTTAACCTAAAGACAGCCTGAACTCTTGGGATAAGCTGGTCACGGCTTTCTTAGCCAAGTTCTTTCCTCCTCAAAAGCTTAGCAAGCTTAGAGTGGATGTTCAAACCTTCAAACAGAAAGAAGGTGAATCCCTCTATGAAGCTTGGGAGAGATACAAGGAACTGACCAAAAAGTGTCCTTCTGACATGCTTTCATAATGGACCATCCTGGATATATTCTATGATGGTCTGTCTGAATTATCAAAGATGTCATTGGACCATTCTGCAGGTGGATCCATTCACCTAAAGAAAACGCCTGCAGAAGCTCAGGAACTCATTGACATGGTTGCAAATAACCTGTTCATGTACACTTCTGAGAGGAATCCTGTAAGTAATGGGACGCCTCAGAGGAAGGGAGTTCTTGAAATTGATACTCTGAATGTCATATTGGCTCAGAATAAAATATTGACTCAGCAAGTCAATATGATCTCTCAGAGTCTGAATGGATTGAAGGAATCATCCAACAGTACTATGGAGGCATCTTCTGAAGAAGAAGCTTATGATCTTGAGAACCCTGCAATAGTAGAGGTGAATTACATGGGTGAACCCTATGGAAACACCTATAATACCTCATGGAGAAATCATCCAAATTTCTCATGGAAGGATCAACAAAAGCCTCAACAAGGCTTTAATAATGGTGGAATAAACAGGTTTAGCAATAGCAAGCCTTTTCCATCATCCACTCAGCAACAGACAGAGAATTCTGAACAGAATCCATCTAGCTTAGAAAATATAGTCTCTGATCTATTTAAGGCCACTCTAAGTTTCATGAATGAGATAAGATCCTCCATTAGAAATTTGGAGGCACAAGTGGGCCAGCTGAGTAAAAGGGTTACTGAAACTCCTCCTAGTACTCTCCCAAGCAATACAGAAGAAAATCCAAAGAGAGAGTGCAAGGCCATTGATTTGACCATCATGGCCGAACCTACAAGGGAGGGGGAGGGCGTGAATCCTAGTGAGGAAGACCTCCTGGGATGCTCAGTGACCAATAAGGAGTTTTCCTTTGAGGAACAAAAGGAATCTGAGGCTCATCTAGAGACCATAGAGATTCCATTAAACCTCCTTCTGCCCTTCATGAGCTCTGATGAGTATTCTTCTTCTGAAGAGAATGAAGACGTTACTGAAGAGCAAGTTGCTAAGTACCTTGGTGCAATCATGAAGCTGAATGCCAAACTATTTGGTAATGAGACTTGGGAAGATGAACCTCCCTTACTCACCAATGAACTAAATGTATTGGATAGGCAGAATTTACCTCAAAAGAAACAGGATCCTGGTAAATTCCTAATTCCCTGTAACATAGGCACCATGACCTTTGAGAAGGCTCTGTGTGACCTAGGGTCAGGAATAAACTTAATGCCACTCTCTGTAATAGAGAAACTTGGGATCTTTGAGGTGCAAGCTGCCAAAATCTCATTAGAGATGGCAGACAACTCAAGAAAACAGGCTTATGGAATGGTAAATGACGTGTTAGTAAAGGTTGAAGGCCTTTACATCCCTGCTGATTTCATAATCCTGGATACTGGGAAGGATGAGGATGAATCCATCATCCTTGGAAGACCCTTCCTAGCCACATCAAAAGCTGTGATTGATGTGGACAGAGGAGAATTGGTCCTTCAACTGAATGAGGACAACCTTGTGTTTAAAACTCAAGGTTCTCCTTCTGTAACCATGGAGAGGAAGCGTGAAAAGCTTCTCTCACTGCAGAGTCAACCAAAGCCCCTACAGTCAAACTCTAAGTTTGGTGTTGGGAGGCCACAACCAAACTCTAAGTTTGGTGTTGAGGAGGTTCCAACCTTGCTCTGATTATCTGTGTGGCTCTATGAGAGCTCACTGTCAAGCTATTGACATTAAAGAAGCGCTTGTTGGGAGGCAACCCAATGTTATTTAATCATATCTATTTTATTTTCTTTTTGTTATTTCATGTTTTATTAGGTTGATGATCATGTGGAGTCACAAAAACTACTGAAAAATAAAAAACAGAATGAAAAATAGTATTAAAAATAGCACACCCTGGAGGAGGAGCATTCTGGCGTTTAAACGCCAGAAACAAGCATCTGTCTGGCGTTTAACGCCAGAAACAAGCATCTGTCTGGCGTTTAACGCCAGAAACAAGCACCAAGCTGGCGTTTAACGCCAGAAACAGGCTACATTTGGGCGTTTAACGCCAGAAACAAGCAGCAGTCTGGCGTTAAACGCCAGGATTGCACAGCAAGGGCGTTTTACATGCCTAATTGGAGCAGGGATGTTAAGTCCTTGGCCCTACAGGATCTGTGGACCCCACAGGATCCCCACCACTTCTTTTCTCCTCTTCACACCTTTTCATAACTCTCTTCCCCAAATACCTTTCACCAATCACCTCAATCACTCTTCTCGATCCCCACCTACCACACCTCTTCTCCTCTCCTCCTCACACCTTTTCATAACACTCTTCCCCAAAATAACCTCCACCAATCACCTCCATTACTCCTCCAAAACCATCATATAACCCACCTACACCCACCCACTCAAATTCAAACCATCACTCCTTCCTTTTCACACATCATAACCACCTAAAACCCCCTTGGCCGAACCATTCACACACCTCTTTCTTCTTCTTCTTCTACTACTTTCTTTCTTCTTTTGCTCGAGGACGAGCAAACCTTCTAAGTTTGGTGTGGTAAAAGTGTTGCTTTTATTTTTCCATAACCATTTATGGCATCTAAGGTCGGAGAAACCTCTAGAAAGAGGAAAGGGAAGGCAATTGCTTCCACCTCCGAGTCATGGGAGATAGAGAGATTTATCTCAAAAGCCCATCACTAAAAAAAGGATGGAGCAAACAAGAGAGCCTACTCATGGACCTCAACAAGAGCATGAGGAAATTCCTCACCATGAAATCCCTGAGATGCCTCAGGGGATGCACTTTCCTCCACAGAATTATTGGGAGCAAATCAACACCTCCCTAGGTGAATTAAGTTCCAACATGGGACAACTAAGAATGGAGCACCAAGAGCACTCCATCATCCTCCATGAGATTAGAGAAGATCAAAGAGCTATGAGGGAGAAGCAACAAAGACAAGGAAGAGACATAGAGGAGCTCAAGAGCACCATTGGTTCTTCAAGAAGAGGAAGACGTCACCCTCACTAAGGTGGACCAATTCCTTAATCTCCTTGTTCTTATTTTCCTGTTTTTCGTTTACTATGCTTTATGTTTATGTTTATGTCTGATTACATGATCATTAGTATTTAAGTGTCTATGCCTAAAAGTTTGAATCCATCACCTTTCTTAAATGAAAAATGTTTTAATTACAAAAGAACAAGAAGTACATGGTTTTGAATTCATCCTTGAAATTAGTTTAATTATTTTGATGTGGTGATAATACTTTTTGTTCTCTGAATGAATGCTTGAACAGTGCATATATTTTTTGAAATTGTTGTTTATGAATGTTAAATATGTTGGCTCTTAAAGAATAAGGAAAAAGGAGAAATGTTATTTGATGATCTGAAAAATCATAAAAATGATTCTTGAAGCAAGAAAAAGCAGTGAAGAACAAAGCTTGCAGAAAAAAAATTTTGCGAAAAAAAAAGAGGAGAAAAATGCGAAAAAATGAAAAAGGAAAAGCAAGCAGAAAAAGCCAAAAGCTCTTTAAACCAAGAGGCAAGAGCAAAAAGCCAATAGCCTTTAAAACCAAAAGGCAAGGGTAAAAAGGATCCAAGGCTTTGAGCATCAGTGGATAGGAGGGCCTAAAGGAATAAAATCATGGCCTAAGCGGCTAAACCAAGCTGTCTCTAACCATGAGCTTGTGGCGTGAAGGTGTCAAGTGAAAACTTGAGACTGAGCACTTAAAGTCAAGGTCCAAAGCAATAAAAAAAAGAGTGTGCTTAAGAACCCTGGACACCTCTAATTGGGGACTTTAGCAAAGCTGAGTCACAATCTAAAAAAGTTCACCCAGTTATGTGTCTGTGGCATTTATGTATCCGGTGGTAATACTGGAAAACAAAGTGCTTAGGGCCACGCCCAAGACTCATAAAGTAGCTGTGTTCAAGAATCAACATACTGAACTAGGAGAATCAATAACACTATCTGAACTCTGAGTTCCTATAGATGCCAATCATTCTGAACTTCAATGGATAAAGTGAGATGCCAAAACTATTCAAGAGACTACAAGTCCCGCTCATCTGATTGGAGCTAAGTTTCATTGATATTTTGGAATTCATAGTATATTCTCTTCTTTTTATCCTATTTAAATTTCAGTTGCTTGGAGACAAGCAACAATTTAAGTTTGGTGTTGTGATGAGCGGATAATTTATACGCTTTTTGGCATTGTTTTACATAGTTTTTAGTATGATTTAGTTAGTTTTTAGTATATTTTTATTAGTTTTTAACTAAAAAGCACATTTCTGAACTTTACTATGAGTTTGTGTGTTTTTCTGTGATTTTAGATATTTTCTGGCTGAAATTGAGGGACTTGAGCAAAAATCATATTCAGAGGCTGAAGAAGGACAGCAGATGCTGTTGGATTCTGACCTCCCTGCACTCAAAGTGGATTTTCTGGAGCTACAGAAGTCCAAATGGTGCGCTCTTAAATGAGTTGGAAAGTAGACATCCAGGGCTTTCCATAAATATTTAATAGTCCATACTTTGCCCGATTTTAGACGATGCAAACTGGAGTTCAACGCTAGCTTCCTGCCCTATTCTGGAGTTAAATGCCAGAAACAGGTTGCAAAGTGGAGTTAAACGCCAGAAACAGGTTACAAACTGGCGTTCAACTTCAAGAGAAGCCTCTACACGTGTAAAGCTCAATGCTCAGCCCAAGCACACACCAAGTGAGACCCAGAAGTGGATTTCAGCATCATTTACTCATTTCTGTAAACCCTAGTAACTAGTCTGATATAAATAGCACCCTTTACTATTGTATTAGATAATCTTTGATCAGTTTTATGCTATCTTAGACTTTTATGGGAGCTGGCCATTCGGCCATGCCTGGACCATTATCACTTATATATTTTCAACGGTAGAGTTTCTACACACCATAGATTAAGGTGTGGAGCTCTGCTGTTCCTTGAGTATTAATGCAAAGTACTACTGTTTTTCTATTCAATTCAAGCTTATTCCTATTCTAATATATTCATTCGCACCCAAGAACATGATGAATGTGACGATTATGTGACGCTCATCACCATTTTCACCTATGAACGCGTGCCTGACAACCACTTCCGTTCTACATGAAGACGAGACAGAATGAGTATCTCTTAGATATCTAATACAGGGGACCGAGTCCGAGATATTAGAGTCTTCGTGGTATAAGTTAGAACCCATGGATGGCCATTCCTGAGATCCAGAAAGTCTAAACCTTGTCTGTGGTATTCCGAATAGGATCTGGAAAGGGATGGCTGTGACAAACTTCAAACTCGCGAGTGCTGGGCGTAGTGACAGACGCAAAAGGATAGTAAATCCTATTCCAGTATGATCGAGAACCGACAAATGATTAGCCATGCAGTGACAGCGCATTGGACCATTTTCACAGAGAGGACGGGATGTAGCCATTGACAACGGTGATGCCCAACATACAGCTTGCCATGGAAGGGAGTAGGAATGATTGGATGAAGACAGCAGGAAAGCAGAAGTTCAGGAGGAACGAAAGCATCTCTATACGCTTATCTGAAATTCTCACCAATGAATTACATAAGTATCTCTATCCTAGTTTGTATTTTATTTATATTTATTATCAATTCACCATAACCATTTGAATCCGCCTGACTGAGATTTACAAGGTGACCATAGCTTGCTTCAGGCCGACAATCTCCGTAGGATCGACCGTTACTCACGTAAGGTTTATTACTTGGACGACCCAGTGCACTTGCTGGTTAGTTGTGCGAAGTTGTGACAAAGTGTGATTCACGTTTGAGAGCACCAAGTCTTTGGCGCCATTGTTGATGATCGCAATTTCGTGCACCAACAAGCAACAGTTTAAGTTTGGTGTTTTGATGAGCAGATATTTTATACTCTTTTTGGCATCATTTTCATATAGTTTTCATTATGTTTTGTTTAAGTTTTATTATATTTTCATAGGTTTTACTGCAAAATTCATATTTTTGGATTATACTTTGAGTTGTTGTGTTTTATGATGATTTCAGGTATTTTCTGGCTGAAATTGAGGAGTTTTGGCAAAGTCTGATTCAGAGACAGAGAAAGGATTGCAGATGTTGTCAGATTCTGACCTCCATGCACTCGAAAGAGCATTTCTGGAACTATAGAACTCCAAATGGCACGCTCTCAATGACTGTGGAAAGCTAACATCTAGGACTTTCCAAAAATATATAATAGTTCATACTTTGCTTTGGAAATAAAGGCCCAAAACTGGCATTCAAGGCCAGCCACCAACCTCAGTCTTGGCGTCCAACGCCCATTCAGGAGTCCAAAGCTGGCATTGGATGCCCAAAATGGAGCACTAGCACGTGGCTTCACTCAAGCTCAGCCTAAACACTCACCAAGTGGACCCGGAAAGTGGATTTTCGCACTATAAGTCTAGTTATCTTATTTCTGTAATTCTTAGTTATCAGATTAGTATATATAGGAGGAGATCACCCTAGTTTAGGATCTTCTTCTTCCTCCCCCACTTTATTTTCGAACATCATATTGTACAGTATGAGTCGCTAACCTCCTAGGTTAAAGTTAGGAGCTCTGCTGATTCTTATGGATTAATAATATCACTATTCTATTTCAATATATGCTTGATTCTATTCTAAGATGTATCTTCGTTCTTCATCCTAATAGATTGGGAGTCAAACTTGACCGTCATCCCTATTCACATGGGTTCTTGCGAGTCCTTGACAGGATAGTATTGGACTACAAGATTAATTATACATCTCTTAGATGGCTAATCCACGACTTCGTTGGGGACTTCTTGAGACATCAGTTCAGCCGAGGTACGGGGCGATTAGGGCCTTTGTGGTATAGGCTAGAATTAAAGGAGCAGCATTCTCTTATCTGGAAGATCCAACCTTGTCTATGGTGTTTTGAGTAGGATCACCAAGGGAATGGACTACTAGAGCTTCACCCCCGTTCAGATTGGATGACTGCTGACCCGGCATTTGATCTAAAGCAGAGGAGATTAATGACCGTAGCCCCGGCATTAATTATATACAGCCTGCCTTGGAATGAATCAACCAGAAATTGGAGTAGATGGTGAGAAAAGTTGATCCAAAAGGAAGAAGCATCTCCGAAGCCTCAACCGTTCTATCATCACTGAATTCACACCTATCTAGTAACGTTTTATTTATTTACCTATTTTATGCATTTTTTCGTGACAACTATATTTTCTATCCGCCTGACTAAGATCTGCAAGGTAACCATTGCTTGCTCAAACGAACAATCTCCGTGGGATCGACCCTCACTCACCTGAGGTATTACTTGGATGACCCGGTGCATTTGCTGGAATATCTGTGCGAATATTGCGGAGCCAGTTTCGCGCACCACACAACAGCAGTCAGAGAATCAACCGTATTACCTCACTCGCACCCATGAGACGCCATTTGGGTCATGTCCACACTGAACAATTGATATTAAGGTGATCAGTCTTAATATCTCAAATCTAGTGCTTCGAATTTCCAAAAGTATGCTCATGAGCATTTATGCTATATATGTCTAGCAGACAACCTAAATAGCATGTACACACACCCAAAGTATGCCCAAAAACATAGTCAGTCCGTCCCTCAGGCTCTACAGGAACGAACTGCTCTGATACCATAATGTAACATCCTACCACACAGAGTCTTATGCTTAAGTCATAAAACAGAGGTGGTGGAGTATTACGACCTCTAAAAGTAAGAATATATATATATATATATATATATATATATATATATAGTTGAAAAAGTTTTATATCTAGGAGCCTTTGAAGAAAAAGGTAAAGCAAAATCATTAAATCGAAAAGTGCAACACTCAGGTCATGGCTAGCGGTAAATGAAGCAAGACAAGAGTAAGCTAACATGGTTATAAACAAAAGAGTTCCAATATACAATAGAAAAGCTCATGACTCGGCTGGCAAAAATAAACCGGCCAGAGCATATAAGTATATATACATATATATAAGAGAACCCAAAGTATAGTTTTACAGAACCTGTTTCTCCAAAATTACCTCTAAGAGGGACAAAACATTATATATATAAATGGTGGAGATAATAAGAATCTACATATAAACAACATGACCAAAAGTAAAGCCCAAAATGCAAAAGGTCTTCGCTTTTAAGAAGCTCCCAAAATGCCTCAGCGAGGGGCCTCACGTCCTGTATCTGAAAACCACAAAATAAGTATAGGGTGATAACCAGAGGTTCTCAGCATGGTAACAGTGTCCACATCTCTAACATATAATGTCCTCGGAAAGCCAAAAGCGATCCTAGAACTTCCGACATATGATTCAAACTTAAAACTATTCTTTACAACCATAAATAAGCCATAAACAAAGTGGGGTAGCTAAGGGTTCAACATTCTAACTCAACCTAACTTGATCCTTTGGCCTCTCACCTTCCTCCGTTCCTCTAGAACTCCATAGCACAGACAACCAAAATATAGACAAGGCAAGCACAAGCAGAATACAATTACAACAGATAGCAAATTTAGCAAGTAATCATAATAATCATATAGGCAAGCCCAGCTAATGCAAAATCAAGCAAGACACGCAAATGCATATGATGCATGCCTGTCCTATGGCTGATGAGTCTCATCTGTCGGTTATATAGCCAACCCGATGTGTCCGATAGCTAACCCTGGCACAATCTCTCTATTGCGCCTTAATACCATTAGAGAAAATCCGTGCCCTGTCACCATTACAATGTATATGTGCCATGTCACCATTAGGGGGTATATGTGTCCTGTCACCACTAGAAGGTATCTGTTCACTGTCACCATTATAGGGTATCTGTGCCCTGTCACCATCAGAGAGTATCTGTGCCCTATCACCATCAGAGGGTATCTGTGCCCTGTCACCATCAGAGGGTATCTGTGCCCTGTCACCATCAGAGGGTATCTGTGCCCTGTCACCATTAGAGGGTATATGTGCCCTGTCACCCTTACAATTAGAGAGATAAAATTACAAGCATACACACATTCAACATTTTCCATCATGATTCATTTACCACATTCATTCATCAATAAGATTTTAGTATAATTCTTCTTTCATTGTCCCTTACATTCATTCATTCATTTTTCAAACTTTCTTCATCTCCAAGTTACCACTCCTCCCTACCTTCTTCTCACCACTCAACATACAACTAAAGTTTAGGGGCTAAAAGAGTAAAAATAGAGGTTTAGAGGTTCAAAATTAGGTTTTAAAATACAAAATCCACGTTGCTGAAAATAGGGGTCACGCATACGCGTGGGTGAGTTTTTCCTTACTCGCGTACACGAGATGCCCAACCCAAAAGGGTTGGTCGTGTCGCGTGCAGTGATCGCGTACACAAGATATGCAGAATGGCAAAAATGCTAAATGCTGCAAAATTTCAGTTTTGCACTCTGAACTTCCGACGCGCATAACGTTTTCGTTTTAACAAATTTTTCCTCCGTTCTTCAAATGGCATGAACTTCACGAACTCAATTTTCATATGAATAAATTTGAAATAATTTGGGGGGTCGGAAGCCAAGTTATGGCTCGCCGAAGTTCGGCTAAAAATAAGATTTTTTCAACAATACTCCAACCTCTATTTTCGTCAAATCACCATTCAATACCAACTTTCTATACTCATAATCAACACCAACACATACTATAACACAGCAAGACAACCCCACATCCTACCATAACCAATCATACCTCAATTCTAAACAATCTCATATAAGAATTTCTCAACTATCCAAACAAATGTATTAATATACCACCTCATACATATTCATTCACATCACCTTATCTATCGTCATTAAAATCATCATTTAGCATTCCATTTTCATCATAAACATTAAACGTTATTCATATCATCATCAAACACCACATAGTCTCACCAACTTCCTCACTTGACACAATTATCATCAATCATTCATATACAATCTAGCCACTCAACTCAACAATACTAGCAACAAGTACTCATATATTCCCTAATCAAATCAACACCCCTCAATTATTCCACAATACACCAGTTCACAATTATAATCACTTCAAAAAATATTTCATATCCAAACAACATCAAACATAATCATCAACATCACAATTAATTCAACCTTATCCTACAGTCAACTAGCCTAAGTTTTTACGACACATTATATTTTAGATACGAGAAACCGAAACCATACCTTGGCCGATTTTCCAATAAACCCGGAACACCTCAAGCATTCTCCACACTGCAAGCTATCAACCTCAACTTTCAAAATTGATCCCAAGCTTTAATTTCCTCAATTAAGTTCCAATTTCACAAGTTTGACCTCCAATTTGATTTTTCACCAATAACATTCAATCTAAACCACATATATCACTATAATTAATCCCTAAACTCAAAATCTCAATAATTTCACAAGAGGGTTAGGGTTCTTACCTTGTCCACAGCTTAAGTGAGCCAAATCCAACAAAACTCGAACCTAAACACTGAAATTAAACAATTTTCAACATAATTGTTCATCAAATTTGAAATTTAGGAAGAAGGAAACTGAAACTGAAAATTGGTTTTCATACCTAATCAATGATTGGACTTTGTAGAGCTCGACATTGTGGTCACGTGGCTACAAATGGTGCAGCGATTGGAGCTCTAAATCAAAAGTTATTTGGATTTGAAGATCTAGCGAGGATTTTGTTCTTCCTCCTTCATCCCTAATCTTTCCCAGCATGCTTTTCATATGGGGAAGGGGAGAAGAGCTGAGCTCTTTGTTATTTTAATGGGTTGGGTTGGCCTTGGTCCCAATACAGGCCCGGTTCGCTCGATTTGCCCCGTTCGGCCCAATCTTGGGCCAAATTCTTTAAAATTAGTGTCAAAATTCTTATTTTAATTAGCTCCATCTCATTAAACTATAAAATTTTACTTTCTAATTTTCCTAATTAATAATTAATTTATTAGTTAATTATTTACTAATTTTACGAGTTTTACACATACTCTGTATCTCTCTTCCTTAATTTCTTGAATGCCTTTTAAAACTTCAAACCACCTTTAAACATGGTGTATGTAAAGTTTCATCTAGTGGAAACATCTAATTGAACAATACATTTGTCTTGTATCCTAGCCTTCTTAATGAATTTTTTGAACCTATTCATGCAACTAGGTGAAGCATGCATATATCTAATAGTGTTTCTTATCTTGCTCATAGATTCATGCATCTCTTTCAATCCATCATGAAAAATAAGATTAAGAATATGTACACAACACCTAACATGTAATTTCTCTCATTTCAAATGATGAAAATTCCAATCCTTCATTCTCGTTCTTAGATAAGATATTGCAGTATCATTAAAATTAGCATTATTAGTGGTAATTGTGAACACTCTAGATATCCCCACCACAAAAGATATCTCTTAATTTTTCTACCAATTGTTTTTCCTTTGTGATTTTTAATAAGATAAAAGTTGATATTCTTTTTTTGCAATTTCTAATCATGATCAATCTAATGAGCAGTGAGACACATATAATTCAAATTTTGCACAGAAGTCCAATTGTAACACCCTACCACACAGAGTTTTATGCTTAAGTCATAAAATAGAGGTGGAGAGGTATTACAGCCTCTAAAAATAAAATTTAGTTTATATAGTAGTGTGAAAAATGTTTATAACTAGGAGCCTTTGAAGAAAATGGGTAAATCAAAATAGCTAAATTGAAAAGCGCAAGACTCACGAAGCGATAGAACAAGTAGAGAAGATAGAGTAAGCTAACATGGATATAAATAATAGAGTGCCAAAATACAGATAACGAAGCTCGAGACTCGGTTCGCGAAGGTAACTGGTCCGAACATAGAAGTATACATACATACATAAATAGGAACCCAAAATAAACCCAAGAGACAAAGTTACAGAACTTGGTTCTACAAAATAACCTATAAGAGGAGTCAATACAGTATATATATATATATATATAATGGAGATAATAAGTATTTAAGTAAGTACAGATAACCAAAATAAAGTTCCAAGAGCTAAGGATCTTCGCTAAATCAGAAGTCTCCAGCATGCCTCAGCAAGGAGCCTCACGTCCTGCATTTGAAAACCACAAAATCCGCATGGGTGAGAACCAGAGTTTCTCAGCATGGTAACAGTGCCCAAATATCTAACATATAATGTCCTGAAAAAGCCGAAGGAAATCCTAGAACTCCCAATTCATAATTAAAGCGTATAAACATAACTAAGCCAAGAGAAATGAAAATAGGCAACTAACTAAGGATCTTCAGTCTAACTAAATCTCCCCTTTCCAAATCCTTCGAACCTCCCAACCGCCACCGGTAATTTGATATCGCACACACAACTATATCAAGCAAGGAAATTGACAAATAGGAAGTAGATACAGCAGTTAAACAAATATCAAGTAATTATGCAATCAATTAGGCATTCCAAAAAAATCACATATAATGCATATGATGTATGCCTGTCCTAGTGGCTGATGAGTCTCATCTGTCGGTTATAAAGCCAACCCGACAAGTCCTGGTAGCTAACCATTGGACTGTCTCTCTGTCGTGCATCCCCAACTCGTGTTATACTCAATCATAATTATCAACATACATATACACAACACCCACACTGGTGTTTATTCACGGGGGCGAGCTCATCCGAAACTTTCACAATGTTCGGCCATACTTACGACATAGGGTCAGTAGAGTATCGAGTCTCAACCTGGAGCACGTGGTGGCTAGCCACTGCTTTCACCCAGGGAAACTTGTATCTCAGATAGGTGGAAGTGCAACAATCACAATATCAATTAATCAGCATATATGCATTCATACTCAGCAATAAATCAACATTTATCTCAGCCATCTGGCTAATAATTATAATTCATAACCAGCCGTAATCCATCATCACATACAGCCATTCGGCTCATATTGTACACAGCACTCCCACCATCCTCCTCAACAACTCATGCTATAATCAATCATGATTCATCATAGATTTCCCTTTTACTTCTTTCACAAGTTACCTTTCTCACAGCCCTCACTAAGCTTCATAACCCTCTAACCACCTATTAGGCTATAAACAAGAGAAAATAGTGCTTTGAACGCTGGAGGAATGAATAAAATCAGAAAGCATAGTTGCTGAAAAACAGGGGCTCACGTACGCGGCCTCTTTCTCGCGTACGCGTGGAGCATAGGCAGTAGCATATGCTCACGTCGCATTTTCCTTCTCGCGTACGCACCTTGGCAAAGCTAGACTTCTCGCGTACGCATCACTGGTTCACGTAAGTGAACTTATCAACCCGAATTGTTTGCTCACGTCGCGTGCCAGGTGGTGGCGTACGCAACCTCAAAAATGCCATTCTCGCATATGCAACCTCCACCATGCGTACACAAAACCATAAGGTAGTAGCCAATGGTCGCGTCGCGTAGGCATCTCGCGTACGTGGACATAGCAGAAACCTGAAATGCTACTAAGTTCTGAATGCTTAGCTTTGCACACCAAACTTCGATCAAGCATAACTTCCTCATTTTAAAATATTTTTCTACCATTCTTCAAACAGCATAAACATCTCGGACCCAATTTTATTTCTAAATAAATTTGACACAAATTGGGGGTCCGGAGACCAAGTTATGCTCCTTCAAAGTTGGGCCAAAAACTACTATTTTCACAAAATTTGCAAAACCTCCAAATTTCAAAACATATCACTTCCAAACCCTTTTTAAAACAACCAAAACTCAGCCACTCTACATCAAGTATGTTCCAACTTCCTATTCAATTCCCAACCCACTAATTCTTCCACTTTTAACCAAATCTCAATTTAATAAATTCAATTCATAATCAACATTTCACATCTCAATCTCCCAATAAATGTTCAATTTCATCAATCTATATATATACATATCAATATCACATACAATTTTCATACTCATTAAAAAGAGCCTCAACCTTACCAACAATTAGGGATATCATCCATATTACTTATAGCCTTACATGCTTTATCAACATTTAGCACCACTCACAACCAATCAACCATTATTCATATATTCAACTTAATCCATATCATCCAACAACTACATCAACATTTCAAAATCCTATCCTAGGGTCACTAGCCTAAGTTTTCATATTACGTTATATTTTAGATACAGGAAACCGAAACCATACCTTGGCCGATTCCCCGCTTAACTTCCTTCTCCAAAGTGCTTCAGCATTTCCAGCATGCAATTGGAGAGAGAATGAGCTGAGCTCATTCATTTAATGTGAATGGGTTGGGCCCACGGGCTCGATTTAGGCCTAGTTCGACCAGTTTGGCCCGTTCAGCCCAATCTTGGGCCAAATTATTTAAAATTAGTGTCGAGATTCTCGTTTTAATTTTCTCTATTATATTAAACCATATAATTCGCATTTCTAATTTTCTAGAATAAATTTTAATTTGTGGATTAATTAGTCATTAATTAACCGGGTTTTACATTCTACCATCTAAATAGGAATTTTGCCCACAAAATTCGAATTCAGTTACCTGAGAATAGGTGCGGGTAGTTTGTTCGCATCTCTGACTCAAGTTTCCAAGTGTGTTCTTCAATATCGACTCGACTCCACGCCACTTTGACTAATGAAACCTCTTTTCTGCGCAACTTCTTAACACTAGTGTCCTCAATTCTGACCGGAGTCACTGGGAGTGTCAGATCTTCCTTTAACTGAATAGGTTCAGGTTCTAGCACATGGCTAGCATCAGAAGTATACTTCCAAAGCTGCGACATGTGAAATATATCGTGCAGGTTCGAAAGGTGAGGCGGTAGAGCCATCCGATACACCACCGGTCTAATTCTCTCAAGAATCTGAAATGGACCGATGTATTGAGGATTCAACTTCTTCGTCTTAATCGCTCTACCTACTCCTGTTGTTGGAGTAACCTTAAGGAAAACATGCTCTCCTTCCTTAAACTCTAAGGACTTTCACCTCTGATCGGCGTAACTCTTCTGACGGCTTTGAGCAGTGAGCATCCTGTCTCTGATTCTCTTGACTTGTTTAGTAGTTTCAGCTATCATCTCAGGCCCCAACAAACTCTTCTCCCTAGCTTCATACCAGCATAGTGGAGATTGACACTTCCTCCCATATAGAGCCTCATACGGAGCCATTTCGATGCTCGCATGGTAGCTGTTATTGTATGCAAACCCCACTAGCGGCACATAGCGATCCCAACTCGCCGGCTGGTCCAAATCACAAGCCCTCAACATATCCTCTAGGGTTTGGATCATCCTCTCAGATTGACCATCTGTTTGAGGATAGTAAGCTATACTTAAGCTTAATCGGGTTCCAAAAGCTCTCTGAAATACACCCCAAAAACTTGAAGTGAAATGGGGATCTCTGTCAGAAATTATAGTAGTAGGCACACCATGAAGTCTCACAATCTCCTTTATGTAGAAGCGTGCTAACTCCTCAAGGTTATAATTCATCCGAACGGGTAAAAAGTGAGCCGACTTCGTCAGTCGGTCCACAATCACCCAGACAGTATCAAATTCGGCTGCAATTCTCGGCAATCCCGACACAAAGTTCATCACGATGCTCTCCTATTTCCATTGCGGAACCTCTAAAGGTTGCAAAGTCCCAGAAGATCTCTGATGTTCAATTTTTACCTTTTGACAGGTTAAGCACTTTGAAACATGTTCTGCCACATCATTTTTCAAACTAGGCCACCAAAACATAGCTTTCAGATCGTGGTACATCTTAGTACTCCCCGAATGAATAGAAAACTCACTTTTATGTGCTTTCCTCAAAATATCTTGCTGTAAGGTCCCCACATCCGGCACACAAATCCTACCCTTGAATCTCCAAAGCCCATCATCATCCTATGATACTCTCCATCGCTTCCCTTGTTCAATTGCCAGCCATACATTCTATAACTCCTTCTCGTCTTGCTGAGCTTCCTCAATCGTAGACTTCAAGTCACTCGAAATTTTTAATTGACTTAGGCACAAAGTTCCAGACTCCTCTCCGACCCCCACTTTCAAACTCTTGAAAGCCTTTAGCAATTCCTCCTCTCTAAGCATCATCCAAGCCGCATACAACGACTTCTGACTTAATGCATCCACCACCAAATTCGCTTTTCCCGGATGGTAATTTAGCTCAAAGTCGTAGTCTTTCAGTCTCTCCATCCACCTCCTCTGCTGCATATTAAGTTCCTTCTGATCAAAGAGGTATTTTAAGCTCTTGTGATCAAAGAAAACTCAGAACTTAACCCCATAGAGGTAGTGCCTCCACACCTTCAATGCGACACAACCGCAGCAAGTTCCAGGTCGTGCATCGGGTAGTTGACTTTGTGAGGTCTCAATTGTCGTGAGACATACGCTACCACATTCCGGTGCTGCATCAGCACAAACCCCAATCCCTTTAGTAAGGCATCACAATACACCTCAAATGGTTCGTTCGGTTCAGACAATACCAATACAGGCACAATGGTCAACCTTTGCTTCAGCGCTTGAAAACTCTCCTCACACTCAGGAGTCCAAATGAATGGCGCATCCTTGCGGGTTAACTTTGTCAATGGCAAAGCTATTTGCAAAAAGCCTTTGATGAATCTCCGATAATAGCCAACTAAGCCCAGAAAACTTCTTATCTCAATTACTGAGGTCAGTCGCACCCATTCCATCACCGCTTCCACCTTAGAAGGATCTACGACTATCCCCTGTTTACTCACTATATGGCCATGGAACTTCACCTCGCTCTTCCAGAATTCACACTTAGATAGTTTCGCATAGAGTTTCCTTTCCTTCAGAATCTACAACACAGTTCTTAAGTGTTCCGCATGCTCTTCCTCTGTCTTAGATTAAATTAGTATATCATTAATAAAGACGACCACGAACTTATCCAAAAACAGGCGAAAAGTTCTGTTCATGTAGTCCATAAACACTGCAGGAGCGTTTGTCAACCCAAAAGACATTACAGTGTACTCGTAATGACCATAATGAGTCCTGAAAGCGGTCTTAGGGATGTCCTCATCTCTCACCCTTATCTGGTGATAACTGGATCGTAAATCAATCTTGGAAAAAACCCCGGCTCCTTGTAACTGATCCATGAGATCATCAATCCTTGGCAGTGGGTACGTATTCTTTATTGTGACCTTATTCAGTTGCCTGTATTCCACGCAGAGACGCATACTCCCATCCTTTTTCTTCACCAGTAACACTGGCGCTCCCCACGGAGAAACACTAGCGCGGATAAAGTATTTACTCATTAAATCTTCTAACTGAGCTTTAAGCTCAGCCATTTCTAAAGGCAACATTCTGTAAGGGGAAATCGAGATTAGCCCTATCCCAGGCACCAACTCAATCACAAATTCAACCTCCCGGGCAGGATGGAATTCATCAATGTCGTCCGGAAACACTTCAGGAAATTCACAAGCAACCGAAACTTTCTCTAAACTTTGTTCATCACCCGACACACTCGCAGCCAACAGCATAACGCCCTGACACTCCTGTCCCGAACAATTTACTACCACATAGTTTAAATAACAGTTATTCACCACAACTGGCCCTTCTGATCCTTCTGGCATGAAATACAACAATTTCTCAAAACAGTCCAGTAAAACATGGTTTTTAGACAACCTGTCTAATCCCAAGATAAGATCAAGACCGGTCATCAGCAAGCAAATTAAATAATGGACAAAATCACGTTGCTTAACCCTAAATGAAACTTGCAGACATCCTAACCTAGTCACCATGGCTTCATGAGTGGCATTATACACCTTCAGATTATAGCCCAAAACCACAATTTTCAATCCTAACTTGCTAGCCTTTTCAAATGCAATGAATGAATGAGTTGCTCCCGAATCAAATAAAGTATTCAAAGTTTGACCAGTCATTTCACATTTACCTCGGATAAGTGTATCGGACCCTTCGGCACCTACAGTTGAGGTAGTGAACACCCGACCAGGCTGTTGTGTCCTCCCATTTCCTTGCCTCTGCTTCTCCGGACAGTTTGAGGCTTTATGCCCCACTTTTCCACAAGAATAGCACAAGCCCCAACCGGCTTTACACGGAGCACCCGGATGATGACTCCCACATCTAGCACAAGCTTGCTCATTCAAAGGCTGCTTCCCAAATCTTTTCCCAGAGTAATTGTTGTTGTTAGGCCTTCTGAGACTAGCCTGACCCTGAGTCTGCTGTGGTGCAAAGCCTTCATGCTTAAAAGGCTGACCTCTAGGAGCAAAGCTCCTTCCTCGGTTCTGCTTTAAAGGGCCCCATGTGACTTCCTTTCTCTGTCGCCGCCCTTTTAACACAGTCTTCGGCCACTCTGCTCTTATTTACCAACTCGGAGAAAGTCCTGATCTCCATTGGCCCTATTGAAGTGAAGACGTCGCTCCGGAGACCTCCTTCGTACTTAATACACTTCCATTCCTCGAAGTCTTCAGGAGCTCCCTAACAAATACAAGAAAATCTGCACAATTCCTCGAATTTGTTGGTGTATTCAGAAATGGACATGGAACCCTACTTCAGCTGTAGCAACTCAAGTTCCTTCGCTATCCTAACAGAGTTTGGGAAGTACTTATAAAATTCATCCTGGAAAGCATCCCAGAAAATAGGGTCATCACCCTGCTGCAGAAGACGTCGTGTAGCTTTCCACTAATGTAGCACTTCCCCAGTGAGCTGATAGGTAGTGAACTCGACACATTATTCCTTGAGCTGATAGGTAGCAAACTCAACACACTGCTCCTCAGGCACTTGCTGTGCTTGCAGTACTCGCTCCATGGCCTGAAACCAGGTATCGGCTTCAGTCGGATTGGTGGTTCCCTTAAACACCAGCGGGTTAACCTTCAGGAATGCTAACAGCGTCATCGGCCCATTTTTGTCGTTTCCCCCATTACCGTTGTTGTTCATCTGCTGCCCCAACGCCTCAGCAGTGGCCTGCATAGCAGAAGCCATATTCTCTAACGCAGCCATGAAATCCACCAGGATATTCGTGTTGGTTTCCGGTCCCTGAGTACTAGTACGACCTCTCCCACAGCTTCGACCGTGTCCACGAGGCGCCATCTAGTTTCTATACACACCAAACAAACAATATCAAGTTAATCAGTCTTAATATCGGAAGTCTAGTGCTTTAAAGTCCCAAATTCATGCTCATGAACATTTATGCCAGTTATATCAGTCAAATATCCTAATAGCATATAAATACACAGACAGAGAATGCACAGAAGCATAGTCAGTCCGTCCCTCAGGCTCTACTAGAACGAACTGCTCTGATACCGTAATATAACACCCTACCACACAGAGTCTTATGCTTAAGTCATAAAACAAAGGTGGCGAGGTATTACGGCCTATAAGAATAAAATTTAGTATATATAGTAGTGTGAAAAATGTTCATAACTACGAGCCTTTCAAGAAAAGAGGTAAATCAAAATCGCTAAACTGAAAAGTGCAGGACCTACGAAGCGATAGAATAAGCAGAGAAGATAGAGTAAGCTAACATGGATATAAATAATAGAGTGCCAAAATACAGATAACGAAGCTCGAGACTCGGTTCGCGAAGATAACCGGTCCAAACATGGAAGTATACATACATACATAAATAGGAACCCAAAATAAACCCAAGAGAAAAAGTTACAGAACTTGGTTCTCCAAAATAACTTCTAAGAGGAGTCAATACAGTATATATATATATATATACAATGGAGATAATAAGTATTTAAGTAAGTACAGATAACCAAAATAAAGTTCCGAGAGCTAAGGATCTTCGCTAAATCAGAAGTCTCCAACATGCCTCAGCAAGGAGCCTCACGTCCTGCATTTGAAAACCACAAAATCTGCATGGGTGAGAACCGGAGGTTCTCAGCATGGTAACAGTATCCAAATATCTAACATATAATGTCCTGAAAAAGACGAAGGAAATCCTAGAACTCCCAATTCATAATTAAAGCGTATAAACATAACTAAGCCAAGAGAAATGAAAATAGGCAACTAACTAAGGATCTTCAGCCTAACTAAATCTCCCCTTTCCAAATCTTTCGAACCTCCCAACCGCCACCGGTAATTTGATATCACACACACAACTATATCAAGCAAGGAAATTCACAAATAGGAAGCAGATACAGCAGTTAAACAAATAGCAAGTAATTATGCAATCAATTAAGCATTCCAAACAAATCACATATAATGCATATGATGTATGCCTGTCTTAGTGGCTGATGAGTCTCATATGTCGGTTATAAAGCCAACCTGACAAGTTCTGGTAGCTAACCATTGGACTGTCCCTCTATCGCGCATCCCCAACTCGAGTTATACTTAATCATAATTATCAACATACATATACACAACACCCACACTGGTGTTTATTCACAGGGGCGAGCTCATTCGGAACTTTCACAATGTCCGGCCACACTTACGACATAGGGTCAGTAGAGTATCGAGTCTCAACCTGGAGCACGTGGTGGCTAGCCACTGCTTTCACCCAGGGAAACTCGTATCTCAGATAGGTGGAAGTGCAACAATCACAATATCAATTAATCAACATATATGCATTCATACTCAGCAATAAATCAACATTTATCTCAGCCATCCGGCTTATAATTATAATTTATAACCAGCCATAATTCACCATCACATACAGTCATTCGGCTCATATCATACATAGCACTCCCACCATCCTCCTCAGCAACTCCTGCTATAATCAATCATGATTCATCATAGATTTCCCTTTTACTTCTTTCACAATTTACCTTTCTCACAGCCCTCACTAAGCTTCATAACCGTCTATCCACCTATTAGGCTATAAACAAGAGAAAATAGGGTTTTGAACGCTGGAGGAATGCATAAAATCAGAAAGCATAGTTGCTGAGAAACAGGGGCTCGCATACGCTGCCTCTTGCTCGCGTACTTGAGGAGCATAGGCAGTAGCATATGCTCGCGTCACGTGTTACTTCTCGCGTACGCACCTTGGCCAAACTGGACTTCTCGCGTACGCATCACTGGTTCGCGTACGCGAACTTATCAACCCGAATTGTTTGCTCACGTTGCAGGCCAGATGGTGGCGTACGCAACCTCAAAAATGCCATTCTCGCGTACGCAACCCACACCATGCGTACGTGAAACCTTAAGGCAGTAGCCATTGGTCGCGTCGCGTAGGTATCTTGCGTACACGGACATAGCAGAAACCTGAAAAGCTGCTAAGTTCTGAATGCTTAACTTTGCACACCAAACTTCGATCAAGCATAACTTCCTCATTTTAAAATATTTTTCTACCGTTCTTCAAATGGCATAAACATCTCGGACCCAATTTCATTTCTAAACAAGTTTAACACAAATTAGGGGTTCAGAGACCAAGTTATGCTCCTTCAAAGTTGGGCCAAAAACTACTATTTTCACAAAATTTGCAAAACCTCCAAATTTCAAAACACATAACTTCTAAACCCTTTTTAAAACAACCAAAACTCAGCCACTCAACATCAAGCATGTTCCGACTTCCCATTCAATCCCCAACCCACCAATTCTTCCACTTTTAACCAAATCTCAATTTAATAAATTCAATTCATAATCAACATTTCACATCTCAATCTCCCAATAAATGTTCAATTTCACCAATCAATATATATACATATCAATATCACATACAATTTTCATACTCATCAACAAGAGCCTCAACCTTACCAACAATTAGGCATAGCATCCATATTACTTATAGCCTTACATGCTTTATCAACATTTAGCACCACTCACAACCAATCAACCATTATTCATATATTCAACTTAATCCATATCATCCAACAACTACATCAACATTTCAAAATCCTATCCTAGGCTCACTAGCCTAAGTTTTCACATTACATTATATTTTAGATACATGAAACCAAAACCATACCTTAGCTGATTCCCTGCTCAACCCGGAACATTTCCAAATTTCAACTTTCAAGGTTCCAAAACTTCACCAACAGATTTTCAAGCTTATAGCTCCACTCCAAAGCTTTCCAAAACCATCAATCAAGCTCTAATATACATATACACACTACCTATTCCACAATATCACATCCAATATATAACAACTCAATAACTAAACACAACACTTCAAGCATTTTACTTAGGATGAGAATCTTACCAAGCCCAAAGATCAAAAAAGCAAGAAGAAGCTTTTTCTTCAAGCTAGTTGGATCTTATAACATCAAAACTCAAAAATCTCAACACTTTACCCACTAAATTTTCGAGATTAAGGGCTAGAAATTCAAAGAGGGATTCGTGGCTTACCTCAAGAACAAAGTTATGGACTTTGTAAAGCTCGACGCCGCGGTCACATGACTGCAAACGGTGTGATGATCGGAGCTCCGGATCAAAAGTTATGTCACTTTGAATCACAAGTGAGGGTTTGTGCCAAAGGAAGAGTTTTCTTCCTTCTCCAAAGTGCTTCAGCGTTTCCAGCATGCAATTGGAGAGAGAATGAGCTGAGCTCATTCATTTAATGTGAATGGGTTGGGCCCACGGGTCTAATTTGGGTCTGGTTCAAACAGTTTGGCCCGTTCGGCCCAATCTTGGGCCAAATTCTTTAAAATTAGTGTCAAAATTCTCGTTTTAATTTTCTCTATCATATTAAACCATAAAATTCATATTTATAATTTTCTAGAATAAATTTTAATTTGTGGATTAATTAGTCATTAATTAACTGAATTTTACACCAACCATCAATAGTTAAACAAACACATTGATTTGGTTGTTTGAACAGAACTTTAACCTATTTTTCTCACTAGTATAAAGATTCTAACAATCCTTAGCAACAATAATCCTCCCCGAAAGTGGAAACCTAGGTTGCACAATACTCATATAGAATCTGAACCACTTATTTTTGACAAAGTTAAACGATAGCTCATCAATAATAATCATCCTAGCAAGGGCTTTTTACACATTTCAACATCAAAAGTAAATACAATAAATACTCCATCCTTGTTTTTTTATTAAAAGGTAAGTATTGTTTGACTAGGGTCACCTGAGTCCCTAAAAATTTTGTTACATTGGTTCAACAAATGATATAACATATTAGTTGTACAATTTCTATGAGAGTCACGAGCATATGATACCCTACACCAATTACATTTAGCCATAGGATGTGATGACTTGGACTTAGGATCCTTTGTAAAGTGATTCCAAGTCCAAGATCTAGGTTTAGAAGGTTTTCTATTACCTTCGTTAGGATCATCCTTGTCATCCTCTTCATCCATTTTCACAGTAATTAGAGCTAGATTTGTAGGAGTTTCTCCCACATTAGTTAAATCAATCTTCCTCTTCTTTAATCTAGGATGAGGCAGGGATTTGGTAAGCACACCGCTGTCAATTGACGAACGCACCACGTATTCAACATTTTTACCTCCAACTTTAGGTGTAAGTTCATTGGACTATTCATTACTTGTTGGCTGCATATATATAAACATAACAAATGAACAACAATATACAATAAATTATTATCTAAAAATTTTTTTATCAAAAAACAAGAATCACAACAAATATGTTCTTAAATAATAACAAATTATAGTAAATTTCATAGTACCAGCCACCAAAAATTAGGACTAGCAACAAATTGGCAATGGAGAGGGCTGTTTGGTGACTGTGCGGGCTTTTTGGCAATGGAAAGGGCTGCTCGGTTTATGACGCCAGCACAGACTGGGTGATGACACTTTCTGCTATGGTTGGGATTCGCGATGACGTAGACTGGACAGGGGATATGATTGGGACTCATGACGGCGCGATGAAGAATGCGCCACCGCAGATTGCGTGAGAAGGATGGAAGAGTAAGAAAAGAGTGCTGCGACTGGAGGAAGAGTAGGATGAAAACTTAGAACTAAAAGATGATGGAGGGAGGTGCTATGGATGGAGAAGGAGAATGGAAATTCAGAACAAAAAATAAGAGAGTGAAGCACTACGTGAGTGACTCACTCATTTAGGATTAGGGATTTTGTTTCTCAGTTAAAGGGTAAAATAGTAAAGCATCACCACTGTATACTAAGGTTTGGTTTGGTTTAGTTCAATGTTCATCAAACCAATCGAAAATCGAACTAAACCAGTCACTTTTATTGAAAAAACAAAAAAAAATGGTTTTTTTTTTTAATTTTCAGATCGGTTGTTGTAAATTTTGATTTAGTTTTGTGGTAATTTTTTATTCAATTCGATAACTTACACCCTTAGATGCCTTATCCACTTATTTTTAATTTTACTCCGTATTTTTGTTTCAATAAGCATACTTTTTGGAAAGAAATATTGAAACTTGCAAACTGCTTGTCTTCTCCATTTGCTATTGATTACTTTATCCAACTAACTACTCTTTTGCTCTTTTTTGTTTTTCTATTGCTTTTCTTTTTTCCTCTTCTTCGTACTTTTTTCTTTGTCTATTTTGTTGTTATATTTTTTCATTTTGTGGTGTGCGGCTCATTCATTTTATTGGGTAAAAAACACTTTATCCATAACTAAAATTTGAAACAAATTTGTCCCTCAATTATTCTAATGTTATTTCGAATATATCCATCACTGGATGTAAGGTGGGGATGGTGGTGACTCTACTCATTATGGTAGTATTGTGTGGTTATTCACAAGTATAAATTGCACGTCAAGCAATGTACACTTTTTTGAATGTGTTTGTCCTCCCAAAAGAGATATTAAAGGTATTTGCAATCCCACAATTCTTGAGTTATTAGTTAGGGGACACATCTTTTAGGGTTTCACAGTTTGTCACTTAAAATATGAGTGGGATACAAAGAAAAAGGAATAAATAACCAATTCAAATAACTTTAAAACAAAAATTTATTTATATGAATTAATTGGGGTGGTATATGCCTCGTTAAAACCTTCCTATCAAAAATCCTTTTGCAAAAAAAAATTAAAGAGCAGCTTAGAAAAATAGTATTTGCATTATTGCCCACTTTTTTACACATGATATTCGTTAAGTTTGACTACATTTCATACCCTAGGAAAATTTTAGCCATCCAGAGTGGTAAGTTTGAATGCTCCTTTTCATACTCACCTTCCTAAGCTCTTTAACCTCTAATGTTTACTCGGCAGAATGAGTTCCTGGAGTAAAATATTGACGCTGCGTCGACTTGCCAGTCTTCCCTCGAGGGCAACTTCTTAGATTATGGCCTTATCTCTGGCTTCTCATATGAGATCTATTTTTCATAAGTCTATTTTTCTAGTTTTTCTCTGTGTCATACATGGATATCCGCAGGGGCTTCTTCTGCTATCTTTACTAATATCATTGTCTATATCCCGTATGCAAGATAGAACAGGGTGGTCAGGTTGTAGACTGGATTGTGGTGAGAGATGTCCATAATACACTTGTGAGTTCTTTTGCCCAACATCTCTTTGAGGTGTTTAGCCTTTTGTTGAGACCTTCTAATATTATCTTGTTAGTGATTTCAACTTGCTCATTTTTCAAAGGATGCTCTATTGAGGAAAATTGTTTATGGATGTAAAAACCTTGCAAAAATTACTGTAATCGTTTGTTAGTGAACTATGTTCCATTATCTAAGGTGATTACTCTAGGAATCCTAAATCTGGTGATGATATCGTTATACATGAATTTTTGGCATTGGGCGATTGTGATAACAGTGAGTGGTTCGATTTATACCTACTTGGAAAAATAATCAATCATCATTATTAAGTACTTTACCTGTCGAATGTTCACGAGGAAGGGACCCAGAGGTTTATACTCTACTTGTTGAAAAGCCATGGAGAGACTATGCTTGATAGCTCTAAGACTGCAGCCTTGTGAAAATTGGTTGTTCCTAGGCACTTGGAGCACTTTTTTACGTATTCCTTTACATATTTTAACACGGTTAGCTAATATAGTCCTGCGAGTAATACTTTAATAGCAAGTGCTTTGCCCCTTAGTGCTAGCCGCAGGTGCCTTCATGAACTTTAGTTGGGATCTCCAAGAGTTTTTTGTATCAATGCACTTTAATAAGGGTGGATAGACCCCTTTTGTTCGCAATTATTGCTAATTGGATGGGAATAACTCCAACGATCAAGTCAGAGGTCGTCCAAGAAGTAAATTGGTTAAAGAAAAATAACATATCGTAGGGGTGGATGTTTTATCTTGTATTTAGGGGTGTTCATGGGTTGGGTTAAACCAGGTGTGGGTGGCCTAGACTCGACCCTAAATCATGACTCGGTATATTTTCTAGACCCTTACTCGGCCTAAACCCAATAAAATCTTAACTATTTTGGCAGATTTTATATCGGATTCCAAGTCTTATATCATAAATTTAAGATGAAGATAACTCAAACAACACTTAGCACCAGAATTTGAAGATCAATAGAACAATATCAACACCATCTCAAAAATAATGAAATTTTCTCAATTTAATGGAAAAGATTTTAGTAACAACTTCAACTATCATTTGTGCCAAAAAAATCAAAGAAAAAAAAAATAAAGAGTAGATATGGCAACTGCACCATCACTCCATTCCTCATCACAACTCCACCTCTATGACCCCAACACTCAACATTAGCATAGGGATAGCCACAAGGAGCACAATAGTGGTAATTGTAAGACCTAAAACTTCTGAAAAATCTTATTATGAGTCAATTTTAATTTATATATTCATTAAAGACTTTAATCTTAGAAATTACTTTATTAAAAATAATTAAATGAAGTTTGGATAAACTGAGTTTGAAATAAATTAGAATTTTTATCTAATTTTACAATTCTTAGATAATTTTCTATATTTAAATTATAAAGTTTAGTAGTTGTAAAATAATAAGAATTTTATATGATTTGATTTAAATAATTGATATTTTGGAATTTAATACTTTA